>NC_064636.1:45312471-45625804 GCF_023864275.1 Schistocerca cancellata | reverse complement strand
ACAAAGTTGCTGACAAAAAGGGAGCAAGAGATGCCTCTTGTGAGACAGTCCATAACAGGGTTGATGGCTGCAGCACGGAAGATGACACTCATGATGGATCCCTGAGGCACCGCATTCTCCCGGATAAACGTGTCCGACAAAGCAGAACCAACACGTACCTTGAACACCCCGTCTTTTAAAAACTCCTTAACGAAATGAGGCACGCAGCCTCAAAGACGCACAGAGGATACCAGTCCTTCAGCATGTGTCATAAGCTTCCTACAAATCAAAAGAACATGGGTACACTCAGGTGTTTCTGGAGAAAACTATTCACGGCACGAGTTGGCGAGATGATCACCTGCAGAATGGCACACACTACTTCCACACTCTGCATTGATTAGTAGATTGTGAGACTTGAGCCACGATACCAGCCAGCCACGAATCGTATGTTCCATCACCTTGCAAGCACAGAAGGAGAGAGAAATGCGGTGGTAGGTAAAAGGACTAGGATGAGGTGACAGCATGGTCGAGCTCCCTCATAGTAAAGGTGACACTGTAGCATTCACGATTCTGAGAAGAGATGGGTATCACCCGAACCTTCTCTACTCGTTTCCAAGGGAGGAAGGCAAGATGATAGTGGGTGGAGCTCGAAATCTCTGCAAAATAAAGCCAAAGGTGTTCGAGATAGCATTAGGGTTCACAATGACATCAATGCTACAGTCACGCCAGAAATCAGGTAATAAAACTCGGTCCCAGAGAACCGACAGAGGTTGTTCCAGACAACAGAAGAGGTTGCGAAACTGTTGAAAGATCTAGCAAATGAAATTAAGCAAGCTTTTTTGCTACCCCAACGAATGCAACATCACTGGGCGTGCAACTGTGTTCAATGAACACAGTTCTGCACGTGAGCCATGTCGCGGTGTGCCTCAGTCCACCACAGTACGGGGACATAGCGTGGTGGTGTTGATTGAGAAGGCCAGCCCAGAGGGAACCTCTCAGACATGTTCTCGAAGAGTTCCAATGGGGATGGTGGGTGCTTAAGTTACTGAGCAGCAGAAAGGGTGAGGGAGATGACCAATAAGCCCTGGTAACAGTGAATAATGAAATGATGTAGTCACTACAAAAAGAAAAGGTGAAAGGAGGAAGGGAAACACGGGCTGCAACAGCTTGCAGTCTGCCGTGAAATTACACGGTTTGTCTATAGACATCATCCCAAATGAACAGTATGATTCTCCACCAGATGGAATGCTGTCCTCAGGGGGCGGGAGGGGGGGGCTGTGGCGGCAAGAGTGGGAGGTGTGTTTGTAGGTCAAAGCGGACCAGAAGAAAACACAAAGGTGGAAAAGAGCAGCCGTAATTCCTCGTCGGATCGAAAGCCGTGAGCATTCCATTGAGGAGAGTCATAATGCGACATGGAAACAAGGGAACAAATGTAGGGCAGCCACCTCGGCAGTTCCCAAGTGCCAGCCTTCGAAGGCTCGTGCTACAGGCACACAGAGGCTGGAGGATCCTGTTCCACGAAATCTACAGAGGCATTGGCATTCTCCCTCAGGTGAGGGTACTACACGGTGACCCTGTTCAAGAGGATCTCCAAGTCGAGGGAGGAGAAGACCATTTGACTCTTTTCAATTTCTTAGAGCCTTTACAGTCAGCAGACAAAGACTCAGATGTTTGTTGGCTGGAGGGATGTAAAAGGTCTTCACAGAAGTGTTCCTTTTTTCCTTTCTGGCCTGGTGGTTGTGTAGCAGGTGATTTCGCCATGGGAGGTGGAGTGAGGGGGGCGCAAGATTTGGTGGCTTGCTTAGCAGCTATAGGAGAAGAAGGCAGGGATACTGGGCAATTGGGTGTTGCCAAGTCTGCACGGTCATGTCCTTTATGGAGCAAGAATGATACTACAAGCACCAGATGGTAAAATGCAGAGTTTTTGACTGGCCAACAACCTTTGAGCGACAGAGTAAGGTACTTTTACCTTCACCCAAATCCCCTGGACGGCCCACTCATCAAGATATACAGGACTCTCACGGGATGAGGTGGCACCGTTGCCATTACAACTGATACAGTGGGGAGAAGGAGGTGGGTAACTGGCCTCATGAGTATCTCTACCACAAGTAACATACTTGGCCATGTTTTGACAAGATACACAAGTGTGGTTATAATGTTGGTGCTGCTAGCAATGGATTGTGTTCGGAATGTCCAATCAGAGCTTGGTGACTTCATAGCCTGTCCTGAATTTCAATGGAAGCAGTATTCAGTCAAATGTGAGAAAAAAAGTGTGTGTAGGCCCCAAGTTTTCATGTACCTTTTTCCATTACTGAACGGACCCCAGTGACGCCCTGATCAGAGGTAATGTTGGATTTCCTCCTTGGTCAGACCACCAAGCAGCCGAGTGTAAATAATGCCACATGAAGAATTCAGCATAAGGTAGACCTCGACACGAATAGGAGATCCATGGAGTAGTGAAGCTGTAAGCAGTTGGTGGGCTTGAAAATCACAGTTGGTCTCCACAATTCCCATTATGTAAGCAAGAACAGGATTTCACAGGGATAGAGTTACCGTATTTACTCGAATCTAAGCCACACTCGAGTCTAAGCCGCACCTGAAAAATTTAAAGAAATAAAGGAAAAAAAAATTTTCCCGAATCTAAGCCGCACCTGAAATTTGAGACTCGAAATTCAAGGGGAGAGAAAAGTTTTAGGCCGTAGCTCCAAATCGAAACAAAGTTGGTCCATTGTAATATGACCCACAATTTAGGTCGAATGTATGACGATACAGCTACAGTAGTTTGGTTCCAGTCGTAAGCTTAGCAGTTAAGCTTTACCACGTAGCCATTGCTATGCGTCAGGCGCTCCATCTGTATTTATACGGGTACCCTTCCTTTTTCACGTGCTTCGTCTGGTTTGAATCGATTGCTTATTTTGCTATGATCTGATAAATGCCGTTTTCTTTGTTATAGGTGTTTGCGTCACTCTTAAGCTGAAAATGCATTACTGCACTGTGTCATGCATTGTTTGTCGCATTCTGATAGTGCGTGTTTACGGCCTATCGCGGCTCACGGCATGGCTTGCTTATGTGCGCACTACTGCCGCGTACAATAAAAAGAAGAGAGAGGAATCGTCTCATAAGCGAAACAATGACAAGACTGCTATTTGTTGTTACTTACACTGCTGCTTTCTTTGATAATGATCAACAAGAATCAAATAATAGACTGCGTATGATAGTACATGTTCTGAACGAGAGTTAGGCGAAAATTTTTCTCCGTTTGAAAATCTTTGCGGCCGCTTCTTTATTACATCAAATTCTGCACAGAAATTAGAGTCATCTTAGATTTAAAAATCTAAGTCACTTGCCGTGCTTCATTTCTGGCTGTATCACTATTAGGCATAAGAATAATACGAATATAAACATGAGACGATACGTATATTCTTCCGCATTTGCAGTTGTCTCACTCTAGTTTCGTGGTTTATTAGCCAGACAGGATTTAAATGAGATAGCAGCAAACACAAAAGAATACATGGCAAAATGTTTATATTCGTATTATTCTGATGGTGAAGAGAATACTGTATGTGATTCAAATTTCATCAGGTTCCTATTAGCAACCATCTCTTCTCACAGATAGAAAAAAATTCAGAACGTAGAGTTGGCCATATTGACAAACATCCCAGTCTTGCCAGTCAGATTTTCGTAGTACACTGAAATTGTGCTACATTTGAAGATGAACAATACGGAATTTGTATTTACTTCGTTGGATAATGTATGAAAATGCAGTGGTCGAAACTCGCGGCGGAGAAAAAAACCTCGTCTTCCACTTTTTTAAAAAAAAATTATTTACTGACGCAGAGGTTTTGGCGCCAGTAATTATCTCTGTGCGTACAAAGCATGCCTGCGTAGCGCTACATATATTCGACGGCAGAAGTTAGTTGTGGTGGCACCTACCAACATTTTTCAGAACTTCCGCTTGCTTTGCACTCGATTCTAAGCCGCAGGCGGTTTTTTGGATTACGAAAACCGGAAAAAAAGTGCGGCTTAGATTCGAGTAAATACGGTATATCAACAACTTTCTAAATAATAAATGGATTAATTGTAGCAAAGGCTGATGTTCTTCAGTACGTGAAACCACGAGGAACCAAGGTGCAGCAGGGAGAGTTATTGAATCTTCAGCTTCATTCCATTTGCATTTAGTAGACATAGACTACATTTACATCTACATTTATACTCCGCAAGCCACCCAAAGGTGTGCGGCGGACTGAGATGAAAGTGAATGGCTCACTGCAAAAACAAAAACCCACAACTTCCAGTGTCTCCAATGGTGTGCGACTTTCAACTGGGGGCCACTGCCGAGAGGATCTCACCTGCATTTCATGATTGTTCGTGCCTCATGAGCTCTGGACAGAGGGACCAATTAGCAATTGTGAAGGTAATAGATCATGCAAGTACCCCTCGACAGTGCAGCCCATACAGGGGGGTACGTGCGAGTCCTACCTGTCGACCAGGGATTGGGAATTACTCATTAGACAGTCACCCGTTATGCATCAAAACATGTGGGCCAGCATTCAGAAGCACACAGGGAGGAAGAGGAAACAAACAGAAACCTGAAATGCTGAAGCACAGGTCAGGAGGAGATGGAGAATGAAGAAAGAAAGAAAAACAGACAAGGGACTGTTCCGATGCTGGCCTATCAAAAGTTCCCCTAGGGAAGGGAAAAAGAATAACAGGAGGATAGATGTGCAGCTTGGAAAGGGAAGAGGTGTTGCAAAGGCATGGCCCTGTGGTAGCCAGGCACAAACTCTCCGAAGAGTGACCCCTTGCAGCAGGAAGGGGGGGGGGGGGGGGGGCAACCAGAATGCACTGTAATTGTTTGTGTATATGTTGTTATCAGGTATGGCAAAGTATACAAAGTATGTGACCAGTGTGTCAGATGTTGAGTGATCACTAAAGCACTTGGAAATGCTGAGTACTTATCTGAGACCGCATTATTTGCACCTGATAAGAATTTGGGAGGAAGCTCATTACGGTCCTCCATCTACCCGATTCACCGAATCGTGAAATATCCAGATTTGTGGGACATTCTCATGTGATAGTGGCCTGATGTCGGACTGCACGGGAACTTGAGGTCGGGCATACTTGCCGTCAAGGTTGTAGTCTGACCACCACGAGGAAACATCGCCACATTGTGCACCGAGCACACTCTGACGCCTTCACATCTACACCTGGTATCGACGAAAAACGAACAGACTTTCTGCAACTTTCTGCATCATCCTATACTATCGGTCAGGACCAGCAGCAGCCGACTGCAGAATTACATTCCACACGTAGGTTGTTGTTAACACCACGATACAAATGGTCACATTTGGAGTCGTGCTGCAACCGGGACGCACAGAGCTGACTAACAGTGCCGCCTCGTGTTCCGCAATGCTCCTCGTTACCCTATGTCACCATCTCCAGTGATTACAGTGCTGATCTCGGGGTACCGTATTTACTCGAATCTCAGCCGCACTTTTTTTCCGGTTTTTGTAATCCAAAAACCCGCCTGTGGCTTAGAATCGAGTGCAAAGTAAGCGGAAGTTCTGAAAAATGTTGGTAAGTGCCGCCACAACTAACTTCTGCCGTCGAATATATGTAGCACTACATAGATAAATACTGGCGTCAAAACCTCTGCGTCAGTAAATAAATTTAAAAAAAAGGTGGAAGACGAGCTTTTTTTTCTCCGCCTCAAGTTTCGACCACTCCATTTTCATACATTATCCAATGAAGTAAATACAAATTCCATATTGTTCATCTTCGAATGTAGCAGAATTTCAATATACTACAAAAATCCAACTGGCAAGACTATTCGGGATTTTTGTCAATATGGCCAACTCTACGTTCTGAATTTTTTCCTACCTGTGAGAAGAGATGGTTGCTAATAGGAACTTTTATGAATTGTCGATCACATGCAGTATTCTCTTCACCATAAGAATAATACTAACATAAACATTTTGCCATGTATTGTTTCATGTTTGCTGCTATCTCATTTAAATCCCGTCTGCCTAATAAACTACAAAACTAGAGTGAGACAACCGCAAACGCAAAAGAATATGCATATAATGTCATGTTTATATTCGTATTATTCTTATGCCTAATAGTGATACAGTCAGAAATGAAGCATGGCAATTGTCTAGATTTTTAAATCTAAGATGACTAATTTCTGTGCAGAATGTAATGTACTGAAGAGGCATCTGCAAAGATTTTCAAACGGAGAAAAATTTTCCCTAAACTCTCGTTCAGACCATCTTCTATCATACACAGTCTATTACTGGGTTCTTGTTGATCATTATCAAAGAAAGCAGCGGTGTAAATAACAACAAATAGCAGTCTCTTACCATTGTTTCGTTACTGAGACAATTCCTCTCTTTTTTTTTATGGTAAGCGGCGGTAGCGCGCTCAAAAGCAAGCCATGCCGCGAGCGGCGACAGGCTGTAAACACTCATTATCAGAATGCGACAAACAATGAATGACACAGTACAGTAATGCATTTTCAGCCTAGAGTGACGTAAACACCTATAACAAAGAGAACGGCACTTATCAGATCAAAGAAAAATAAGCAATCAAATCAGACCAGACGAAGCACGTGAAAAAGGAAGGGCACCCGTATAAATACGGACGGAGCGCCTGACGCATAGCAATAGCTACCTGGTAAAGCTTAACTGCTAAGCTTACGACTCGAACCAAACTACTACAGCTGTGTCGTCATTCATTCAACCTAAATTGTGTCTCATATTACAATGGACCAACTTTGTTTCGATCTGGAGGTGCGGCCTAAAACTTTTCTCTCCCCTTGAATTTCGAGTCTCAAATTTCAGGTGCGGCTTAGATTAGGGAAAATTTTTTTTCCTTGATTTCGAGTCTCATTTTTCAGGTGCGGCTTAGATTTGAGTAAATATGGTAAGTCCCAATATCTTTCAACATTTTGGAGAAGCATAGCAGTGTAACTTCTGATGTCACGGTGTGGTGAGCCATCAGGTACGACTGCAGGTCACCCGTGGTAGTGAGTTATGGAACTCTGATGGCACCTCTGTACATTGCGGAAACCTGTATCCTTATGTGTTGCTTCTCTTAGGCTGGTATTAAACTATCATATTTTGTTGAGAAAGAAATGTGATCAAACACTCATCAATTTTGTTTGACAAAGGTATTTGACATGGCACTAAAAAGGGGTATTACATTGTCATCATAAGATGATGGACAACAACAACTTGTTACTATGTGCTGCAGTTGCTTGTATCACAATTCCATTGTCTGTCCATTTCGAAAAGAAGTGACAGAAAAAAAAAAGGAAACATACTCCGGTGAAGCCGTGAGTTTTACACTGAGATAATAAAAGCATTCGGCAAAATTTTTTATGAGAGCTGGAAGTAGAGGACATCAAGTCTTATATACATTACTTATGAAAGAATGAAAGTGTGTTTCAGTATTTGCTCAGTACAGTGGCTCTTTGTATTACAAATCAGAAAACTCAGTTCAGAAATGCTGCAGGTGCACAAGACTCGTTGACTGTAACACTGTCATTCCTTGCTACAGGAGAGAGCTATTCTAGCCTACAACAAAGCACTCCAATACCGCAGAGCACATTAACTAAAATAATTCAAGAAATGTGTGAAGCGGTTTATAAAGCAATAAAAGAGAAATATCTTAAGGTAAATAAATGTTCCGTACACACAATATGGGCAGTAACAACTATTTTTATTTTTGAATAATTTAATCATAGAATTAGTGTTCCAACAACTACAATTTAATAAAAAGCATAAAACAGATGAAGCACTTGTTAACTTGTGGCATCCAGAGTTTAAAAATTAAGAAAGTAGGATGGAGAGCTAAGTTTTTTTTTATTATTATTTTGGAGTGTGGCCAGCTCCTCTACTGTTTGCTGAATAGCTGCCTGGCTGTTTGCAGATGTAGAGGTGGATGGCTGTAGCTGTGATTGTGGATTTGAAGCATATCCTACCTGCCCATCAGCACATTATTAACAGCGCTTGTTGCGCCCCTTGCTCACCCCCCACCCAAGACAAAGCAAGGTTATTAAAAAAGAGTCAACGGAAGACACCAACTGAACTTTGCAGTCACATTTACAAACACACTACAGACAGGAAATAGTTTTAGCGATGCCAGCACTCCGAGCGGTATATGTCACACTGCAGTGAACAGAAGATGAACGAGTTTTATGATCAAATCTAGGGCAAGACTCTAGATTTGATCATATTTCTTTGACTAAAGGCAATTTGACAACATTCCCTATTACACTATCAAATTTCTCTGATGCAAATATTTGACATATCAAGTTTGACAAAGAAATATGATAGTGTAATACCGGCCTTATACCAGTATCAGTGCGTGCATCCAGGTCAGAAAGGGTGCAATCTCATACTGGTAAGTGGGCTAATACTGCCAAGTTCTTTGTAAATTTAATTCAGTTTTGTAAACACTGAAATAACACTTCACACCCTCCCAATTTGTGGGGTTTCAGTTCTTTTCCTCATCACCTTGCAAGCGATTCACTTTTTTGAGCAGGCAGAGTATAAACAAAACCAATGGACAACATCTGTAGATTTATAGTGGACACATTATTTTACGTCACTAAATTACTATATAAACAACTTTTGGTTGCGAGTATCATTCATCGGCAAGAAGGCATAAGGATATGTATCACTCCTCTGGAGTGGTATGTTATCACCAGTGTCTGTATCTGTGTTGTATTTTAATCAGCACTGTCTAAAGCAATCATGGACAAACTTTAGTTACATATAAGCCCGATTCACATACTTACACAAGGCCACAGGCCACCGCATCACGTGGTGTGACAGCAGCACTTCTATCGTAAAACACACGAACTGCAGCATCTGTGTCATTAATGTTTCTGAGGTGACGCAGGGATATGAACAGCACGCTTTCCCAACACACCACATCAAGTCCTCAAAACAAATGTTTTTGGGAGTACATTGATTTATGTTCATTCCACCATCTAATAATTACATTTATTGACACATCATGAGCAATGCTTATTTACTCCCTACATTTTACAATAACTATCTTAAACTTCCATTGCAAAAATGTGTAGAATTGTTAGTAAAGAAAAAATATCCATGATACATACACAAGTGTAAACATCTGGAAGTGGGAGATAGGTATTTTGAAATGTCTTTATGTAAAAATAACTGTCTATAAAAGCAATTTGTTGCAGCTAATTCATTACAAATTACCATCAATTTAAATGGCTTTGCAGTGCTCTAATACTTCCACAATGAACAAGAGTTATTTACTAATGCTAATTCGAGAAAGTATAGAAAAACAAAAAATATGGCAATGAGAGAATTAAGTTTGTAACGTCACGAGTCAATACACAATAGCATTTATTGCACTACTTTGCGGTACGGCTCATAGCTTTGGAGCCGTTGGAGGTGATAAAAACAGCCACTTGTATCTTAGCGTGACTCATTCGCACCTGTCGCTAGCCTAGCCGTGGGAAGCTGTGTGTCAATTCGAGTGACAGTATATTCGAGCTCCTAAGAATCTAAATAAACTGTATTAAATATTATTCAATTTAGTTAAAAGTCAATATACTGCCCTTTGTTATTAAAAAGAAGATTGTGTAAAAATACAGCTTTCTAGCTGGCATACTTTCAGAGTTAGAGATGTAATTAAAAAACTTAAACTACTTTACATTTTCATAATATAAAAATCAGACAAAATGATTAGTTGCGTTTAATATTGTTATGGAAGTAAATGAGAGTGAGTGAGAGTGTGTATGTGGGACATACGTTAAATTTCAAGATTAAATTTATGTAATACTTAATGTAATCATAGCACGCGAAAGATGTTTGTGCCCACTTCACTGATGACGTATGTCTAAGTGTACTTGCTTTTGTAAGAAGGCATCCAGAATAACAGTTGAAAGTTTAGTTTGTTTTCTAAAGTTATTTCAAGATTAGTTTTCTTTTCATTTGGTTTTGTTAAACATTTTATTAATATTTGCATGATGAAGTGATGTAAATGCATCTGTGAATGTCGATTGGCATAAGACGGTTTTAGTGCGAGAAGGAACTCTTAAGGATTGTTTTGACTGGCTGGCCATTTTGAACAACCGATCAGAGTTAAGCATTTCCCGCGCATTGCAAGTAGTTATATGCTGTGGAAGGAGCAGCAATGGAGGAGTCGTCATCTAGCTATTGAACGCGCAGGTCATGTTGGACACGTGTGAACTTTCTGCCTTTGTAGAATTCCGTGGGGCATGTTTTGTATTCGTATCTGGAATATTTGGCGAGCAATCTCTTTAATAGAAATCCACTGAAAAGGCCTGAATGTGAAACTCAGATATAGTAGTGGAGTATTGACTATGAAATCGCATAATTCTTCGGACTGGACTTAAGTACATTTCTGGCTGCCTTTCTTGTGTACAGGGTTGCATGAATTGTGAACTGGGGACAGTGATGTTCGCTAATTACATACGGGCTGGAAAGTGTTTAATTTGAACTTAAAAAATAATAATAATAAAAGAACTCCTATGCAGAATGTTGACATTTTTCTAAAGAGATGAAGCAACCGCCCTCAACCCAACATCTGTTATAAGGAATTACAGAATAGCTTGCTACCAATACGCGGTCTTCACAAACTTAAGTACTGATGGTGTTTTTCTTCAACGTTGCTTTTAACATCGTCTGGACAGTATCTACATATGCAGAGAAACAGGCTGGTGATCAGACGCCGTACTAAGGTAGGTAGAACTTGTGTAGTGCATAGTACGACGAGAGACAGTGATCAAACACCCCACTAAACATGCCACACCGCAAGCAGTTCCAGTTGACTAGTAATTACGAGTAAATTTTGATGAGCAGGTCATCTGATTGTTTGAAATTGTGTGTGTTTATGTCCACAAATATCATTATCAAGCATTTTTTGAATATTTGGCCAAAAATACTTTTGATAACTGACTGTACAGGAATGGATTGTTTCCATAACACTAAATAAATTAAGCCATAATTTCACTGTTCATTTTACAAAATTTAAAAGTCTAAATTGCTTGAACTTAGCATATATTGGCAGTATTATACAAAAGTCGACTGGAAAAATGTGAACACCACCCTCAAGTGCTCAATATGCACTGGTGAAACAGAGCATATTTTGGCTGACATAAATATTTCAAGTATCGACAATATGATAATATTCACTATCAGGCAGTCATTATGTTGACACATTGATTATAATAGTAAGCATACGAGGGACCCATTAACATTTGTGTGACATTTCTACCATTGCAGATGACAGGCATGACTCATATGTCAAGAGCATTGCACAAAATGGCCAAAACAGCTCAAATCCGTGACAGAGCAGAAAATGCATCTTGAGCAGACTACAATGTGAGCACTTCACTCTTTCTTCTGGAGGACTGCTCGAAACCAATTATGGGGTTTCAACCTTTATGTTCAGATGCTATAAATGTTGGTTTTTCTTTCTTTCGAGCTATGTTCTGACAGTCATAGGTTCAGTATGGTCTTGTATATGTTAAAATATGCATATATACTGTATTCTTCCAAGGCAGTATCCCATGGGCAAGGAGAGTGTGGCTTACTGACGTATTTTCCTTCCACGCTGTCAAACCCTATATACTCAAATTCTGCTGTGCAAAGAATTTTTTGTCAAGATCAGTGGCCAATTCTCTGTTCCTTGAACAACCAAGATCCTCATAAGTTTCTAGTGACAATATAAGTATCCTGAAGTTAGCACAACTTTTGCGAAACTTTTCTCCATATGCAGTCATTTGGAGTTTTTGGCACTGCATTATAGTATACTGTATATTAAACTTGTCCTCAGGTTCCTGAACTGAGTAATGCTTAGGGACCCAAAAAAATTTATATTTGTGATAAATGCGAATATGGATATGAATTCTTCCTCAAGATTCAGAAATGTGAATTTACAAAATAAATGCTTTTCAGAGGAAATTGCATCCAAATTACTTTATTTCATTAATGACACTTTGAAACAGTTTTCTTTTACAATCAAGAGAAGAGAGGGAGCTGTGTCATTTTTTCACAAAACAAGTTTTCAGTACCATTGTGTTCTCAGCACTGTTGCACATCCCTATGCTTGATCCAGATCCAAACAATGGATAAACTATTTCGAAAGTGTGCTAGTAGATAGTGTATGCCGTTTGTGCCAAGCTGCATTTCACTCTGGAGCTCCAAAATTTAAAAGATATAACACAAGTTTTCTGTGGACTATCGTCCTACTAGTGAAAAACCTAATGTTGCATTTCTGTTCTTGTGTTTAAAAAAAACCTAGTGCCTCAGAATTAATGGCACTTTAAACAATAAGTATCTCCCTGCTATGTTGTGGAAAACTGACATTTTTGAGATCATAGTTGCATACAAAATAAGCATTGATTCTCACAAAGAAGAAAACGGCAACTAGCTGCTGCTAATAATGCTGTTCATTTACATAGATAATCAAACTGACAGGTTCAAGTTTATTTTACATCTATTGTTGTTTAAATTAGTTGTTGCAGAAAAATAACAGCCAACAACTAATCGAAACAACAATAACTATGATTGTAAACAGCAATAGCATCTAATGTACACCACAGCAAATGTTATATAAACATGAACAGCAATCTGAAAATGAACCTGTCAGCTTGAAATTAGCAACAGCACCGTCTGTGCAAATAAATAGCATTACTGACAGTGGCTTGTTGCTATTTTCTTCTTTCTAACTTGTATAAACTCTCTCATTGATGAGAACCAATCAGTTTCCTGGCATGGCACTTTGAACTTTCTTAATGAAGTGTTTACTTTCTAATTTGTCTCACTATTTTTTCTGGTCACCAGCATAGTCCGCAGCTCGTGGTCTTGCGGTAGCGTTCTCGCTTCCCGCACATGGCGTCCCGGGTTCGATTCCCGGCGGGGTCAGAGATTTTCTCTGCCTCGTGATGACTGGGTGTTGTGTGTTCATCATCATTGACTCGCAAGTCGCCAAAGTGGCGTCAACTAAAAAGGACTTGCAATACGGCAGCCGAACTTCCCCACATAGGGCCTTCCGGTCAACAATGCCATACGACCATTTCATTTCACCAGCATAATTCTGTGGCATCAGACTACCTTCTCAGTTTTTTTGATACAAATCAGTTATGAACAAACAGAGATACATTATTTTTTTAATTCTCCTGGCAACTGTCTGATTTGGCACTTAGAAAGTTTCTCATTTCCACTTTTCAAATAGTCAGTTATTGGTATCATAAAAGGTCTGGGGAAGCCCAATTTGGAAAGAGAATGTGTGTATGAATGTTTTTGCAAAATAAAGAGCTCACCGATGCATGTATGCAGTGGCATATTAGTGCACTCTTAAGTTACACTCTGGTGCTGTCAAAAAATGGGCAGTTGAGCTGTCTATATAAGATAAATGCCATGTACGGCAGTCTAGGACTCGCCCATGGACATAGCATATCAGAACAAAGAAATGTGTACACTTTTCTTCTAACTAAAGCTGGAATTTTGCAAAACTGGGGGTACTTTAATGCAACAGTTTTAGGTCGGGGGTTCTGAACTACGGTTGCATTACTGTAGCACCTGAGCTTTCTGTCAAATTTACATTTTACACAATACACAGAAATTCACTGAGCCGACTTCTAATAAGCATGTAACATCAATTGGGGAAGCAAACTCATTTTATCAAATCTCCGTTTCTCTCATCAAGCCTAAAATAACACTT
Source organism: Schistocerca cancellata (assembly GCF_023864275.1). Lineage (NCBI taxonomy): Eukaryota > Metazoa > Arthropoda > Insecta > Orthoptera > Acrididae > Schistocerca > Schistocerca cancellata. The sequence continues at coordinate 45,612,094 of NC_064636.1, read as the reverse complement.
CAACAGTGGTGAGCATATGAAGTGCAGCTCATAAGGAAAGCACTAAACAATAACAGCAATGGTGACAAAGTATGTCAAAATATGTCTGCATTTATGCTCCCGATTTAACCACTTAGCTGCTGTGATGTTTTAGGTTCAATTCAACATGTCCATCAATTTTTGCTTTTTTTTCTGGGTGAGCACAAAGGACGATATCTCAAAAACATGTTTTGAATGAATAATTTGTAGTCACAGATGTAGGAAAACAGCTCTATTACCTTGTACCCACATACCACTTCCAATTTTTTGACGAGTTTTTACTTGCTGTGGTGCTGTAGTGCTGAGTTTCTTGAAAGGAGTATATAAGATGAACATCAACAAAAGCAAAACGAGGATAATGGAATGTAGTTGAATCAAATAGGGTGATGCTGCGGGAATTAGATTAGGAAATGAGACAATTAAAGTAGTAAATGAGTTTTGCTATTTGGGGAGTAAAATAACTCACGATGGTCGAAGTAGAGAGGATATAAAATGTAGACTGGCAATGGCAAGGAAAGCGTTTCTGAAGAAGAGAAATTTGTTAACATCGAGTATAGATTTAAGTGTCAGGAAGTCGTTTCTGAAAGTATATGTATGGAGTGTAGCCATGTATGGAAGTGAAACGTGGACAATAAATAGCTTAGACAAGAAGAGAATAGAAGCTTTCAAAATGTGGTGCTACAGAAGAATGCTGAAAATTAGATGGGTAGATCACATAACTAAAGAGGAGGTATAGAACAGAATTGGGGAGAAGAGAAATTTGTGGAACAACTTGACTAGACGAAGGGATTGCTTGGTAGGACATATTCTGAGGCATTGAGGGATCACCAATTTAGTATTGGAGGGCAGAGTTGAGGGAAAAAATCGTAGAGGGAGACCAAGAGATGAATACACTAAGCAGATTCAGAAGGATGTAGGCTGCAGCAGGTACTGGGAGATGAAGAAGTTTGCACAGGATAGAGTAGCATGGAGAGCTGCATCAAACCAGCCTCTGGACTGAAGACCACAACAACAACAATACTTGCTGTAACACATCTGTGATTTTTTAAGAACTGATGACATTCATTACGACAAATTATTGGATAAGAATTGTACTGTACATTTAATTTCCTTCACTTAAACAGATTTTTTACAAAGTATTGGAGAGGATTGTAATTTTTAATCATATCTGTCAATAACATGGGCTTTTGCTCACATTTTGGGGGTTTTAACACTTTCCTCAACTTCGCATTTGTTAAGTCTGGACCACGTGAAAACGTAAAATAGGGATTTCACTGTATTATTATTATTATTATTATTATTATTATTATTATTATTATTACTGTTTCACTTTACTACTACTACTACTACTACTACTAACAGTTTTTTTCTACAATCAGTGCTTTTTTAATTTGTTATTTTTAATTTTAATGTATTTTTTTTGTGAACAATTTCAATCATGTACGGAGTGTGATAAACTTTTAAATTTACATGTCTAATTATTTACAAAAATAGATGCCAATATTGCCCACCATATATGCTAATTTTGCCATAAATAGGTGCCAATTTTCCCAAAACTAGATGCTAATTTTCAGGTCTCTAGTAATGCTCCATTTTCAACAATGAGTCACCAACCCTAAACAATGCAGACTGTTTTTTAATTTTAAAGGTTCCACTGGGACAGTTGTTTGTTATCAAATATAAGCAGTTTACAAATGTGTAGCTACCACGCAATGCCAATTCAAGACCGCTTACAGCCTGAAATATTCATTTCAGACCATCAGTTTCTCATTTTGTGGTACCCAGTTTCAATTCTTTATGGTTTATGTCATTAGGAACATAAACAGTTGGATCATCCTGTATGTGTTACCCGCCATGTCCACACGCCTCGACAAGGAAGATCACGCATTAGGAGTAAGGACAACAAAGAAGCCAATCCATCTCCTGGAACACAGCAGTGTCACATTTTCTATTCTCGTAGAAGGTGCAACTGGATAACAAACAAGTCTTCTGTGACAAGATAGGTCCTGTTTGCATGGAGGTGATCACTGTACCAAGCTCACACCTGTTTCATCAGAAGATTTTCCCTGATATCTCAAAGTTGATATTGCAAGTTTCCTGAATCAAATTTTGTGGTATGTGTAAGCAAGATTTCCTTTAATAGTTTTCATGGCCACAAAAGACATTTTTTTGAGCTTCTGTGTCGCTAATCAGTGACTATTCCAAGTACCACTAGGCTTTATAGTTTGATCACCAAGTCTGTAATTCACAAGCTCTTGCCATCAATTCTGATTGATATAGTGGGACATCTCAGAAGCAAGCAGAGAAATTTTCAACTGTGATGCTTGTGAGCTTGTTTGTCATAGCCTGATGGATATCTGTGATATCTTGATGAAGCTTTCCTTTCAGTCACCTTTCCACCCCCAAAAACAAGAAAAAAATCACAAAGCGAGAGTTCGGGCTAGTATGTTGGGTGTGCCACGGTAGTAACATAATATATGGCCAGGTACATGGTAAGACACAAAGCAATATGGGGTCTCGCATTGTCACACAGTAAGAAACAGTCCTGAGAAAGGCACAAATCAGGGCGGCAATGTCGAATTGCCCGTTGCAAAAGTTTCAAGAATTCAATGTAAGAAGTTTGGTTTATTTCTTGACCTGGAGGAGCATACTCATGGTGAACCAATCCTTTACTATCAAAGAATGTGATCAAGATTGTTTTTGTTCTCAACAGCTGTCATATGACTTTTTTTCAAGGCTGGTGATCCAGAAATTCACCACTTCACGTGAAGGTCATATTGGTAGCACGAATTTTCATCCCAGCAATAGTTTTTGACAGAAATGTGGGATCACGTCTGGCTCTTTCCAATAGTTCAACAGAAAGTCTTTGTCTTTTCTCTTTCTGTTTGTCTGTTAGAGTGGAGGGACAGGTTTTGCGTTAAGTTTCCACTTCCCTAAATCTTCGCAGAAAATGTTGTGACACACTACACGATTCAAATTAAGTTCTTTTGATATTGCACGCACAGTTACATGACAGTCTTCTTGCAATAACTGCCTTCCATGCTGCACATTTGCACTAGTATTCCTGCAGACAGGTGACCAGTTCTGGGATCGCCTCGCACTGAATCTCTGCCTTCACAAGACCTTTTGTGCCACTCAAAAACACAACTTCTTGAAAGTGCCTCAGCCTCATATGCTTGCCGAATCACTGTCCACATTTCACTAGGGGTTTTTCCCAAGGTTAATGCAGAACTTAATTCTTTGTTCACAATCAGCATCCACCGTGTCACTGTAACTAATGTGCCGAGAACCCAAACAGTGTTTATAAGCACTGCCCTGCCACCAAATGAGTTTGCAGAGAAACATGACCAAGATCATTTTGAGGATGCGCAGGTACCAGGTAACACAGAAATTCCTTGTTCCTTCTCAGTACTGCAAATTCAGAAATAATAAGACCTGTCCTGGAACTTTTCTGACAAAGGGAATATTTATGTCGGTTTTTTGCAGGTCTTACTGATCCGCAGTTCAGGGGAGAGATCTACCATTAAAAAGGGCCAAGCAAAGTACCTCGACCTAAAAAGGTAACTACATTTTTTAAGAGAGAATTTTTTGCTCTTTACCTAGAGCGCACAGTGTCTGACGACTTCCCCACTGCCTGGCAGACCCGGACTCACCATGTGGATGCGGCCGATTATCCGCTGCACTCCCACGCCCTTGGCGACGCCAGCCCAGCGCGTGTCCACCAGCCGCATTATATTGCAACGCTCTGCGCACGCCGCTGACATTATTGTCGTCTGTGCACCTGTTGGCATGGCAGCAAGAAATCACTGTCAGAAGAGCCAGAAAGGATATTTTCTTAGAAATCTGAGAGAGTGAAAGAGCAATGTTAAGGATAATAACACAATGACATGTACAACTGAAATATAAAATAAAAATACTAATGTCAAACATTATGTGGCTAAATGCTGATTGTAAATTTCTTAAAAATGTCTTCCAACTTCTTTCCAACAACAATATAGAGAAAGCACAATATACAGTGACCCATTATACTTCAGGATACACAACTGAAGTAGGAGGCACGCACTCAGATCTTGAGCACTAAATTATCATGGATGATTCAGCCACTACACACATTAAACCACGTATCAGTTAGATCCTATCTTTGTACTATGCTTTCTTCCACTCTCTCATGGCATATGAGGCAACTGTCCCACTGCACAAACAATTTTCATGTGGGGAAGAAACACAGTGAGGATTACAGGCATTAAAAGCAGAAGTTCAAGCTGACTACACCTACATACATATTCTGAGCTCAAACATAATAATGACAAAACATTGTTCAAATGGCTCTGAGCACTACGGGACTTAACATCTGAGGTCATCAGTCCCCTAGAACTACTTAAACCTAACCGACCTAAGGACATCACACATATCAATGCCCGAGGCAGGATTCGAACCTGCGACCGTAGCAGTCACGCGGTTCCAGACTGAAGCACCTAGAACAGCACGGCCACACCGGCCGGCTAATAATGACATCCTCCATGACAACCAGCACGGATCCCGAAAACACCGCTCATGCGAAACACAAATAACAGCTTTCTTTGGATCAAAGCAGTCGGGTAGAAGTAATATTTCTTGAAACTTCCTGGCAGATTAAAACTGTGTGCCGGACCGAGACTCGAACTCGGGACCTTTGTCTTTCGCGGGCAAGCGCTCTACCAACTGAGCTACCCAAGCACGACTCACACCCCACCCTCACAGCTTTACTTCTGCCAGTATCTTGTCTCCTACCTTCCAAACTTTACAGAAGCTCTCCTGCGAACCTTGCAGAACTAGCACTCCTGAAAGAAAGGATATTGCGGAGACATGGGTTAGCCACAGCCTGGGGGATGTTTCCAGAATGAGATTTTCACTCCGCAGCGGAGTGTGCGCTGATATGAAATTTCCTGGCAGATTAAAACTGTGTGCCCGACCGAGACTCGAACTCGGGACCTTTGCCTTTCGCGGGCAAGTGCTCTACCAACTAAGCTACCCAAGCACAACTCACACCCCGTCCTCACAGCTTTAATCCCACCAGTACCTCGTCTCCTACCTTCCAAACCTCACAGAAGCTCTCCTGTGAACCTAGCAGAACTAGCACTCTTGAAAGAAAGGGTATTGCGGACACACGGCTTAGCCAATGCCTGGGGATGTTTCCTGAATGAGATTGTCACTCCGCAGCGGAGTGTGCGCTGATATGAAACTTCCTGACAGATTAAAACTGTGTGCCGGACCGAGACTCGAACACGGGACCTTTGCCTTTCGCGGGCAAGTGCTCTACCAACTAAGCTACCCAAGCACAACTCACACCCCATCCTCACAGCTTTAATCCCGCCAGTACCTCGTCTCCTACCTTCCAAACCTCACAGAAGCTCTCCTGTGAACCTAGCAGAACTAGCACTCTTGAAAGAAAGGGTATTGCGGACACACGGCTTAGCCAATGCCTGGGGATGTTTGCTGAATGAGATTGTCACTCCGCAGCGGAGTGTGCGCTGATATGAAACTTCCTGGCAGATTAAAACTGTGTGCCCGACCGAGACTCGAACTCGGGACCTATGCCTTTCGCGGGCAAGTGCTCTACCAACTGAGCTACCGAAGCACGACTCACACCCGGTACTCACAGCTTTACTTCTACCAGTACCTCGTCTACTGCCTTCCAAACTTTACAGAAGCTCTCCTGCGAACCTTGCACAACTAGCACTCCTGAAAGAATTGATATTGCGGACACACGGCTTAGCCAATGCCTGGGGATGTTTCCTGAATGATATTTTCACTCCGCAGCGGAGTGTGCGCTGATATGAAACTTCCTGGCAGATTAAAACTGTGTGCCGGACCGATCCACCACCAGACTGCACAGCGCCTTGTTGCCAACCTGGGTGCAGGGCTTAGTGGGGTCTGCGCCACACTCCCATCTGAGTATAATTGGCAGCTCTGTCACTGCACTGTCCTTTTATATCGTGTATGCGATACTACCGCAATCTGTAGATGTACGTATCACCATCCAATGACATTTGTCACCGCAGTGTATTTTCTACATATACCATACATTTTTAATGTCTGACAAACACAATGTACGGTCATTACATCAACACCAGTCAAACACCATTATTAAAATAATCTGATGTACAAAGCAATTTCAAATGTCTGATTACTTTAGAAATGAATTACTGCATTAAGTATTTGATGTTAAGCATGTAAAAGGGAAAATGTTTAGGTAAGTTTAGAGAAGTTTACTCACCGTATGGTGAGTAGCAATCCACCCTTCTCATAATATTGCCATTATTCCATTTCCACATTTTGATAAAGTTCAAAACTGCTATAATTATCAAACACTGGGTGAATATAATCTGTGTAATTTGCGCCCCGTTTTAAGTAAAAGCTAGTTTTTCACACACGAGAATGTTTATGATGTCATCTGACTTGAACTAGGTGTCAGATAAAGATATCACTAAGACGGTAAATGTCCGCCCCTGGTAGCTGAGTGGTCAGCGTGACAGACTGTCAATCCTAAGGGCCCGGGTTCAATTCCTGGCTGGGTCGGAGATTTTCTCCGCTCAGGGACTGGGTATCGTGTTGTCCTAAGCATCATAATTTCATCCCCATCGACGCGCAAGTCACCGAAGTGGCGAACAGTCTGCCTGACGGGACGCCCTAGCCACACGACCTAGACTACATGGTAAATGAACACTATCTGCAAAATGTGTTGAGAATGAAGTTATGCATGGTGAGGTAATTTTACTGCAGAAAAAGTGATAGTGTAGCAAGTGATAAACTTATTTCCTTTCATAATTGTGTGTGTGTGTGTGTGTGTGTGTGTGTGTGTGTGTGTGTGTGTGTGTGTGGAGGGGTAGGGGAGAGGGGGATGAGGGGGTCAGCAAGAAAACGTTTCATGAAGTTTTGAAATTATACGTGAAGTTTGTCTGTAGTTGCTAAGTGCTCTCATCCTAAAATATAAGATGAATAAATATAGTCTGGGTATTTGTGTGCCTTCAGTTATGCTGCCTTCAGACAAACACGCAGTTTAATGACTAAATTTTATTATAAAATATTACCTCCTAATGAGGAGCTAAAAACATTTTATATTTTTAAATTTTGTCAATAATTACAAAAAAGATTGAAAATCAAATACCTATTGTTGATGAAAGCTACTAAATAGGCAACCTGTGACTGGGACCCTGTACCATGCACTGGGTTAGCTGTTTAATAATGCAGATGCTTTACCACAGTCATGTGAATCACAGTTTACTTAAAAATGAAAGAAAAGTTTGAATTGCACACATGTGATGTATAAATTACTGACACTGCTGACGATGATGAAATCAGTGTTATTTTAGAAGTAGAGCCGATATTTTGAAGAGTGAAGTCAAATGGCCTCTTGAAAGATGGAATTCCAGCAGAATTGTTCAAAGTCATTGGACGGAATGCAGTGAAGGTGCTGCATTCAATATGTCTCCCAAGGAAGGGAATTTCTAAAGAATGCTCAGATCACTGAACTACTGCACTTCTCACAAGCTAGCAAAGTCATGCTGAAAATCTTACAAAATAGACTTCGGCTGTATCTAGAGCGGGGACTACTGGATTTCGTAAAGGAAGAGGAACCAGAGATCAAACTGCCAACATTCAGTGGATTATGGAAAAGGCAAGAGAATAGCAGAAAGACACGTATCTCTACTTTATTCATTATGCCAAAGCCATCGACTGTGTCGATCACAATAAATTACAGCAGGTACTCAAAAATATGGGCGTACCAGATCACCTCATTCATCTCATACGGATTTTATATTCTACCAAGAAGCCACAGTGAGAACTATGTGTGGAACAAATAAATGGATCAAGATTCAGAAAGGGGTGCGGTAAGGCTGCCTATTATCACCTTACTTGTACAATCTGTATGCAGAGGAATGCCAGGCTAGATGAAGAAGAAACTGGAATTAAAGTAGCTGGGATAAATATAAACAACCTTAGATACGCAGATGATACTATACTGTTGGCAGAAAGTGAAGAAGAGTTAAAGACACTCTTGCTGAAGGTGTAAGAAGAAAGTGAAAAAGCTGGCGTTAGGCTGAATGTTAAGAAAACAAAAATTAAGGTAACTGCATCCATCATTTCATGGCATATAGGAGGACAAACAATAGAGGTAGTGTCTAATTTCAATTATCTCAGTTCCCAGACTTCTGCTGATGGTGACTGCAGGCACAAAATCAGGAGATGCTTGCTGCTGGGCAGAAATGCAATGTCAAACTTTGACAAGGTTTTAAGGAGTAGATATATAACTTTGGCAACAAAGATCAGTACTGTAAGGCTATGGTTTTTACAGCTGTGATGCACAGATGTGAGACCTGGACAATTAGAAAGGTGGAATGGCAAAGAATAAACTCCTTTGAATTGTGGTGTTGGAGGAAACTTATTAGAGTCCCATGGACTGCGAGTAGAATGAATAGGTCAATATTACGGCAAATAAAACCAGAGTGCTTCCTGGAAGATCTGATGCCAAAACAAAAGCTGACCTACTTTGGACATATCATCGTGAGAAGACATATTTGAATGGATAAAACAATAATGCTGGGGAAGACGGACGGCACTAGAAGAAGAGGATGTCAGAGGATGAGATGAAACGAAGGCATCGCAGAAGTAATGTGTTCCAACCTGGAGAGCCTATGAGAGAAACTGCACAGAAGAAATTGGCATTCTTTGGTTCATGGGGTCACAGATATTCAGAATCAGTTAAATGAACAGAGAGTAAACTAATTGGCCCCCCCCACCCCAAATAAAATCATGAAAGGAAAAAAGTTAACCGCTTATTATAGTTTCACTTTTTGCGCAGTAAAACTGCTTCAACAGACATGATGTTTTAATTCATCTGTTCGAGTCTTTTCTTCTCATCCCACTAGCAAGTCTCCCCAGACCTCGGGTTCTGGGTTATTTCTCCAAACTCTACCCATCGTCCTAAACCTCCCAGTTCCTTTCCCTTCATCCATCTTCCTTCCCCTTCAGCCCTTCTGCCGAAAGAAGGGGCCATTCGCTCCAAAAGCTTCCGTAAGAGTAACCTTTTATTATGTGTGTGTTCACCTGCTGCCCCTTGGTGAGTAGATTTCTTACATAACAAACACAGACTGATATTCTTCATTATTTGTGAATAACAAATATTATCCAAAACTTTATTGAATTACAGAAACAAAAACACTTATGTGTGATCTGTAAATAAAGTGTTACAAATAAAACACAAATTTAAAATCCAATGCCATTTATTCCTCTATTCCATTGTCATCTACTTAAAAAAATAAAAAACAACATATTTTTTTTTTGTTTCTTTTACATTTGTTTTCAGAAAAACTCCTTTCACACACATCTCATGAAAAAACCCAATTTTATTTTCGAAGATATGTTTAAAAAATAAGTTCTACACATGCAAAGAAAATAGTGCATTTTATCTCCTGACTTCATCTTTATTTCATGATAACGATATATGACTTTCCACACATATTCCTCTTCAGTAAAAAATAAAAAAATTATCAATTCTGCTGTAGTTTCTGGCAAATATTTTTTTGTGATTTCACAATAGCTTCACTTCTCAAATCATATTCCAAATAAAATCTTCTTTTTACATCATAATATCATTCGAAACTCTTGACCTGCTTTCTCTGATATTTCTTTGGGTAAAAAAAAGTCTAAAGTTGATTGTAAGCCTCCCTTGGACATAGGGAGGAATACAGGTGAACTACTTATTTTTAAATCATGGGCAAAACATTGCTGCAATATTTGCAGTTGGTGTAGAAAGGCGAAAAACATCTTCCAATTGTCTCTCAAAACTTTCACAATACAAAAGCTGCCATTGTGTTTGAATACTCTTAACTCTTACATACTCGAATCCAGTGTCTCTTACGAAATTTTTCAATCTCACAGCTCTATGTCACTGTATAGATGCATGTCGTTAGGAAAAAAAGTTCTGTGTTCTCTCATTTTGCAGCACCGTAAACAAGAGAGACTGAATAATTATATCAACAAGACACCCATACAATCTTGGTAGCAGGTAGTTATAATTAAAGTTTAGCTATTCGGGGAGGTCCAGTGTGGGCTGTAATGACCGTATGCCAGCAGAACTTGGTCGATAAGCTAATGATGATTGTAAAAGCGATTTATACTGGAAAGGAACCGCTAAGTGCAAATCTGGCACTGTACATTATCTGCATAATGGTATGACATCCACATTGCCATCTGACAAGCCACAATGTGATTGAACAGCTTGGCTGTCAAGAAGGGAGACCACGCACTGTTATTGAAACCGTTTTGCAGCAATTACAGTAGTGCATTGTGGGAATATCGTCAACTGAACGGTCTGAGGAGAGGCTTGATGCCATTAAATGGTTTAAAAAATGTGATAATAAAATTCAAAAACAACGGGTGAGCTTTATGCGGCAACTGGATAAGGAAGGTGTCCTATCCCGGGAAGTTACTGAAAAGGTTGCCGCTGCTGTAACTGACCATGCAGCACATGTCCCATTAGTGTTCATGCCATGTACAGGGCTATTACAAATGATTGAAGCGATTTCATAAATTCACTGTAGCTCCATTCATTGACATATGGTCACGACACACTACAGATACGTAGAAAAACTCAAAGTTTTGTTCGGCTGAAGCCGCACTTCAGGTTTCTGCTGCCAGGGCGCTCGAGAGCGCAGTGAGACAAAATGGTGACAGGAGCTGAGAAAGCATATGTTGTGCTTGAAATGCACTCACATCAGTCAGTTATAACAGTGCAACGACACTTCAGGACAAAGTTCAACGAAGATCCACCAACTGCCAACTCCATTCGGCGATGGTATGCACAGTTTAAAGCTTCTGGGTGCCTCTGTAAGGGGAAATCAACGGGTCGGCCTGCAGTGAGCGAAGAAAAGGTTGAACGCGTGCGGGCAAGTTTCACGCGTAGCCCGCAGAAGTCGACGAATAAAGCAAGCAGGGAGCTACACGTACCACAGCCGACGGTTTGGAAAATCTTACGGAAAAGGCTAAAGCAGAAGCCTTACCGTTTACAATTGCTACAAGCACTGACACCCGATGACAACGTCAAACATTTTGAATTTTTGCCGTGGTTGCAACAGCTCGTGGAAGAGGATGCGTTCAGTGCGAAACTTGTTTTCAGTGATGAAGCAACATTTTTTCTTAATGGTGAAGTGAACAGACACAATGTGCGAATCTGGGCAGTAGAGAATCCTCACGCATTCGTGCAGCAAATTCGCAATTCACCAAAAGTTAACGTGTTTTGTGCAATCTCACAGTTTAAAGTTTACGGCCCCTTTTTCTTCTGCGAAAAAAACGTTACAGGACACGTGTATCTGGACATGCTGGAAAATTGGCTCATGCCACAACTGGAGACCGACAGCGCCGACTCCATCTTTCAACAGGATGGTGCTCCACCGCACTTCCATCGTGATGTTCGGCATTTCTTAAACAGGAGATTGGAAAACCGATGGATCGGTCATTTGAGATCACGATCAGCAATTCGTGTCACGGCCTCCACGCTCTTCCAACTTAACCCCACGCGATTTCTTTCTGTGGGGTTATGTGAAAGATTCAGTGTTTAAACCTCCTCTACCAAGAAACGTGCCAGAACTGTGAGCTCGCATCAACGACGCTTTCGAACTCATTGATGGGGACATGCTGCGCCGAGTGTGGGAGGAACTTGATTATCAGCTTGATGTCTGCCGAATCACTAAAGGGGCACATATCGAACATTTGTGAATGCCTAAAAAAACTTTGAGTTTTTGTATGTGTGTGCAAAGCATTGTGAAAATATCTCAAATAATAAAGTTATTGTAGAGCTGTGAAATCACTTCAATCATTTGTAATAACCCAGTACATGGTCAACAGTATGAAAGCTTTGTAGTCTATCTGAAACTGGTACCTGTACAAGATCCAGAACGCGCAGCAATGTTCGGAAATTGCTCTTTGGTTTCTCGTAGAGATCCAAGTTGATAACATGTGGCTGGGCAATATTCTATGGAGGGACAACTCACATTTTACACAATGAGGTACAGTGAATATACAGACCTGCCGAATTTGAGGTTTTGTTTAACTCATGTGTTGAGCACGAAGGGCCATTGCACTTGCCGTATGTGACTGTGTGATAAGGATTCACAAGCACCTTTAGCCACAATCCATTCTTCTTTGAGGAAAACACACCCAGAGGGCCTGACAGGTGTAGCACGACATCTACACATTATCGAGACCTCCTTGTACAGCGTGCTTTATTCTGTATTGTGCAAAAACAAGGGTTCTACGCATTTTGTTGGAACCGGAGAACATGAAGACAAAAACAGAGGAGTTAAAAGTGATTACACATTAATCCCAATCGGCGAAAAAGAAAAATGGAGTCAACAGTCTCTGCGTCGTTTTCTAAAATGGAAGGTCTCTCAGAGAGTAAACATAAATTGGAATGCGAGTGGTTAAAAAAAGGGCATTCAGTCAGGAAATGGCAAACTGTCAAACGTCGAGGGCAATTAACACAAAGTGGTGGGGGGCACCACTTAACAAATGCCAATGGCTAACAATGTCTTTTATAAAGCTTGAGGAAGCCTACCCTGGTGACACCGAATGATGGAGGGAGAAGGCCAAGTGAGGAAGGAAGAGGTGAACTGCAACATCTTGAAGCTTGGTAGTCACAGAGATGGGTTGGCTATGAATGTCATCCTGGATGAGCAGCACGACTCCCCCACGATATGGAATGCCGTCCTCAGGGGAAGGTCAAAGCGGACCGGGAACAATTGTGGGAACTCAATACGGTCATGAGGATGCAATTTTGTTTCCTGGAGGCAGAGAACAAGCAGACACTGCGATTCTAAGAGCAGGCATAAGTCCTCTTTGTTGGATCGAAGGCCACGAACATTCCAGGGGAGGAGAGTCATGACGAGGAAAGGGGAGAAGAGAAAAGATGAAGTCTTGTCACCTCGGTGGCTGCCAAGTGCCAACCTGCGAAGACTCACTGCTGCAGGGCGTAGAGGCTAGAGGATCCTGCTCCACGAGATCAACAGATGTGTTGGCAACAGTTGGCGGTGCGCAAGGAGTTGGTGACATCGTTGAAGACGATCTTTGAGTTGGCAAACGAGTAGACAGTTTGCCTTTGTTTGACTTCTTGGAGCCTTTCCAATTGGCAGAGGGAGACTCAGATGTTGGTTGGCCAGAGGGACATAGCAAGTCCCCGCGGGAGTATTCCTTCTGTCCTTTCCGGCCAGCAGGTGACTTTGCCTTGTGAGGCTGAAGTTTGGTGACTTATTGCAGAGCTGGAGGAGGAGATGGGGCTGCTACCATGACACTTGACGATTTTACAACCATCGAGCTGAATTTGAGGCCGCATGTCTGCAAGGCCACGGAGCAAGAAGTGGCAAGAACAGTACTGTAAGTAATCGATGGTAGAATGCAGGGTTTCCGAGTAGGCAGTAGCTCATGAGCAATGGGGTAAGGCGCTTTTTTCTTCCCCTGGATCTCCCGGACAGCCCGCTCATTGAGACACATGGGACAATCTCGGGAGGAGGCAGCATGGCCAACATCGCAGTTGATACAGTGCAGAAGAGGAGGTGGACAATCGCCCTCGTGAGCATCTCTACCACAGGTGACAAATCTGGCCGGGTGTCGACAGCACACTAGGGTGTGGCTGTAACGGTGACACTGGTGGCGGCGCATCTGGTTCGGAACGTACAGTGTGCTTGTGGTAACTTCATAATCTGCTTTGATCTTTGGCGGAAGCACCACTCTATCAAAAGTGAGAAAAAGAGAGCGTGTGGGTGCTAATGGAGGCATCTACCCTTTTCTTCACCCAATGGCTTGCAATCACACCCTGATCAGAGAGGTGTATTTGGATTTCTGTCTCAGTCACACAATCGAGCAGCCAAGTATAAACAACACCACGAGAAGAATTCAGTGCTTGATGGGCCTCGACACAAACAGGATGGCCACGGAGGAGCGAAGCTGCAAGCAGTAGCTGTGGTTGAGAATCAGAAGTGGTCTCCAAAAGCAATGTGCTGCACACACGACAGCAGAATTTCACAGGGCCAGCAATTGCATCAACATCTTTCTGAATAATAAACGGATTTACTGCAGCAAAGGACTGACCATCTTCAATATGTGAAACTGTGAGGAACCATTATGCAGCTGGGAGGGGCTTTGAATAATTAGCCTCATTCCATTTACGTTTGATACACGCCGACTGTAAAGAAGATGATTGGCTCATTGTGAGAAACCCCCCCATGATGGAGGGACTAATTGGCAATTTGGGAAGGTAGCAGCTCACGCAATCATTCCTCTCTGGGCCTGCCTGTACCAGGGATGCATGGTGTCAACCTGTGGCTGGGAATTACATGTTACCCATTCATCTGTTATGTGTGAGACGCATGGGCTGGGCTACAGGAATGCACAGGGAGGAAAACAAAAAAGAGGAACCTCAAATGCAGAAGCAGAGGAAGGATAGGAGAAGGGGAGCAAAGAAAGAAAAAAGGAACGAAAAACAGCATAGAGACTGTTCTGATAATGTTGTTGTTGTTGTTGTTGTTGTTGTCGTCTTCAGTCCTGAGACTGGTTTGAGGCAGCTCTCCATGCTACTCTATCCTGTGCAAGCTGCTTCATCTCCCAGTACTTACTGCAACCTACATCCTTCTGAATCTGATAATGACTACTGAAAATGCAGAACATGTTTCCAGAAACATCCCAGACATTTTCCCCAAGGGAGGGGAAAAAGACAAGCAAGGGCGTAGACATGCAACATGGAAGGGGAAAGATGCTGCAAAGGCTGGGTCCTTGTAGTAGCCAAGTACGAACCTGCCAAAGAGCGGTGAGCCCTATTTGGGGGGGGGGGCTCCTGCTTTGGAAGAGCGCAACTGTGTGGAAACCACTGTTTCTGTGAAAGATGGGACAATACTCATGTCGCTTGCCCAGTGAAAGATCTGTTTAATGCATCTACAATTAACCTACTATTTCCAGAGGTTTTCCAGTTGCATGGCGTGTAACATCAACTGATCTGAATCCGTGACATCTGGCTCTGGGGTTACCTAACAGAACGCCAGCGACACATTCAATCTCTACCTGATATGAAGGCCAGTGTACAGGAATATGTTGTCCAGATTCCACTGAAACAGTTGCAAGTATCTGTTGATCATGTCATCATACAGATGCAGCATCTCTTCAATGTTTCTGGTGATCATACTGAATAAATTGTGTAAGTGGCTGTTAATAATAAAATCAACATTACACGTATATCACTTGTTTGACGTGTTCTACCTACATCCCCTTCCCCATATATTACATATGGAAACATTTCCATCCGTCTCTCTTGCACTCACACCTCCAGATTTGCACCTGGTGACAAAGAAAATATTAATTATTTTTACAAGGGCAAATTGGTTGTGCATAAACGTATTAAAATATCTAGTAAGCTTCGCTGCCATACAATAATTACAGTCCATCCTGGACCTCCGTGAGCAGCTACACTTTACTTATATCCGCATGGTACATGTTGCTGATTAACAGTTTCTACTGGCTACATTCTCATTTCTGGCTATTTAGGTAGAGCACTTCTGCATCTAAGCAGAGAGAGGGAGGAAAGAACTGACAAATGCAGAGTCAGCCAAATTGTGCTGTGTCAGAAGCG
Source organism: Schistocerca cancellata (assembly GCF_023864275.1). NCBI lineage: Eukaryota > Metazoa > Arthropoda > Insecta > Orthoptera > Acrididae > Schistocerca > Schistocerca cancellata. Next base: position 45,596,421 of record NC_064636.1, on the reverse strand, counting down.
TAACTGCTAAGGCTGACCTATCTGCCTAAGAAGTATTTTTAGTGGGATTTGTTACACTGTAAAGCAAGTAAAGCTGTGTTCAGCCTGAAAGTTGGTTTGAGCCCTCGTGTGCCCTTCACTTTCTCCCACCTCCGAACTAACCTGTACATCCAGTTAGAAGGGATCCCACAGATCAACATTTACTCTGAAATAAGGTGCAACTTAACTTGGTATTTTTCTCTTTGTTAGAGATGAAAGAAGTGATAACAAACAGAAAAAAACTGTAGGACCAGCGAAAAGCTGAACGCAAAACTTTTAGCTTTGTGGTTTAGAGCTTACCACTCCCCCTTTTTTTCGTCATTATATCCATCTGTTTGTCATCGTTTCTTTGAGGCATATTTATGTACAATCCATTAACACTTAGTCTGCAACTGACTGAATATTACGGCACTTGCGATAAATGAGAATCTGTGTTGGACATTACATTACGTCACACCAATTATGCTGATTTTCCACAGTGTCAAATGTATATTTAAGCCTTCTGAAAACATGTCAGGTCTGCAGGCTTCTTAGTTTTTGCTGCGATCGCCGAAGAGTAGAAGTGATAAAAATTAGTCATTTTTGAAATCTTTGTTACATTTCTTCTTTCGTAGGCACTAACTGAGTCTGTTCGTGTGCTCTGTACGCTTTTGTGTAATTTTGTGTTGAGAGTACACGGTGAAGAGGAGAAACATTCAGAGAAAATAATCTGTTAAGTCCTTGACAAGCCTACAGGTGATGAAAATGAAATACTGATAACAATTCAGATTACAACCCGTATGAAAATAGTAGTAATTCTATGTTTTTTTGGAGACAAGTTGATGCAAATATTTACCATATCAGTTTTGCAGATTGCATTGTTATGAAGGATTCTCCTGCAGGTAAATCAGAACACGGATCTGAGCATACGACTCCAGTGAGTGTAATGTGTGACTACATATCTCTCCAGGTTTCAATTTTATCACACTGCATTCCACTACGAACACTAAATTTTGTTTGCTCCTGAAAGTTGTGCGTTTCTTTAGATTGAAATTTGCTATGAAAGAAATTTAAATAGAAAGTTCACGTGCTTGCATATGTACTTTAAAAATTTAAACACCTTTTCAATTTTTTTCTGTGACAATTACTATTAAGCTGATGTTTCATCTGCATCTTCAGATTTGACAGTAGCAATAACAAAACATTTATATAAGTCCAATAAGCCTGAAAATGTTTTGCTATTCCAACTAAATATTTGTACATGAGTTGTAACGTCCAAAACACCACAAATTTCAGCCAGTCAACAGTCTATGCCAGCTACCAACAAGAACAGCACAGTGCTCACGAGTTATTTATCAAACACAAACCGCACTGAGCTAAGGTGACCAAACATTAGCCACAAAATTCGATACAACAATTAAACAAAGAAATACTGCAGCATTCCACGTTATTCGTTATATAAGTTACCAATAATTTATTTGTGAATAAATTTGTTTGAATAATTTACTTATTAGAATAATTGCCCACATAGAAGTTTATTCAAATAATGATCATCTTTGTTTAGCACTACACTTTACGCTTCCTTTATCTTTCTGTTCATTGCAGTTCCTATTATCCAACTGTCATGAGTCTTATTACTTCACCTGCTTGATTTACTCATGAAAGCCTATGTGTAGCTGGAACAAAGCTTTTCTCTTAATTACAAATGAAGTTGCATTTATATCTCATGACACACTCTTCAACATAAATCTTTTTAACTCTTAATTTGTACTCTCCAAGTTACGTCCCAATGTCAGTGCAATTTTTGCAGTAAACTGAATCCTTAGCCACATGGCAATTTGCCCAGCACTCTGTGAGAGTCGGTCATGTGATGCCAAGAGGGAGACATTGGCTGCACACTTGTGTGTGTGTTTGCATGCATAATGAGTGTCAGATAAATACTACTCGTGCAGACTCGCCATATGGATACAGTGCTCTAGTGGCAGGACCCTAAACTCCTTTCCAAGCCACTGACAGATTCAGTAATGAGTAGTGCAATGCTCTTCTTACAGTTGTCAACTAACAGTAGTAGTACATTGTGTGATCTAACATTTCACTCCGGCAGAGTGATTTGTAATCCTAAATCTACTTAGAAGATGAATGATGATCACTATCATTAAAATGTACACTAGTTTAGCAATTAAGAATAGAAAGCTGCTTGTGGGTTGTTTTGTCATGCGTTTTGCAAGTAACGCTTACCGTATTTACTCGAATCGAAGCCGCACTCGAATCTAAGCCGCACCTGAAAAATGAGACTCGAAATCAAGGAAAAAAACTTTTCCCGAATCTAAGCCGCACCTGAAATTTGAGACTCGAAATTCCAAGGGAGAGAAAAGTTTTAGGCCGCACATCCAAATCGAAACAAAGTTGGTCCACTGTAATATGAGACAAAATTTAGGTCGAATGAATGACTATACAGCTACAGTAGTTTGGTTCGAGTCTTTAAGCTTAGCAGTTAAGCTCTACCATGTAGCCATTGCTATGCGTCAGGTGCCCCGTCCGTATTTATACGGGTACCATTCCTTTTTCACGTGCTTCGTCTGGTTTGAATTGATTTCTTATTTTTCTTTGATCTGGTAAGTGCCGTTCTCTTTGTTATGGGTGTTTACGTCACTCTAAGCTGAAAATGCATTACTGTACTGTGTCATGCATTGTTTGTCGCATTCTCATAGTGAGTGTTTATGACCTGTCGCCGCTTACGGCATGGCTTGCTTTTGTGCGTGCTACCGCCGCTTACAAAAAAAAAAAGGAGGAATCGTCTGATTAGCGAAACAATGGCAAGAGACTGCTTGCTATTTGCTGTTACTTACACTGCTGCTTTCTTTGATAATGATCAACAAGAACCAAATAATAGACTGCGTATGATAGAAGATGTTCTGAACGAGAGTTTAGCGAAAATTTTTCTCCTGTTGAAAATCTTTGCAGACGCCTCTGCAGTACATTACATTCTGCACAGAAATTAGTCATCTTAGATTTAAAAATCTTGTCAATTGCTGCGCTTCATTTCTGACTGTATCACTATTAGGCATAAGAACAATATGAATATAAACATGACATGATATGTATATTATTCCGCGTTTGCTGTTGTCTCACTCTAGTTTCGTAGTTTATTAGGCAGACAGGATTTAAATGAGATAGCAGCAAACACGAAAGAATACATGCCAAATGTTTATATTCGTATTATTCTTATGGTGAAGAGAATACTGCATGTGATTCACATTTCATCAGGTTCCTATTAGCAACCATCTCTTCTCAGAGGTAGGAAAATTCAGAACGTAGATTTGGCCATATTGACAAACATCCCAAACAGTCTTGCCAGTCGGATTTTCGTAGTACATTGAAATTCTGCTACATTCGAAGATGAACAATATGGAATTTGTATTTACTTCATTGGATAATGTATGAAAATGCAGTGGTCGAAACTCTTTTTTTTTTCTTTCTTTCTTTTTTTTCCACTGACGCAGAGGTTTTGTCGCCAGTATTTATCTTTGTGCCTGCAAAGCATGCCTGTGTAGCGCTACATAATTCTATGGATGAAATTAGTTGTAGCGGCACCTACCAACATTTTTCAGAACTTCCGCTTACTTTGCACTCGATTCTAAGCCGCAGGCGGGTTTTTGGATTACAAAAACCGGAAAAAAAGTGTGGCTTAAATTCGAGTAAATACGGTATATGGACATATATACCTGAGACTGCAGTCGTGTGTGCGAGTTGCATTTGTGTGAATGTGTATGTGTGTGTGTGTTTGCCGTCGTAATTCTAATGAAGGTGTTACTGACCGAAAGCTACATTTGTATCAGTCTTTTTGTTGTGCCTACCTGCGACTCAGCGTCTCCGCTATATGGTGAGTAGCAACTTTCCTTTTCACAATATTGTTATATGGAGATATGCCCCACCTCTTAAAAACAGTATGACAGCGATCGTAGTATTTCTGTGAGTGCCGCTACTAGTGGGGGGGGGGGGAGGGGGGGGCTCTGTGTAAACTCTGTGAGATGCCATTCTGGTAACGCAGTGCACCACCGAGAAAATGCAAGTGCTGTCACAATTCTGAATGATACCACAGCAGAACACAGATACCTCTCAAAACTCTGATTAGTCTGAGGTCTAATATCAAACTGAACAGACAAGCAATGCTTCCTGTCACTAACTGTCGTAAAATTGTACATTGAGATGCAACACAGGCATTTGTTAAAAGCAGAAATACATTGCCTTAGTTTGTAGAAAGTTGAAGTCATTTGGAAGATTTTCAGATTCTAACACAGAGACAAATGCAATGGTGATGAAGCCAAAACATGTGGCACTGATGCGATCCACAGCAAAAAGTAGTTTCAACACAACAACAAATATGAATTTGGAACACACACACACACACACACACACAATACAACACAACACAACACAACACAACAGCCACGAGAAGGAAGTGACCACTACAGTACCTTGCTCGGTTCAGCCATATGGTGACGATACCAAACTCTGCAAGTCCATTTTTACAATATTTTAGCTTCCTTGCTTTGTAATTTTATTAATAATCTTGTCTTTTTTATATCCTCAATTTAGAAAGAGAAAAAGTGTTGTTGCAATATAGATGTAACATACTTCAGAGTAGAAGGAAAGTTATGTTAATTCTGTTTGGTGTAATTTTAAGCCATATGTGACATTGTTTTCAACTGCACAATTGTCCACTTCACTGTTTTTATAGATTACTTTTATGTACTTACTACAGGGTTATTCTGTGCCAAAGTAGTCTACAGGTTTCCATATGACCATCACAGATTTTGCTGACATTTTGTGTGAACAATCACACAAGTTCCCAGTGAACATTGGTAAAGTTCTACTTTTGCCAATTTAATACTAGCTGTGATTTAGTCATCTGTTTGACCCATAGAAAAAATTATTAACAGAGCACACGAGTTTTCAGCATCTTTGAAATGTAATATCTCTGGTAATATTTTCCTGAAAGAAAAAAAACTACATCATCTAGTACAACTTTTTGCACCCTTCAAAGCAAAATAATTGAACAAAAAAAATTTCCGAGTGATTTGCATTTGGATAATTTGAAGCAAAGTCAGCCAAAAAAATAGACGCTTGAAAAAATTTGAAGTTTTAGCTTTTTATATCTCAGAAGTAATTGCTGAATACTCCTGAAACCGTGCACGTAATAATTTACCAAAATAAACATTCTCCCATTGCTTTCCAATGGGTGCAAATTGGGGGCAAAGTCAATGATTTTTTTAAATAAGCCAAAAATGGCTATTTTTGCCCACATTTACAAAAAAGTCTTCTGCAAACTCTTTTAAAACATTTTTATTAGAAATATCATACCCTAATCTACTTAAAAACTATGCTTGATTTGCAATGAGAGCATAAAATACCCTAAAAAACAATGAGAAGGTGGAGGTGCATTTAAAATGAGCCCATATTCTGGTGGTACTAAAATCTGACATCTTTTATTATGTTCTACAATTGTTCAGTACTCTCTCGGGAAGGCAATATAGTCACCTTCTTGATGACTAGGAAATGAAATCAAGTATGAATAACTCTAAGAACTACATAAAGAGGGGTTTCTTTTGTCACTACTCATTGTGACACTTTTCAGTCTGTTTTTCTGCTATAACTACAGAATCAATTGGTTATAAAATTCACAAATTAATTGTGCATTACCAACGCAGTGGAGATCATGGAAGTAAAATTGTTGCATAAGAGGTGAAGTTCACTGCAAGCCTTCCTGATATTTTTTTGGAATGGATTCATGTTACAGAGAATTATTAGTATATCTTTTTATTGTCTAATGCTACTGATACACTAGCTTAATTCTGGTTTAAGGTATAGCATACTCTGTGGTTAATGTGGAATATTAGTGTACATATGAAGAACTGCATAAATGTGTCAGTATGGTCCATGGTGGCTTAACCACTGCTGGTTCCTTTTAAAGCCACAGGGGCCATACACAATAACTGTGCAACAGCAGTCACATGTGAGTTTCTTCAACAGCGGTACCCAAACCTAGTAAGCGTTTCTTTACACAAGACTCCAAGCTGGTAACAAATTTCTATTAAGTGTCAGATGCCAAAGCCAGAAGAGTTCTCTTTCAGGATTCTAAGCTTATGTTTACTTCAAGCTACTTGGAATATTTTTTTTTTTTTTTTTTTTTCATTTATGGTGTAACATGTCATGAGGAAAACTATCTGCTGGCCGGATGACATCACTGACAGGAACAAAAAAGGAAAGAAAAAAAAATTTACACTTTCCAAATGTGATTACCTCAGCCCCAAACATTAGAGCCACAAAAATGAGAACTATTCTTTTTACTGGATTCCTTACACTATTTCATTTATTATAAGAAAATTTGTAGGGCTAAAAAAAATCCAATCTACTAACTTGCAGTTTTTCTGAATCAACCTCATTTCCTAGCCATCAGGACTTTTGAAATTAGCTTCAACACAGAGCACTAAAAAATTGTAGAACATAATAAAGATGTCAGATTTAATTTGAGTACCAGCAGAATATAGGACCATCTTCAATGCACCTCCACCTTCTCACTGCTTATTAGTGTCTTATATGCTCACATTGCAAAACTAAATAATAGTTTTTTAGGTGATTTAGAACACAGTATTTCGAGTGAAAAAGGTTTAAAAGAATTTGCAGAAAACTTTTTTTTATAAAAGTGGGGCAAAAAATAGCCTGTTTTGGAATTTTTAGAAAAATCACCAACTTTGCTCTCAAAACTATTGGAAAGCAGTAAGACAATGAAATTTTGTTCTCCAAGACCCTTTATTGGTATTTCATTATGTGCAAGACTTCAAGTGTATCCAGCAATTACTTCCAGAGACATAAGAAGCTCAACTTCACATTTTTCAAGGTTTTTTTTTTTCTTTTCTTTTTTTCAATTTCACTGAAACTTATCCATACCCAAACCATTCAGGAATGTTTTTTTTTTTTGTTTTTTTTTTTTTTAATTTTGCCTTAGTCAGTGCAAAAAGTTGTACAAGATGGCCTAGTTTTGTTTCTTTCAAGAAAATATTGCCAGAAGTATAATGTCTTAAAGCTGACAAAAACTCATGGGTGCACAGTTGATAGTCGTGCTGTGGGGTCAACCAAATGACTGCTAGTATTAAAATGGAAAAAATATACTATACCAATGTTCACTGGGAACATGTGTGACTACTCAGATAAAACTGCACTAAAATCCATGATGGTCATGTGGGAACTTTGGCATAAAATGACCCTATATGCTTATTACTAGAAAATTTGTAGAAATTAATTTTAATTTTTATGTGGCAAGTCTATTTGTATTTATGCCACCTAACAGCAATGGACTGTCATTTGAGGTAAGCTGCCTTACTAAACAGCACTTGTCTGTGGTATGAGTGAACATGAGAATTGACCTGATACAGTGTGTATGAGGGTTACGTACAAACTTAATGATGTATACGGGGTGGGTCAGGAGGAAAGGTACATATTATGAGGATGATAGTCTTGAGCTTTAAATGGACTTATGGCCCTAATCCGAATGGTTTCCGAGATAGAACACCTTCAATGTCAGTTTTGTACGTTTTTCTAGAATAACTAACACTAGGCCCTTAAGCGAAACTGTGTCGCAGTACAAAATGAAACTACATTAAATTTCCTACACAAAAGGCCCTATTCATTCTTTCTCTAGGGCTAATAGTTTGCACGAAAAGAATGAGAGAATAGTAAATATACCACATGACATGCATGCACTGTATCTTTGGTAGTTTTGAATTTATTGACCACAAGCATCCTGTATCAAATTGTTCATCTCAAATCCCTCTACACAACCGTGGTATGTTGTAAACAATGACAAAGTACTGAAAAATACAGAAAATAAACAACATCATATGTTAAATGTGTTCTTTGTCAGAAACCACTTGGAATAGGTAGTATGTCCATATAAAATACTATCATTCCTCAAAGCATGTACATTTCCTCCTGTTTCATGCTATATAGATGATGATGATGATAAAACTAAAACAACAACTCCATGTGGTGCAATGCCCCAGTGCAAGTCTTTCTATTGGATGCCATTTTATCGACTCGTGTGCCTATGCTATCATCCACCTGGGGAAAGTTTAATGTGGAATCCCAACGACATGTTGTTTCTGGGTACTCCCAACAATGTTGAAAGATGAAGGCAAGGTTACACTGAAGACCAGATTCAATTCCATAACCTCTCTGTTTTCAGACATGTGTTTTACCACTAGGCCACCAGGGGCAATACCTATAAGGCAGATAATCTATAGGTATTGATGAGAGTGTGCAAGTATCGTAATATGTGACATACGGCAATATCTTCTTTATATCATTGATTTAAAAGCTTAAATTTTTACACTAGACTAATACCTGACAAATTTCAACTTGATACCTCTACCCATTTCTGAGAAAAAGATGTCTTAACAGACAGTACAGTGATATTATGAGAGATCCATTTTAAAAAATTGAGATACGGAACCCTAAACACTGAAATATATAGACAGCTGATGGATTTCTATTCATAAAATGTAGGTTGAATTATCTCGGTAAAATTTTTCACGCTACATTTTGGTGCAGCCACCTGCAGCACTCACTTTCCCCACAATGCAAGTTCACACGGAGTGACCCCATACCGCACCTGAGTCGATGAAAGCTTTCACAGGGTAGCCGTTGACCCGGCAGTTGATATAAAGCATGGTGACGGTGCCGAAGATCTCTGGGTTGTACTCGATGGCTGCCTCCAGGTTGGCCTCTATGTTCTTCCGGCGGATCTCCTCGGCGATGAGGCGCTGTGCCTCCAAGTCGAAGGGGTGCGCGTTCATCATACGGATGCGCTGCCGCTCACGCTCTGCACGTATCTCCACCTGCTCCCGAAGCACACCCGCAAACCTGTCTGCCAGCAAGAGAAAAGGCAGTCATTTGTTTATTCATCCAGGGACAATTTCACAATGGTACAGAATCCATCATCACCATACAATAAAAATAAATAGTTCACATGTGCATGCACGCGTACATTTGTACAAGCTCATGCATGCACTCATCCGGTATAGCACCATTCATTTCACCTTTGTTGTGTCTATTTTGTTTTTTTAGCAGTTTCTTATTGATCTATATATGTGTTGCTTAATTGTAAAAAAAAAAATGCACATCAGAGATTTGTTACCGGAGGTAGGATAACAACTGTTAAAGTAGGGAATAGGCTGCTAAGAGCATATACTGATTCTATCTTGTTTCTCTTCTGATTTCACGTATGAGAATTTATGCAAGCAGATGACAGCAGAGGAACTACCTTTTCTGATGTCAGATAGGTGACAGACAGGTTACAGCTGCAATGTTTAAAAATGGATAAAAGTCGCGGAAAGTACCATCAATATCGTCAATTGACAATTAAGTAATCTTTGTACACAAAATCTGTGACATTTAATATTAGACGAAACATCTTTTAACTCTCATTCTGGAAACATCCCCCAGGCTGTGGCTAAGCCATGTCTCCACAGTATCCTTTCTTTCAGGAGTGCTAGTTCTGCAAGGTTCGCAGGAGAGCTTCTGTAAAGTTTGGAAGGTAGGAGACAAGATACTGGCAGACGTAAAGCTGTGAGTACCGGGTGTGAGTCGTGCTTCGGTAGCTCAGATGGTACAGTACTTGCCTGCGAAAGGCAAAGGTCCCGAGTTCGAGTCTCGGTCGGGCACACAGTTTTAATCTGCCAGGAAGTTTCATCTTTTAACTATTTCTTGTTTGTTAGCCGTGTACATGGTAGAACACATATGAAGGAAAACATTGGTTGTAATTGTGTAGTAAGTTAACTCAGCTATTTTCATACAACACTGTAAGGAAATAATTCCTTCAGGGGACTCGCACCTAGTGAGTACGTGGCTGGCAACCACGGGGCCCTGAGCTGAGTCCTGGCATTGCTTCCACTTACTTATGCCCGGCTTCTCACTTTTATCTTTCCTGTCTGGCCATCCTCGGCCAACTCTCGTTTTTCCAACCCCGACGCTATTAGGTTTCGAGGGCTACGGGTCTTTCTTTTCCCAATCCTATACTTCCTCTGGTACCGGGCAGCAGCAGGCACCAGTATCGAATTGATGCACAGAGCAAATGATGCTTCAGATGGATCAAGATCGAAGACACACGGGCGCAACCAACCACAGTCTGGTTCTTCGGCCATGATACTGCGACGTGGAAAGGAAATGGAAAGACTACCACATTATTATATCTCCTGAATGCTGGAAGACGGAGGATAATGATGGCGTTTCCTGGAGTAAAATGTTCCGGAGATAAACTACTCCACTGTTCGGATCTCCGGGTGGTGAGTATTTCAGGCGGTGTCATCAAAAGAGATGAACATTTTAATTTCAGGATTGGGACATGGAACACTTCAAAGAGCAGGAAAACTGGAAAATCTGAAGACAGAAATGGATAAATGGGAAGTGAACAAAATGGGTTTAAGTGAAGAGAGGTGGACAGATACTGCCAAAGATTATGTGATCATTTTGGCTGATCAGGTCCATTCCATGTTACGGGTACCACGTTTGTCCCCCAATGGTGGTGATGTGTTCCAAGATGACAAGGCCGCTGTTCACAATGCTTGCGTCATCCAGGATCAGTTTCTGTAAGAATGGGGATGATCTGCCTCATCTCCCCTGGCTGTCGTCATCACCAGACCACAACACTATCGAGTCTTTGTGATCTGCTTTGGAGAGAAGGCTGCGAGATCGCTATCCACCTCCATTATCGTTACCTGAACTCTCAACTATTTTACAGCACGAGTGGTATAACAGACCTTTGAAAATCATACAATACCTGTATCTGTTCATTCAGAGATGACTGGAATGATTTTTGAATACCAGTGATTTCGAACAGTTTACTAGGCACGGTAATGTGTTGTGTTGTGCCTTGTTTTTGGTGTTTCTATATTTTTGTAAATCCCTTGCAAGTTAATGCAGACAAGTAAGAAAAACATTCCTATAATGTTCAAATACTGTATTAGTGGCGTGTTGCTTGACACACAACATGAATTGTGACACATAACATCAATTAAATATCTAGGTACAAAGTTTTAAAATGATCTGAAATGGGACGAGCACATAAGGTCGGTAACAGGCAAGCAAATGGTTGACACCAGTTTATTGGGAGAAAACTAGGAAGGCGTAGCTCGTGAATCGAGACCGCATACAGAACATTTGTTTGACCCTTTCTTGAACACTACTTAAGTTTTGGGATCCCCTCCAGGTCGAGTTAATTCAGAGATGCACTGCCAGATTTGTAACCCGTAGATTTGATCAACGAGCGAGCATTACACACGTGGTCCGTGAACTCGAATGAGAATCCCTGGGAGGTAGATGACATTCTTTTTGCAAAACACTACTGAAAAGGTTTACAGAACTGGTATTTGAAACAGGCTGCAGAATGACTGTACTGCCACTAACATACATCTCAAGTAAGGACAGCAGACACAAAACAACAGAAATGGGGGCTGGTACGGGAGCATATAGACAGTCTTTTTCCTCACTCTATTTGAAGAGGGACAAGAAAGGCAAGAACTAGTAGTGCTGCAAGGAACACACTACTTGCAGATTATTTACGTATATGTAGATGCACAATGCCTCAGACCTTTGGAAAATTCTGAAAATGCCTTTAACTTCCATTCCATCTTTTTAAACTGTATAATTTACAGAACAACTATGTAAATGGCCCTCACATCATACTTGCTTATATGTTTTTGATACTTCTTTATCTTCTTTATTCAGCAGCATATATGACTAAACAAAGGACACACACAGAACTACTGTTGCCTCTAAGCAAAAATATTAGACACACAACACTGCAAACAGTGGTTTCACACAAACCACATGTCTTAACCAATGGTAGTGTTTGTGAAGTACAGAAATATGGTGAAATCGAATAAAGTTGGCAAGAGGAGTGCGAGCATTCAAAAATTGGGTAGCACGGGTCAGAAATATTGCCTTTCAAGTATTCAAATGACTAAATGTAAACATTTTCCAGTGCAGAGTTAAACTATTCATCAGATAGGTGAAAAAATATTTTATTTAACCCAACTATCTTGACTGTTAGATAATTTATACAGCTGGATCCTTGTAATACGCACTTCTGAATTAAACATATGTTTGTAATGATTTCCAATTTATTTCGCAATGTGTCTGAACTCTTGTAGTGGCCTTTATCACTTAGAGAATGTCACGGAACCAAGTATCTGTCACATATTGCCTCTCCAAGACAAAAAATGATTTGTGTAATTATTGACCGAATATAAAAATTTAAAATGCTTTCATAATATACGCATTAACAGGAATAATCTTACAATAAAAGTTCAACACAATAAGATGAGTATTACAAGGTGCATTCAAGTTCTAAGGCCGCCGATTTTTTTTTCTCCGGACTGGAAAGAGATAGAAACATGCACATTGTTTTAAAATGAGGCCGCGTTCATTGTCAATACGTCCCAGAGATGGCAGCACCGTATGGCAGATGGAATTTTACCGCCAGCGGCGAGAATGAGAACTATTTTAAATACATAAAATGGCGACGTTTTCCTTACTTGAACAGCGTGCAATCATTCGTTTTCTGAATTTGCGTGGTGTGAAACCAATTGAAATTCATCAACAGTTGAAGGAGACATGTGGCGACGGAGTTATGGATGTGTCGAAAGTGCGTTCGTGGGTGCGACAGTTTAATGAAGGCAGAACATCATGTGACAACAAACCGAAACAACCTCGGGCTCGCACAAGCCACTCTGATGACACGATCGAGAAAGTGGAGAGAACTGTTTTGGGGGATCGCCGAATGACTGTTGAACAGATCGCCTCCAGAGTTGGCATTTCTGTGGGTTCTGTGCACACAACCCTGCATGACGACCTGAAAATGCCAAAAGTGTCATCCAGGTGGGTGCCACGAACGCTGACAGACGACCACAAGGCTGCCCGTGTGGCACGTTGCCGAGCAATGTTGATGCGCAACGACAGTCGGTTGTGACAATGGATGAGACGTGGATGCCATTTTTCAATCCAGAAACAAAGCGCCAGTCAGCTCGATGGAAGCACACAGATTCACCGCCACCATAAAAATTTCAGGTAACCGACAGTGCTGAAAAAATGATGGTGTCCATGTTCTGGGACAGCGAGGGCGTAATCCTTACCCATTGCGTTCCAAAGGGCACTACGGTAACAGGTGCATCCTACGAAAATGTTTTGAAGAACAAATTCCTTCCTGTACTGCAACAAAAACGTCCGGGAAGGGCTGCACGTGTGCTGTTTCACCGAGACAACGCACCCGCACATTGAGCTAACGTTACGCAACAGTTTCTTCGTGATAACAACTTTGAAGTGATTCCTCATGCTCCCTACTCACCTGACCTGGCTCCTAGTGACTTTTGGCTTTTTCCAACAATGAAAGACACTCTCCGTGGCCACACATTCACCAGCCGTGCTGCTATTGCCTCAGCGATTTTCCAGTGGTCAAAACAGACTCCTAAAGAAGCCTTCGCTGCTGCCATGGAATCGTGGCGTCAGCGTTGTGAAAAATGTGTACGTCTGCAGGGCGATTACGTCGAGAAGTAATGCCAGTTTCATCGATTTCGGGTGAGTAGTTAATTAGAAAAAAAATCGGAGGCCTTAGAACTTGAATGCACCTCGTATAGTTAGAAACTGTGTGTTTGTCTTAAGGCAGTGTAACTGATGATGCACAAATACCCGGACTTTATTCATCCTCTATTTAGGAATAAGACTACTTAGTGACTTTCAACAAACTTTAAAACATAATTTCAAACTTTTCTAAACTTTTTATCACTTAATGCTTAACATCACATATTTCAAACATTAACTCATTTGTACAGTAATCCGATGCCTGAAGCTGTTTTATACCAGAAGGTACAATTCTTTATAGAACTGGGTGTTTACTGGTTATTATACTTTTTGTGTTAGTATTAATTACAGTATTTCTACTCACAAAATACAATGTAAACTTGTCACCATCCAGGGTGGTGACTTTGCTTCATTAAAAAATGCTCCTTTCAGCTTTAAATTCCAAATTTTCCTGAATCAACTTATCTGCATGGGAAAGCAAGTTTTTCCTCCCTAGTTTATCATTTCCACAAATGAATTTTTTAATTAGCCTCTACATAAGCTACTAGTGATTTTCCGAGCTCAGCTACGATACAGAACTATATCGACAATTCTGTAACTACTAACCTCTTGCCACCCCTGAAAGTTTCACTGTCACTGTCATTCTTCACCATTCTAAGCCATGTTGTTGTCCATTAACCTCATGTATGACATGGAAAACACTCAGAACTTGTCATTGGCTGTAATATCAGTACACTTTGGTTGGTTGGCTGGTTGGTTGATTTGGGGGAGAGCACCAAACAGCGAGGTCATCGGTCCCAGAAGGTTACCGAAGGATGGGGAAGGAAGCCAGACGTGCCCTTTCAGAGGAACCATCCCAGCATTTGCCTGAAGTGATTTGGGGAAATCATGGAAAACATCGATCAGGATGGCCAGATGCAGGTTTGAACTGTCGTCCTCCCGAATGCAGGAAGACTTTGATAGCAACAGTGCATCAAATTCCAAATCAAACGCTCTTTATACTATGTTCATTGCTGACTTCAAGTATGAGCCAGAGAGAAAGTCAACAAATGTGAATCTACACCAAAATTATTAAGACGGGACACAAGCCTGAATATTCAATACTGACTACAATATATGCTGCTTTAAATGTGGACCCACATTTATTTGCGCACTACCTGACAAAACATAGTGATTCACTCAGAAAGCAAGGAGAAAACAAAACGAAACTTCATGGTTTGAGGGGGTACGTGATGTTATTTCTGTGCTTGCAAAACTGAGTCACATTCAAAGAGAACTTCCCAGGGAACTTATCAGTACAATAAGCCAGGATGCGTCCACCGATTTTGACAGAAGAATGCCATAAAGGCGCTGCTGAAACAGTTAAAACAGAACAAAGCTCCAGGGCACTTGACAGAATTCCTATCAGGCTCTATACTGAATTTGTGGCTAAGTTAGCCTCTTCTAGCCATAATCTACCATAGATTCATCAAACAAAAAACTGTGCCTAGTAGTCAAAAGAAGGTATACGGGTCACACCTGTTTACAAGAATGGTAGTAGAAGTGATCCACAAACTACTTTCAAATACCCTTGACATCAATTTGTTATAGAATCTTCAAACATATTCTGAGCTCAAACATAATGAGGCATCTCTAACAGAATAATCTCTTCCATGATAAAAAAGGCATTGACACCAAAAACATTGATCATGTGAAACCTTATGTGGGATGAAAGATCCATACCTAATGATTGGAAAGTTGTACATGACACACCAATAATCAAGAAAGGAAACAACCGTAATATGGTGAATTATGGACCCACATCACTGACACCGAAAATGGTTTATTGATACATAGTTGGTACAGAATCAGAAAATACTGTTCTTGTCAAGCACAGCTAGCTGTTTATTTGCATGCAGTAATGAGTGCCATTACAGGGGATCTCCTAACGATTCATATTTCCTGATTTTCAGAACAGTTCTAATACTGTTCCCCATGAGAGACTTCTAATCAAATTTCTTGACGGTGGACTATTGTCTCAGTTGTACAACTGGATTTGTGATTTCCTTTCAGTAAGGTCATAATTCATAGTAGCTGATGGGAAGTCATCCAGGAAAACTGAAGTGATATCCGGTATTCCCCAAAAGAGTGTTATAGGTCCTCTGCTGTTCCTCATTTACATAAATCATTTAGGAGACAATCTGAGCAGTCCTCTCAGATTATTTGCAGATGACAATTATTTACCATCTTCTGAAGTCATCGGAAGATAAAAACCAATAACAAAAGAGATCTGTAAGGTGCGGACAGTGCCAACTGAATATAAGGAAGAAAAAGTGAGATGTCATCCACATAAGTACTAAAAGAAAGCCATTAAATTTCAGTTATACCACAAATCATAAGAATCTAAAGGCTCTCAATTCAACTGAATACCCAGAAATTACATTCACAAACCACTTACACTGGAATGACAACAAAGACAATATTGCGGGGAAAGTGAAGCAAAGACTGCATTATCTTGGCAGAACGCTTAGAAATTGCAACAGACCTACTAAAGAGGCTCCACAAATTTAGCAACTTTTATATTTGGTAACTTTTTTGTATTGTTACAATTACAAAAATAATTTCTCCAACTCACAACATTGTGGGGGCAACTGTTTTCACTTAAGGTATATTAGTTCAAGAATTATCATGATTTGAAGAGATATAAATTCACTACTAAGCAAAAATGTGTGTGTGTCACAAATAAAGCCTAAGGCCAACAACCTTGTACGTTTTGTAGACTGATTGTTCCTGATGCAGAGAATGTAATTATTTACCTTAAATTTCCACAGTTAAAAAGTTTATTAATAATTAATTAAGATGCAATCTAAAGACACTGCCCATTTTTAGCCATGTCCTATTTTTAAAATCAGTTTTGATTAGTTAACCTACGATTCTTGAAAGACCTAAGTCCAATGTAAAAACAGCCTCAAACATCTGATTATTTTACAATACATTTGCCGTTAAGAATGTAAGCAAGAAAATGTTTGAAATTATGCTTGAAGTTCGTTGGAAGCCACTAAGTGCTTCATATTAAGCAAAATTATTTTTTTTTTACACATGAACATGTTTACATCATACCTCCTGAACTGTATGTTGTACAACGATATAATTTTGCAGCTACATTTGTTGCTATCTATGAATAATGTATGCAAACTGTGTTGCAAGTAGAGTCAGTAATAACAAAGTAATAAACTAAAACATCATGCCTAATGCTGTAGTTTTACTGCACAAATAGCGAAAATGTAAACTATACACTGTTTTCCTTTCACTGCTTTTCTGGGAGAGAGAAGAATTTCAAAAAGATTTAAAACTGTGTATAACGTTTGTTGGAAGTCTTTAGTGCTCTCATTCCCAAATACTGGACAAACCAAGTCCGGGCATTCATAGGCCATTAGTTGTGTTGCTATGAGACGAACACATAGTTTCTTAATACATGCTTTATTGTGTTAAACTTTTATCACAAGGTTATACCTCTTAACACATAGTTTACATCAGCATTTTGAATTTCTAAATTCAGTCAATAATTGTGCAAAACATTGAAAACCAAATTTTTCTTGCCTCCTGCAACTTGCAGATGCGTTTGGGTACTGTGCCCTGGGTTCTGGGATTGTTGTTTAGCAATACAGATAATTTTGAAGCCTGAAATTTTCTAAACATGTTGATGTTTTCAAGTTTCCCACATTTTGGATCTTGAGGGAAATGGTCAAAATTTAAACTTTTATTAAATTATAAATGATCACTCTATGAGAAGCTGTGGAAGTGTTGTTGCGCAAGAAGTTATGAAATTAAAAAAAGAAATGCCTTGTGTATTGGCAAAGCACAGAGCATAAATCATTTGGAACACAACATAATTAGACCTAAAAGCCAGTCCACTTACCTTCATAATATTCTCTCTTTTGTACTATTAATTAATGTATCATTTCCTCGTGACTGACAAAAAAAACACGAAATTACAGGTTGTAGCCAAAGGACGTGGTTATAAATAGTTGGAATCAAGTGTAGACAAACCAGTCAGGCAGTGTATTCACGAAAGCACTGAGTGCATCAACTATAGGGGTCAAATCGTATGTAGACAGTGTAAAGTGTACAGTTTTCAAGAACTGTGTTAATGTAAACACAATGGTGGGTGGGCAATCTACAGGGTTATTCCAATTCATGGACCCACTTTTAAAAATTCCTATGTATTCAAGTACAAATCCAAAATGAACAAGCTTTATATCAATGAAAAGAGGAAGTTTCACTGTTTTTGGCTGGCAGCTGCAGGTGAGTGATGATGGTTTCAGAAGCAACCGGTAGAGTTCACGCGGTAATAGTGCCATCATTCCATTTCTCTGTCAGTTGTGAGTGAGATGGAGACTGTGCAGCACAAGGTTTCCTGTGTTCTCGAGTTCGCGAAAAGTTAGTCACAAATTGCACTGCTGCGGGCATTTTGTACCAAATTCAGTATTCAACCACCAACTCACTAAAGCATTAGCTGTTGGTCGGTTTATGCAATTTAAACAGACTGGGAATGTGTGCAAAGGAAAAAGCACAGGTCGACCACGTGTGTCAGAGGATGATGTCCGACAGATTGGAGAAAGTTTTGTGTGCAGTCAGAGTCAGTCGAGAACTTTGAATACTGCAGCCAGCTGTATGGAAAGTTCCGAGACGGCATTAGCAAAGATGGAGGATGATGCATTTCTACAGTGTGTAATTTTTAGCGATGAAGTGACATTCCACATTAGTGGAAAAGTCAGCAGAGACAGTTTCGCATATGGGGTTTGAAAAATCCACATTCACCACTGCAACACAAAAGAGACTTACCGAAGATCAACATGTTCTGTGCCGTATCCCATAAAAAGGTTTATGGACCATTTTCCTTTGTGGAAAGAACTGTAACGGGAATCACATACCTGGACACGTTGAAACAGTGGCTGTTCCCTCAAGTTATAGAAGATTACCAGGACTTCATTTTCCAACAGGATGGAGCTCTGCCCAATTGGCACTGCGATGTACGAGGCTTTTTGAATGACTCCCTTCTTCAGTGCTGGACCGGTTGCAGGGGACTGGAGGATCTGTCCCTGCATTTCTGACCACTCACACCCTGCAACTATTTCTTATGGGGTAATATCAAGGAAGCTGATTGCATCCCGCCTCTACCAACTACTCTGAACAATCTGCGAAACCAGATCACTGCTGCCGTGCACTCGGTAACAGCAGATACCGCTTTCATGCTCGGGGGACGAGTTCGGCTACCGCATCGATGTTTGCTGTGCAACCGACAGTGACCACATTGAACATTTGTAACATTTATCACATTTCTAATTATTTAATAATTATTAAAAACTAATTAATTCTAAATTATTAAATTTATCAAATTCATATCCAACATTATGAAAAAAACTTTGAAACTTCATCTTTTGATTGGTATAAAGCTTGTTCATTTTGGATTTGTACTTGAATGAATACAATGTTTTGAAAATGGGTCCATCATTTAGAATAACCCTGTATACTGCTAAACACCTAATCTAGTTCGCAGTGCAGGGTCCCAGTTGCAGGTTACCTATCTAATGGCTTCCAGGGACAACAAAAATTTGATTTTCAATATTTCATGTAGTATTGGCTAAATTTAAAAATTTGAAATGTCATACTCTACTCACAATGAGGTATAGTCTTACGTTAATGGTTTAACACATTAAGACAAGTATTACAGTTAGAAACTTTATATATGTCTTGATGAGGCCTAACTCATGGCACACAAATACCCAGGCTATATTCATCCAATATTTGAATATTTATGCACGTTGTCACTTGAAACAAACTATACACTTAATTTCAAACCTTTATGAAACTTTCCCAACAACTCCTACAGAAAGATGAAAGGAAAAAAAAAATATCACTTACTAAATTTTCACTGTTCGTGCAGTAGAACTGCTGCATTAGGCATGCTGTTTTATTTTATTACTTGTTTAGTGCGAACTCCATTCACAACATATTTTGCAGTCTGTTTCCACATAAACAACTGAATGTATCTGCAACACTATATCATTGTATGACCCACAGTTCAGGAGATATGATGTCATAAACATGAGGGGGATGCACGAAGAATTAACACATTAACTCCTTTGCAAAGGAATCAGAAATTTGAAGTGTTTTTATACACAGGAGTTCGATTCTTTACACAGTCGGAGGTTTACTGGCTAAGTCCTGAACCATCACCAATGTACAATGAGGTGACAGAATTCATGGGACGGCGATATGCACATATGCAAATGGCAGTAGTATTGTGTACACCAGGTTTGGAAATCATTAGGGAATTCAATATTCTGAGTGCAGTGTCAAGACTGTGCCAAGAATACCAAATTTCAGGCATTACTTCTCAACATGGACAGCACAGTGGCTGATGGCCTTCACTTAATGGCCAAGAGCAGCAGCACTTGCATAGGCTTGTCAGTGCCAACAGACAAGCAACACTGCATGAAACAACTACAGAAGTCAATGTGGGGTGCACGATGAACATTCCCGTTAGAATAGAGCAGCAAAATTTGTTGTTAACAGACTTTGGCAGCAGACGACTGATGCGAGCGCCTTTGCTAACAGTACGACATCGCCTCCAGCACCCCTCCTGGGCTCGTGGTCCCGTCAATTGGACCCCATACGACCAGAAAACAGTGGCCTCATCAGATGAGTCCCGATTTCAGCTGGTAAGAGCTGACGGTAGGGTTCGAGTGTGGGGCAGACCCTAAAAAGCCACGGACCGACATTGTCAACAAGGCACTGAGCAAGCTGATGGGGGGTCCATAATGATGTAAGCTGTGTTCACATGAAATAGGCTGGGTCCGCTGGTCCGACTGAACCACTCATCGACTAGAAATGGTTATGTACGGCTAGGTGGAGACCATTCACAGATTTTGTGTTTGTAAACAGTGATGGAATTTTTATGGATGACAATGCACCATGTCATCAGGCCAAAACTGTTCGCGATTGGTTTTAAGAACATTCTGGACAATTCCAGCAAATGATATGGCCAATCAGATTGCCCGATATGAATCTGATCCAACATTTATGGAACACAACTGTGAGGTCCGTTTGTGCACACAATCCTGCACTGACACTTTCACAGTTATGGATAGCTATAGAGGCAACATGGCTCTGTATTTCTGAAGGGGACTTTCAACAACTTGTTGAGTCCCTGCCATACCGAGATGCTGCACTAAGCACGGTAAAAGGGGGGATCTTGGGAGGACTCTCATGACTTGTCAGTCATGTCAGTGTATGTGTGTGTAACCAAGCAGTGAACAACTATTCAAAGGTACATATTTCGGACTTTTTGTGAATCTTATCTGGCACCATTAATTTTATGTGATAATGATGAGGTCCCATACTCCTCGACAGAGCATAGGGGACGATGCAGGTGACCCGCACCGCTGTACTAGGCAAGGTCATAGTGGAGGTGGTGTACCATTGCCTTCCTCCGACCGTAATGGGGATTAATGATGATGATGAAGATGACGCAACAACACCCAGTCATCTCGAGGCAGGTGAAAATTCCTGACCCAGCCGGGAATCGAACCCAGGACCCCACGCTCGGGAATTGAAAACGCTACCACGAGACCACGCGCTGCGGACATGTTATGTATGTAGTGGAAATAAACAGCCCATAAATAGCAACTGTGTGTCCAAGTGTTTTTAATTACATGCAGATATTTCCATAGCCGAATGCAACATGAGAGATTTTAAATTTTTCAGTTTGTTGTGAGAAAAGGACTGAGACCCTCACCACAGTAATGTAAGTGTGTGACTTTTTCGAGGTTTTTCGAACAATGCGCCACCCCGCATCAGCTCCCGCCCGCGGTCTTACCCAGGTTCCCGGAGAGCAGTGCTTCGGCCAGCCGCGGGTTGTTCTGCTTCAGCAGTGCCAGCTGGTCCGGGTTGGCAAGGAACATGTCACGGATGATGCGCGGGTCCTCCTCGGCTGCATACGTGGGGCCCGGTCCCGCCACGTCGTCCATGCTGGTGTCATCTGAATTGCTGTCTGTGGCAGCAGCCAGAGCCTCTGGAGGCACCTGGATGCTGCTGAAGTCGAGCAGGTGCAGACCTGCCGCTGGAGGCACACCAAGACATTCTCACATTATTATTATTATTATTATTATTACTACTACTACTACTCCTACTCACACACACACACACACACACACACACACACACACACACACACACACACTCAATACACAATACAAAAAATTATTCACTCTCACAAGTTTCTTCAGACAGACATTAAGCCACCCGCTGATGACTGCATCACATAAGAGCTACCGATATGGGCCACTCACATTGATGTGGCCACAGCCATGTTCAATATCAATGTTCAATAACCACTCACAGATGGCATGAGGCAGCACTGGCAGTGGAAGGCATAAATAGTGTGTGAGGGGAATCCGCAAAACAGTGCAGTCGTTCTCGTTATGCAGAAAACGGGTGATTTATCTGATATCCAAAAGGGTGTAATTATTAATTTTACAGGCCAGAGTGAGAACATTTCCAAAATGCTCAAGTTTGTGAATCATTCCTGTGTGGCCGTGGTTAAAGTAAACCGCGCATGGCAAAATGGTGCCATCCAAAACCAGCACCGAACAGCTGTTAGTGCACCAAGGCTGCAGAGATACGTACAAAAAACAGATGTGAAACTAGAATGAGATTTTCACTCTGCAGCGGAGTGTGCACTGATATGAAACTTCCTAGCAGATTAAAACTATGTGCCGGGCCGAGACTCAAACTCGGGACCTTTGCCTTTCGTGGGCAAGTGCTCTACCAACTGAGCTACCCAAGCACGACTCGCGCCCCATCCTCACAGCACTTGCCCGAGAAAGGCAAAGGTCCTGAGTTCGAGTCTCGGTCCGGCACACAGTTTTAATCTGCCAGGAAGTTTCAGATGTGCAACTGTTGAGCAACAAGTCGCCCGTGTGAACTGAGGGGCTACCAACAGTGTGTCCTCAACGACCATCAGCAAACACTGCTGTGTACAAGGTGTGTTCCATAAGTAATGCGACTAAATTCATAAAAACATCATTTATTGAATATATTCGTACAAACAATCAAAAACTTTCAAAATAGCACCCTCTTGCATCGATACACTTCTGGGGGCAGTGTTGCCATGCCTGGGAGACATCCTGCAATACCTTTTCCGGAATGTCCTTTAGAGATGATGTAACATGTGCCTGGATGCTTTCAATCGTGTCCCAATGTTTTCTTTTCATGACTCTTTTTAACCGAGGAAACAAAAAAAAAAGTCAGTGGGAGCCATGTCAGGACTGTAGGGAGGATGGGGAACCAATGGGGTCTCGGTCCTGGCCAGGAAGTTGTTGACAATGAAGGGGCTGTGACTCGGCACGTTGTCTTGGTGAACTTTCCCAGTGTCCTTGATGCCACTTTGGCAGTGCAAGACCATCCTTTTCAGTTTTTTGAGCACTTCCAAGTAGAAAGCTGAGTTCAGTGTAGTCCCGGTAGGTACGAATTCGTCGTTCCTCTGACGTCAAAGAAGACAATGAGCACGGTTTTGATCCTGGATTTGCTCAAGCATGCCTTCTTGGGATGGGGTGACAATGGGGTGAGCCACTCTGAACTCATCACCAGTGATAACTTAGTTTAAAAAATGAAGATCACTTTCACTCATTTCCAACATTTCTCGGCAGCGATGCACTCGCATGTGCTCGTGTTCGTCAGTCAACACTTTTGGGACGAGTTTGGCACACACCTTTCTCATGCTGAAATCTTCAATCACAATGCAGAAAACGGTTGTTTTTGACACGTTTAGAGTTTTTGCTATCAATTTAAGGATCAGCCATCTGTCAACAGTTCAAACAATCATGCACAAATGTCACATTTTCGTTGACTCGTGCAGTCGATGGCCATCCACTGTGAGGTTCGTCAGTGATCTCCTCTCGGCTCTCGACGAACGACTTGTGCCATCCGAAAACTTGTGATCTGGAAAAGCAATCATTCCCAAAGGCATGCTGAAGTAATGGAAACATTTCAGTAACGGACTTCTCAAGTTTAACGCAAAATTTGATAGTGTACCGTTGCTCTACAGAATGATCCAATTTGCCGTGTTACATAAACTCAAAACAGGGTTGATGGAAACGCACGTCAGGGCTCTCCGGCAGCTTGCAGCTGAATGAGACAAAGAACATTTTGAAGTTAACAGCACCCTCCACTTAGCTCAGGTGGTTACAACACCCTGCGGTGCACTGTTGGGTCAGAAAAAAATTGGTCGCATTACAGGGCTATTACAAATGATTGAAGCGATTTCATAAATTCACTGTAGCTCCATTCATTGACATACGGTCACGACACACTACAGATAGGTAGAAAAACTCAAAGTTTTGTTCGGCCGCACTTCAGATTTCTGCCGCCAGAGCGCTCGAGAGCGCAGTGAGACAAAATGGCGACAGGAACCGAGAAAGTGTATGTCGTGCTTGAAATGCACTCACATCAGTCAGTCAGAACAGTGCAACGACACTTCACTTCAGGACGAAGTTCAACAAAGATCCACCAACTGCTAACTCAATTCGGCAACGGTATGCGCAGTTTAAAGCTTCTGCATGCCTCTGTACGGGGAAATCAATGGGTCAGCCTACAGTGAGCGAAGAAACGGTTGAACGCGTGCGGGCAAGTTTCAGGTGTAGCCCGCGGAAGTCGACGAATAAAGCAAGCAGGGAGCTAAACGTACCACAGCCAATGGTTTGGAAAATCTTGCGGAAAAGGCTAAAGCAGAAGCCTTACCATTTACAATTGCTACAAGCCGTGACACCCGATGACAAAGTCAAACGCTTTGAATTTTCGGCACGGTTGCAACAGCTCACGGAAGAGGATGCGTTCAGTGCGAAACTTGTTTTCAGTGATGAAGCAACATTTTTTCTTAATGGTGAAGTGAACAGACACAAAGTGCGAATCAGGGCGGTAGAGAATCCTCACGCATTCGTGCAGCAAATTTGCAATTCACCAAAAGTTAACGTGTTTTGTGCAATCTCACGGTTTAAAGTTTACGGCCCCTTTTTCTTCTGCGAAAAAAACGTTACAGGACACGTGTATCTGGACATGCTGGAAAATTGGCTCATGCCACAACTGGAGACCGACAGCACCGACTTCATCTTTCAACAGGATGGTGCTCCACCGCACTTCCATCATGATGTTCAGCATTTCTTAAACAGGAGATTGGAAAACCGATGGATTGGTCATGGTGATCACGATCAGCAATTCGTGTCATGGCCTGCACGCTCTCCCGACTTAACCCCACGCAATTTCTTTCTGTGGGGTTATGTGAAAGATTCAGTGTTTAAACGTCCTCTACCAAGAAACGTGCCAGAACTGCGAGCTCGCATCAACGATGCTTTCGAACTCATTGATGGGGACATGCTGTGCCGAGTGTGGGAGGAACTTGATTACCGGCTTGATGTCTGCCGAATCCCTAAAGGGGCACATATCGAACATTTGTGAATGCCTAAAAAAGCTTTTTGAGTTTTTGTATGTGTGTGCAAAGCATTGTGAAAATATCTCAAATAATAAAGTTATTGTAGAGCTGTGAAATTGCTTCAATCATTTGTAATAACCCTGTACTTATGGAACGCACTCTGTATGTGCCTCCACAGCAGACGCATAGTTCAGGCACCAATGCCGACTGCTGTTCATCAGCGACGATATTTGCCCACTGGTGCTGCAACTGAACATCCCCCGACTGACGACATGTGGCCTTTTCAGACGAATCACGTTTTGTGCTGCATCGGAAAGGTAGCCACTGGAGTGCACAGTGTGAAACATCTGAAAGCAAAAATTCTGCAACAATTGTCGATAGGGTCCAGATCAGAGGTCTGGGTGGTCTAGTCATTCTGGAAGGCAGGATGAACCCAAGTATGCACCTACCTCCCGCCCTCCCTCCCTCTCACCTTTTTTTTTTTGCACGATGGGATCTCCCAGTGGGACAATGCAACATGTCACACAGCTCGCAGTGTATGTGCAGGGTTCAAAGAGCACCATAATGAGTTTTCCTGTTCCCCTGACCACTTTACTCCCCTGATTTAAACGCAGTCAAGAATCTGTGGGACCACCTCGATCAGGCTGTTCGTGGCACAGATCCTCCACCGAGAAGCCTAGTACCACTGGCCACAGCAGTGAAGTCAACACGACTCTATATCCCTGTCGGTACCATCCAGAATCTCACCGACATCCTTACTGCAGGTCTCACACTGAAACGCATTGCAAGATCTGGATTTTCAGGCTGTTGACAGGTGTTCATGTTAATGTGACTGGACAGTGTACAAGAACCAAGAAGAAACAATAAGCACGGAGCATAAAGAATGAAATGTTCACGTTAATAAGGGTCTAACCTGAGGATGTGACCTTTCTCACCTATTGCTTAATCTGTGCACTGAAGAAATGGTGATAGATACAAAGTGGCAGGTTCAAGAGTGGGATCAAAATTCTGGGTGAAAGAATAACATTTGCTGATATTGGTATCCTCAATGGAAATGGAAAAGACATACAGGACATACTGAATGAAATTAAAGGTCTATTGAACACAGAACACTGGCTAACAGCAAACCAGAAGAACACTAAAGAGATAAAGAATAGCAAAAATGAGATTAGTGATAAAATTAACATTGACGCTGGGGATCGTTGAAGTAGACAGGGTGAATTAATTCTGCTAACTTGGGAGGAAAATATTGTGTAATGGATGAAGCAAGGAGGACATAAATAGCGTACTAGAACATACAAAGAGGGTAGTACTGACAAAGACACATCTACTAGTGTCAAACATTGGCCTTAATTCGAGGAAGAAATTTCTGACAATTTGCATCTGGAGCACTGCACTATACTGTACAGAATTGAAGCATGGACTGTGTGAGAAGCTGAGAAGAAGAAAATCTAAGCATTTCATCTCCAGTGCTGTAGATGGATGCTGATAATTAGGTGGAGTCTTAACCCTCGAGCGGGCACGCCATTTTTTATAGCACGAGCGAGTGCATGGTATACTTTGTGCACATGTAAAGAATAACTGTCTGTGTTATCAAGATCAAGATGTCCAACAATCTTAGTTTAATTCAATAATGATAAAACACACTCACATTACATGAGCTAAATCACTGTTTAATCAAACTATAATAAAATAAATATTCATTATACCAATCTGTTGCCACATGAAAATGTTATCCCACAGTAATGAACCACTCGAAATATTAAACAGTGCAGCTGCATTAGATCCCATCCAACTGCTTATTTGATTGCTAATTATGGTACTTCATAGGCAACTGCCCAACTGTGGGATTGTGCTGCTAGCTCGGAATCTGGGTTTTTTCTTCCATGGATCATACATTTTTCTCATCTACTCACTTATATTACTGCTGTTCTCTTGGGCTTTTGACAACACAAACTGTCACAGTGTTAGCTGAAGTAATATTGAAGGAATAGGTACAGGTTCATAACTGTCAAACAACAATGGACTGGTACAAGACAAAGTTATTTGTGGTTGGCACACTATATACATACACGCCCGATCGAGGGTTAAGATAAGAAATGATGAGGTTCTCTGCAGAACTGGCAAGACTAGAAAGATTTGGAAAACATTCACAAGAAGAAAGGACAGCATGACAGGATATGCATTAAGATGGTATTACAGGGAGATGTAGAGAGTAAAAACTGTATGGGTAGTCACATTGGAATACATCACCAAACAATTGAGGATTATAGTGCTATTCCGAGACGTAGTATTTGGCACAGATGAGGAATTTATGGCAGGCCGCATCAAACCAGTAAGATGTGCATGCGTGTGTACCAAATTGCAATTTTTTGAAGTAGTCCGTTATGTTTTTCTCACAACTGAGCCTAGAAGACTGTGGAGGTTGTATTTCCACAAACTGTTTCCCATAGGTCTTTGGACAAGTTGGCCAATTCCAATGTTTTAACCATACAATACAACTTTAAATTTCTGAACATTTAATTCAAGTTCTCAATTTCTGCATCACACTGATATCTTAACAAGATCGGAGTGAATATTTGTGCAGCTTTTTCCCCTACATTTCTTCCTTACAGATAACTGTATCATCTGTGAAAATTCTGAGATTACTACTAATATTATCTGCAGAGTCATTAACATACAACATGAACAGCAAGGAGCCCAATACACTTCTCTGGAGCACACCTAACCTTACTTTTACACCTTTTAATGAAGCTCTGTGCAAGATAACACACTGCACCCCACCCACACGAAATCCTCACACAGGTCACTAATTTCATTTAATTTCTACATATGTTAATGTTAATACTCATCAATACTTTATTATGCTGAAACATGTTAGAGAAACTAATGAATGAGGTCAAGTTGCAGCTTATTCTGTGGACCTGACGTCACACATTCTCCGACAGCCAATGAGCGTTCATTAGTGTTTGGAGTACTCTGCTGTGAATGTTGCCAGACCAAGCATTAAACATGAGTGATGCAAGTTATTAGTGAATTTGTACTTAATCTGTCGTGAGTTGTCACGGCTGGTGTTGATAAACAACAAAAACTACACAAACAATAGAGAGACATAGCCTGCAGGATACGTGCTTACTTTAAGTGTAAAGCACTTCTATGTATGTACCGCAACTGTCATTTCGAACTGGCAATGCTGCAATTCCCACAGACCACCTTTGTTCATAAATCGAACTATAGAAGATGAAGTGTTGGGAGCACAGAAGAAAGATTTTCTAGGTGTGTACTATGAACATTGTTGCAGTTATTTATGCAGCTGATGCTAACAACAGTAACGGCACGTATATTACACAGACTACGACAGTCATTTTTTTGTATCTTTGGTGAGTTTTGTTGTTACAGATGTCAGGTGTGGCTCAGTACATGTTTATGTGCCTAATGCCCGCATAACAAAGATGCCCGACAATACAATGTGTATTCTTTTCTATCATTTTTATATTATTTATTTTATGAAGAACATTATCTTGTTCACACTTAATGTGGATGCATTCCTTCAGGTAAATACTCATCCAATGGGTGATACACAACATGTGACATATTTTGAACACTTTGGTACATGCCGACACAAATGTTTTGCTGGATTCCACCTGAAAACGGCTGAACAGCCACAACAATAGTGGATTTTAAACAACTGAAAGTCCAGGTTGGAACAGCCTTAGTAGCTGGAGACAGTGGACCTGTGTGTGAGTGTTACTGTCAAGTGAATGTGATTGAGTTTTCTACTTCTGAAGTAGGAGTTCATCCAAAAACTGGAATATTTCTAGCATTCTTTATTGTTGCATCTGTCTGTGACTCGAAGTAGTTAATGCATATAACTTCTGAACTACTTTCTCATTTAATACGTATTTAACATTTGTGTGTTTAAATTAACTGAATCATAAATATACAAATTTTGTGAAGCCATTTGCATAAATAGTTATGCAAATTTTTAATAATATTTAAATATCAAAAAAATTAAACATTTCCACTGAATATTTGTGACAATCACTAAATTTTTTGTTACATATATCATAGAACATTTGGTCTTCTAGCTCACATTTGGCAGGAGGTGGTTGTGTAGTGAGTCTTACGTTTGTGGTTCCGTAGAAAGCAGATACATTTAGTTGGAATTTGTTGCTCAAGGGAGCAAATGGATGATAAATTTTGTAAATCTGATATTTGAAGAGTTGAAAATACAAAAGACAATGAGACAAACTTCAGGGCAATTAACAG
This sequence comes from Schistocerca cancellata, assembly GCF_023864275.1. Classification (NCBI taxonomy): domain Eukaryota; kingdom Metazoa; phylum Arthropoda; class Insecta; order Orthoptera; family Acrididae; genus Schistocerca; species Schistocerca cancellata. The sequence goes on along the minus strand of NC_064636.1, from coordinate 45,567,050 downwards.
TGTAAAACATTATATCTTTGTAAAGTGTACATGCCCTTCAATGACACTTCCTTCTGAATAATTATGGAAGTCCGTTCAGTGGGCAAGTCATTAAAGTGGTGTGTCACAGACTCGATACCTCCTATCTCTGATGAATAATGGATTTCATGAATAACTGACTTTTAAAGGTCAAAGGTGACTGTCTTAAAAAAAGAGTACGGCTATGAACCCTAGCCACAAAAAATTAACAATACATCCCCTTGATCAAGACTGGGTTAATCTGGTAGAAAAGCTGTAAAAGGCAAAGTGTGGAATAACATTAACATGATGCCTACCTACCCTCCGCCCCTCCCCTCTCTCCCCGTGTGTGTGTGTGTGTGTGTGTGTGTGTGTGTGTGTGTGTGTGCGCGCGCGTCTGGTGACAACACTGTCTGGAGTGGCAACCTGCCAGCCACTATATCTCCAAGCCAGGGCACTGTTGTGACATCGAGCCCGGTGCAGTTTCCACACCGGACAGCTGACAGATGTAACAGCCACAAAACAGTCACCCGGAATAAACAAAATGTATCGGATGGGGTCACGCTATTAATAGCTTCAGGCTTTTATTTGTGGACTGGGGAATTCTGTTTGTGCTCATCAGCCTCGTGGAGTCCTAGAGATCCAACTGTAGAACCACACTTTCTGTTCGCAAGGTAGAAAATAAATATTAAGAAACCTATTATATGTTGTCATCGTTGCTGCTGTTTACATTCCAAATACTGGTTCGATATAGCTTTCCCAACTGCTCTATCCTGTACAGGAGTCTCCATTTCTTGGAACCTCCTTATTGTAGTCAAACTGGTGATTCTGTGGAATTCCCCCCCCCCCCCCCTCCCCCTCCAACACTTTCCTCCACTGGCAAATTAATGATTCCTCAATTTATAAGCCTGTATCCTATTGATCTCTTCCTCCTATTAGGCCAGGTGTGCTACACATTTCAGATGACTGACGTAGACCACTGTTCTGCAGCACACAGTTACTTCTTTAGCACAGAGAGTTCACTGAATCATTTTCAGACCATCTCTCAACCATTCCACTCTCAAGAAAAACATGGGAAAAATAAACAACTGAATCTTTCCTGGCAAGCCTGAATCTCTTATTTTATTACAATGGCCATTTCTCCCTGTGTACATGGGTACCAACAAAATATTTTCACATTTTGAGAAAAATGGTGACTGAAATTTTGTGAAAACATGTTGCTGCAATGGAAAACACCATGTTGATGATTTTATTCATATATATAATAAACAGTAGTGGTAATAGGCCACACCACTGTGACACTCCTCCTGACAGTTTGTCCCCTTTCTTGATACATTCTCTGTTCTGTTGCATATATTATCAACAAGTAGCTGGGGAACTGGATTGTATGCTAGAATCCATAATAATTTGTAGAATACGTAATGATTTGTTTCTGTTGAATTTATCACAGGCTTTTTAGTTAGTTAGTTAGTTATGTGATCCATTGATCAATCGCACGGTACGGTAGCCGTAATGATGTGAAACGTGTCGAATGAATATATGAAACAAGATTTTTTAATATATATGTATTACAATACAAAGTTAAAGATTAATATTTCTATTATCAACCCCATTCCCTTAAATGGCACAAACTGCATATACTATATTTATACAGGGTTATTACAAATGATTGAAGCGATTTCACAGCTCTACAATAACTTTATTATTTGAGATATTTTCACAATGCTTTGCACACACATACAAAAACTCAAAAAGTTTTTTTAGGCATTCACAAATGTTCGATATGTGCCCCTTTAGTGATTCGGCAGACATCAAGCCGATAATCAAGTTCCTCCCACACTCGACGCAGCATGTCCCCATCAATGAGTTCGAAAGCATCGTTGATGCGAGCTCGCAGTTCTGGCACATTTCTTGGTAGAGGAGGTTTAAACACTGAATCTTTCACATAACCACACAGAAAGAAATCGCATGGGGTTAAGCCGGGAGAGCGTGGAGGCCATGACATGAATTGCTGATCATGATCTCCACCACGACCGATCCATCGGTTTTCCAATCTCCTGTTTAAGAAATGCCGAACATCATGATGGAAGTGCGGTGGAGCACCATCCTGTTGAAAGATGAAGTCGGCGCTGTCGGTCTCCAGTTGTGGCATGAGGCAATTTTCCAGCATGTCCAGATACACGTGTCCTGTAACATTTTTTTCGCAGAAGAAAAAGGGGCCGTAAACTTTAAACCGTGAGATTGCACAAAACACGTTAACTTTTGGTGAATTGCGAATTTGCTGCACGAATGCGTGAGGATTCTCTACCGCCCAGATTCGCACATTGTGTCTGTTCACTTCACCATTAAGAAAAAATGTTGCTTCATCACTGAAAACGAGTTTCGCACTGAACGCATCCTCTTCCTTGAGCTGTTGCAACCGCGCCGAAAATTCAAAGCGTTTGACTTTGTCATCGGGTGTCAGGGCTTGTAGCAATTGTAAACGGTAAGGCTTCTGCTTTAGCCTTTTCCGTAAGATTTTCCAAACCGTCGGCTGTGGTACGTTTAGCTCCCTGCTTGCTTTATTCGTCGACTTCCGCGGGCTACGCATGAAACTTGCCCACACGCGTTCAACCGTTTCTTCGCTCACTGCAGGCTGACCTGTTGATTTCCCCTTACAGAGGCATCCAGAAGCTTTAAACTGCGCATACCATCGCCGAATGGAGTTAGCAGTGTGTCGTGACCATATGTCAATGAATGGAGCTACAGTGAATTTATGAAATCGCTTCAATCATTTGTAATAGCCCTGTAGAGTTATTTATTCCTATTCAAGAATTCATCTATAGTATAGGAGTTGTCAAGGAGATACGATTTCAATTTATTCTTGAAGCTATTACTGCTGTCTGTCAGACATTTTATTTCATCTGGTAATTTGTCAAAAATTTTTATAGTGGCATATTTTACCTCTTTCAGTGCCAAACATAGATTGAGTAAAGGATAGTGCATGTCTTTCTTTTTCCTGGTATTATAATCATGAATATCACTGTTGTTTTTAAACTGGTCCATGTTGTTGAGAACAAATTTCACTAGTGAGTTAATGTACTGTGAGGCTGTTGTAAGAATTCCCAATCTTTTAAAAAGATGCCTATAAGATGTGCAACTATAAATCCCACACATTATTCTAACCACTTTCTTTTGAGCAGTGAGTACTTTTTGTCTAAATGTTGACTTATACCAAAATATTATTCTGTATGGCATCAGAGAGTGAAAAGTATGCAAAGTATGTTAGCTTACTAATTTCAATATCCTCAAAATTGGCAATTATTCTGATTGCAAAAGTTGCTGAACCTAGTCACTTTAGAAGATCCAAAACATGAATTTTCCAATTAAGATTCTCATCTATATGTACACCCAAAAACTTAGTATGCTCTACCCTGTCTACTGATTTCTGCTGATGTGTTATATTTATTGAAGGAACTGTATTTTTTGCAGCAGAATATTAGATTTACTGTGATTTTTCAAAGTTTAGAGAGAGCCCATTTGCAGAAAACCAATTAATGACTTTTCCAAAGACCTTATTTGTAGTCAATGATGGCAATATGTGTTTTTAGATTAAATTCTCTACGTTTTTCTATTAGAATTCTCAAATCTCACTCAGATTGAAGAATTACAACTGGTACGTTCAGTTCTGCAAATTATTTGTTTGTTCCACAGTACCAGTTATGTGACAAAAATCACATTTTGATGTAATAAACTAGTTGGACGTGCAAGTGAATTCGAACATACTTTTTGTGTAAAACACGAATGAGTAAGCATTTGCGTGCCTTTGTGAGTGCACATATGAGATTAAATAAAGTGTAGTGGAAGTGAATATTTTCATTGATTTGTAGCACCAGAATACATTTTTGACCAATTATATTCATTATTTATGTATACCTACTTTAATTTATAATATATTTCAAATAATTCATACAACTTCAACAATGTTTGGCCTGATTATATTTCATTTTTATTTTAATGTGGAAATTCTAATGAGCTGCTAATTCTCCACGATGGATATGGTTGCTATCAATTGTTTGTTACTACTGGGACAAGGAGCATTTCAAAATTCACTATAATCAACAAAAAGATCAACTAGAATTCAAATCCAGATGAGCAGAAGCAGTCTGCATGCATGACAAAAAGAGCAGAGAGGTAGGCCTTCAGGCAGCACAGAAACAGAACTACCATGCACGAAGCATCACAAACCAACATAACCGGTACCAGATGAGGATACCCAAACTGGAGCATTAGATCATTGGCTTCAGATTACAGGCACAAGGAAAAGAGGTAAAAGAGGAAATTGTGAAGGACAGATGGTGTGATGAGTAAATGTTCATATGTGCCAAAACAAGAGAGTTAACTGTTTCCAAGAATTTCAAGGGTATATTTTATTACATATAATAAATTAAAATGTACGTCGCCATATATTTTTCATTTTTATTCACACAAATCCTATCACTGTATCATCAAACTGTAAAATGAAAATCTCAGTAAATGAAATTTGCAAGTGTCGCAAAGGACCTGTCGTTGCAAAAATGTAATGTACCTCATTATACCAGATAGGTTTAGCACGTCTAAGACAAAGAAGCTGAGGGCTATGTTGGCGGTAGCTTAGCTAAAAGCATGTCATCCTGAGCCAGGCCTGGGCATAGGAAACACACAAAATGTGTCCCATAACACAGAGCAGGGAGGGCATCCTCGAGGAGTAAACCCTTAAAATAATAATAATAATAATAATAATAATCTACGTTCTTCATGATGTAGGTTGGGTGTGGGGCGAATAACCACTCACTGCAAAACTGTCACATTACAAAATCAGAACAAGAACCTCAGATAATGCATGGGACACCTCCCAATTGGAAACATTCCAGTTTTTATCGATTGCAGAAACTTACTCCAAGATATGCAGACATTCTGAAGAAAGCTAATCTACTACTAATGTTATCGTCAAATACAGCCAAACATTCTCTCGAAGCTGTGGTTCCACACATTTAAGGCAAATAAAAAATTTGTAATTTCCACAATACGCATGACTGAGGATGACATGGTGATTGGTTGGTACCGTCAGGCCTTCAAGGCTTGTTCAGATGGAGTTGAGTTTAGTTTAATTTAGATTTAATCATGTATCATTCCCTTGCCATCTTCACCGAATACACATTCAAGGTAACCTGTAGCGCGAATCTGATGGAACAACAGTAGGGGTCTAGAATGAAATTTTCACTCTACAGCGGAGTGTGCGCTGAGATGAAACTTCCTGGCAGAATAAAACTGTGTGCCGGACTGAGACTCGAACTCAGGATCTTTGCTTTTTGCGGGCAAGTGCTGTACCATCTGAGCTACCCAAGCACCCCTCACACCCCGTCCTCACAGCTTTAATTCCACCAGTACCTCGTCTCCTACCTTCCAGGTTCGCAGGAGAGCTTCTGTGAAGTTTGGAAGGTAGGAGACGAGGTACTGGTGGAATTAAAGCTATGAGGACGGGGCTTGAGTCATGCTTGGGTAGCTCAGTTGGTAGAGCACTTGCCCGCGAAAGGCAAAGGTCGCAAGATAGAGTCTCGGTCCGGCACACAGTTTTAATCTGCCAGGAAGTTTCATAACAGTACAGGTATCAATAACGTGTTTTTTAGTGTAAACTGTATGCAAACCAGCAAACTGATTTCATACAACCAACACATCATCAACCATTAACATCTACTATACCAAGCCTTGTTCATCAACATAATATCACAGTTTTAAAACTAATTATGAAATTCTTTGACAAATGCAACCTTATTCTGTAAAACTCTGAAACACTTACAGATGGGTGTATGTCCTTCTGGCTAAAAGTTACGAGAAATGAATAAAAAATAAGTAATGCAAGGGACATTCAGAACATGACTTCATCACAGGAAAATGACAAAAGATTTGGCAATAGTAACTTGGAACAAATGAACAGCGTCAAAACCTGAAAAAATGAAAGAACCAGCTCAAGAAGACATGAAGTTCAAGTGTAATACTGTGACACTACAAAAAGCGAGATGGCAAGGGCAAGGATAGACAGATATGCCTCCATATTCTCCACTGTATAGTTGACCAGAAAGGACAGGTCTATCTGCACCAGGGTTTATAATAAGAGATTAGGAGAAGTATTTTGGAAACTGAACATATAAATGAAAGACTTGGCAAGCTGAGAATAAAACAAAAAATTAAGAATCTAACATTAACAGTGCCATACATACCAACAGAAGAAGCAGAAGAAGAAATAAAAGAACAGTTTCACATAGACCTTGAAAGTCTGTGTACTAAAATACTAAACTTCAACCTGTTGCCAGTTTCAAGTGACTTTAATACACAGGTTGTGCAAAATGAATGTCAATGAGTATCAGGGGCATACACTTAACATGAAGAAAGTAATTAGAATTGAGCTATGTTATGTCACTTTGCTGCTAGAAATAAGTTCCTCATCCAGAGAACCTGTTTTCCTCACAAACGAATACATTTTGGAATTCGGAAGTCAAGTGTAAGTGAAATAGTTAATCAAATAGACCATGAGTTAGTAAAAGCATGATGATCCATGTCAGTCGTGGATGTACGAAGCTGCAGGGATCCAAACTGTGATTCAGACCACTATGCTGTAAAAGCCATAGTGAGAGAGAAGTCAGCTGTAATACATAAAAGTGGAATGGGAAAACAAGATAACTGGACTATAGAAAAACGGAATCATCCTGAAATTGTAAAAACTTACCAAATGAAAACTAAAGGTGTCCTAAAGGCTGGCAACAAAACAAAAGAGGGGAAAAGGCATCAGAAGAAATAATTGGAGTAAGAATGGCAAGACATGTATGGTTTGATGACAAATGTAGACTCACAACAGAACATAACAAATCAGTAAGAATGAGAATGCTAAACAGAGAGAGAGAGAGAGAGAGAGAGAGAGAGAGAGAGAGAGAGAGAGAATGAATAAATGTGGAGGTGTATAAAGAATTAAGGTCTAATGCTCATAGCACATGTAAGAAAAAGAAAAGGATTGGCTTATAGGAAACTTTCAAGAGAGAGAAGAATTAAAGGACCAGAACAAAATATATCATGCAAAAGGTACACATAAGCCATGTAAAAATATAAATGGTAAGATAACTAGAGCAGACAAAAAACATTGTAGAAATGGGCAGAATATTTGGAAGACATGGTCAGTACCAACTCAGGCCAGATATCAAGAGATCCACATGAAGAGAAGGAGAATATAGGGGCAATAAAAGAGGAAAGGAAACAAGCAAAATGACCAGCAATGCACTAGGTCGAGTCTATGATATATAAATTGAAAATTAACTGTGCATGAGGTGAAGATGTGATAGTGATAGTGTCACAACTTACAAAATTTTGCTGTAACCTCTAAAGTGTGAAATACATGCACTAATAAACAACATGGAAAAATGAAAGCATGTCTGACAAGGGACCTTTATTCAATTCTCGGCTTGGTTGGAGATTTTATCTGCTCATGGCCTGTGTGTTGTGCTATATTCATTGCCATTTCATCATTGTAGAGGCGCAAATCACCGAAGTGGAATCAAATAAAAGACATCCACTAGGTGGCTAAACAACTCCAGATCAGGTCTCCCACACAAAAATGCCATACGATCATTTCCTTTCAATCTCACAACCACAGTACCAGAGCTGAAAATAATTTCCATATCCAGTATACATTGCTGTCTAGCGTGCAGATGGACCATCATACTTCGATGCAAAAGGCTTATGAATTGCCGGTACACAAAGCTGAAAAGTGAAGCACTATGTATTCAGAAATGAAGCTGAAGGATACATTTTCACTCACTCCTTCAATAATTTGTCAGAATATTAGAACTCTGGGAATACATATGAGCTGCGTGGAGTGGCCGCGCAGTTTGAAGTGGATTGCGCAGCCCCTCCAGCCGGAGGTTCGAGTCGTCCCTCGGGCATGGGGGTGTGTGTTGTTCTCAGCATACGTTAGTTTAAGTAGTGTGTAAGTCTAGGGACCGATTACCTCAGCAGTTTGGTCCCTTAGGAGTCCCCATACAATTAGGAATTCATGCACTACATATGAATAAACAAATGAATGAATTGTGATCCATCTTATGCACAGTGCATGTTTGTTTATGCTTCCTCACCAAATTCTGTAACTCCACTGCAATGAGAAACCACTTTAAAGTTTTGCTATGGAAATACTGACAAGTGTTTAGAACTAATATATTATCTGCACTCCCATTTAACACCTGAGTGGGAAGGCCCCTTTTTTATAACACGTGGCTTACTTTGTACACATGTAAAGAATGGCTATCTTTTGTTACCAAGATAAACATGTATGAGCAAAATCCCAGTTTAATCTTAGTTTGGTTAAACAATGATAAAATAAACTTACATGAGCTAAATCATCGTTTCATAAACAGCATTAAAATAAACTTTAATTATATCATTCTGTTGCTGCATACAAGTGTTACCCCACAGTAATGACCCACTTGAGGCATTAAACACCACAGTTGCAACCGTTTATCTGATTGCTAATTATCTTGTAGACAACTGCCTCATTGTGGGACTACGCCACTACTTCAGAACCTAGATCATTTATTTGCAAAAATTTTTAATTTTTCGTCACCTAGCTCGCTGTTTATTTCACATTACTGTTGTTCACTTGGACGTATGAGAGCACGCAGCACTTATCACAGTGTTAGCTAAAGCAATAGTGAAGGAAGAGTTACAGGCTCACAATTGTAAAACAACAATGCAATGGTACAAGCAATTATTATTTGTGGTTGGTGCACTTTATAACCCACTCTAAGATTAAATTTTATTCCATTAATATTAAACTTAACAACAATGAAGAACTTTAGTCCAATCAGCAAAGGAAAATTAGGGACAAAATCGGCATAGTCACAATTTTTTTTAAGCGGTAAAAGGGAGGGGGGGAGAGGGGGCTGTAATGAATAACATACTAAAAATCCTGACCATAGGGTGTGAGAGTGAGGGTGGGGTGTGTTGGGGGGTGGGGCATTTAAAGATCTCTTTTTTAGGTTTTTCTTGACTTTCACAAAAACTGTTGCATCTAGCAGAAATGACTGCAGTACAAAATTAAACTACATTAACAACCTATTCATTTTTTCTCCACGACTAATAACTCCCACATCGCAAGGGATTGAAAAATCTCTGGTTATTAAAAATAGTATTTTAATGGTATAAAATTAACGTATATTGTTAAACAAAGTGGGTGAAGGATGAACATTAAATGTTTATATCACATTTGAGGCATTAAACTTGTGGTCTGGGGTATAACTTGGTGGAAAGGTGGAGATAGATGTTAGAAGTGTGAAAGAACATAGGTCATCTTTTTCCAGCTTGAAGATGTCACATGCATCACCCCAGCCTCAGCTCTTCCAACATCTGAAGAGGCTTAAATTGGCTCCCTCTGCAGCAGAAGTAGGTCACCTATATGTTACAGAACTTCACACATTTCAACACAAGCCAAGCAATGCATTGTGGCAGATTACTGTCCTACATTTAAACATGATTATTCTTATTCCACCAGACATATTAATGCCCTTTTTGCAAGAATATACTGTGGATGTGTGGTAAGTGGCTTGACTCAGTGCAGCCCACTCTGCAAGTGTCAGCAATTCCTGAATGGAGGATAGTCATGCAGTCTACCAGTAACACAATGAATGGTGAGAGAAACACAGCAATTTTCTGGTCATTCATTAATTCACCACCAAGCAAATACAGCATGATTACACAGATTTACAATGTGCTGTCAATGACAGCAGACAGGTCCCACATTTATCAATCCAGTTCCTTTCCCACCAACACTGCACAGGTTACCGACAACATCACACTTGCAAATTAAACACTTATCTTTTGTTTATAGGAATGTATGTTACATAAAAGCTCACAAACAACTGCAAATAAGTACTCGTTTAATAAATGGAAAATACAGCCATCAAATAAGTTAGGCATATAATTAGGTCCTTTGTCTTGAAATGAGATAGACGTCTTACACTGTATTTTTTTGATAATACAGAATTTTACACGAAGGAAAACTACACCATATGTTCCCGTTGAACCAATTATAAAATGAAAAAGGAACATTATTTGGGGAAAAAAAAAAAAGGTTTGCCGTGCCCCACAATACCAAAACACATAAAATGCAGTGTCCAGTGCAGGTCCTCTATGAAACACAAAACAAATTGTTCTGGTTGCAAATCTCAGTCCAATGACTGGTTTGATGCAGCTCTCTGTGCTACTCTATCCTGCACATCCTTTCTCACCTCTGAATAACTACTTCCTTTTGAAGCTGCTTACTGCATTTCTTCTTGTCCTTTTTCTACACTCCCCCCCCCCCTCCCCCCAAATATTAAATTGATGTTCCCTTTATGTCTCAGAATGTGTCCTATCAACAGATCCCTTCTTTTAGTCAAGTTGTGAACATATTTCTTTTTGTCCCAGTTCTACTTAGTACCTTCTCACTACTTAGATTAGCTAGCCACCTAATTCCAGCATTCTTCTGTTGTAGTATCACATTTTAAAAGTTTCTTTTCTCTTTTTGTCTAAACTGTTTATCATCCAGGTTTCATTTCCATACATGGCTACACTCCAGGTAATGGCCTTCAGAAAACATTTCTTAACACTCAAATCTATATTTGATGGTAGCAAATTTCTCTTGTCCAGAAATACTTTCTTGCCAGTGCCAGTCCACATGTCATATCCTCTCTGCTTTGGGTGCCATCAATTATGTCAGTGTCTTGTACATTAATCTAATTTCCTCAGCATCACTGGTGTAACTCGTTTATGTTCCACTACCCTCGTTTTGCTTTTGCTGATGTTCATCTTACAACCCCCCTTCAAGACACTGTCCATTCTGTTTGAATGCTCTTCCGCATCCTTTCCTGTCCGACTGAGTTACAGTGTCACTGCCAGACCTAAAAGGTTTTATTTCTTCTTCCTGAATTTGACACCCTTCACCAAATTATCCCTCTGTTTCTTTTATTGCCTACTCAGTGTACAGACTGAATAACATCAGGAGTAGACTACAATACAATCATGGTCTCACTCCCTTCTCAACTGCTCCTTCCCCTTTACAGCCCTCAACTCTTATAACTGTCATCTCGTTTCTACACAAGTTGTATATAGCTTTTTGCTTCCTCTGTTTCACCCCTGCTACCTTCAGAATTTCAAAGAGTGTTATTTCAGTCAACATCGTCAAAGCTTTCTCTGCGTCTGCAAATGCTATAAAACAGATATTTGCCTTTCCTTAACCTATCTTCTGAGAGCAGCAGTAGCATCAGTAAATTTCTCTGGGATCCAAACTGATCTTCCCTGAAGTTGGCATCTCCCAGTACGTCCATTCTTCTCTAAATAATTCGTTTTAGCATTTTGCAACTGTAAATTATTAAACTGAAAGTTCGGTAATATTCACACCTGTCAGTACCTGCTTAGTTAAAAAGGCCAGGGCAGGAGGTGGGGGCTGGGAGGGGATGCAAACAAACTAACTGGCATCAAAAAGACCAGACCAGTTACGGTATAGAGCTCAAATTAAAAACCAATACTGGTACAAAAATATTAAAACAGATGGCACTACAAATATCTAAAAGCAAGACCAACGCATAGCAAAAACTCATGAACACTAAAAATATTCAGTACTGACTACATCAGCTGACATGTCCACAATACCAAAAAAAACAAACATTGCTCATATAACTAACATTGTAAATCTAACTTTATCAACATAGGTAAAACACATTCCACAAACCAAGATCCAACATAATTACCAACAACTAATGATACATGCATTACTACCAATTTCAGTCTGCAAGACACAAAATTATGTACATGAACACACATACCATACATACTACAGCAAACAGATAAAACCAAAAGACATACTTACCAACCACAGTCAGGTGACACACAAGTCTAGCAATAGCAAAAACAATAGGTCATCAATACAGTCTTTCAAATAGCAAGCCTAGACTTATCAAACCAAGAATCGCTCCAGATAGAATGACATACATTGTCCCGTCAGCACCACATACACTGGTCCCTAATGCAAGATGCAGCAACTTTGCTCAATCTCATACCTTCTCCACAAACTCAGCAGTTAAACGAAATAACTGTAGAAATTTAATTGCACTCAACATGTCCTCTCCCACTGCAGCATGTAGGGACCTACTCGTGGACTTTGTTGCCACATCCATAATGAACAAAAAACAAAATAGAAAATTAAATTGCAACCCGTAAAATAACACACTGCACTAATAATTCCAAATTCGAAAAAAAGTCTATGGCCCATAACTGCCAACGTTAAAATAGCTCACTACCAAACCACGACAAACTCTTTCAACATTATTGTCACAAACAGCACTCAAGGAGTCTAATATCACTAACAACATTCAAAAACAATTTATAAACAAAGATCCCATACTAGAGGGCACCACCACATACTTCATCACACCCTCTGCAAACTGATCTATTTCAAATACACTGCACCACCATGATGTCACATAACACAATACAGTTATATTATGGGTCAAATAAGATGAGTGGTATCGAATGCTCGAGTGGACTCTAGAAGTATATCTATGCCATACTGCAAAGAGGTCTTTTTTTTTCCACTGAAAAAGACGAGTTTGGAAATATAAGTGTTAATTAGTATAATCCTGATTTATCATCCTAGTGTTGTACAGGAACAACATTAGTGACTCCTTCACCAGCTGTTTATAAGGAAGGCAGTTGGCCATGTTTCATTCAAAAGTAAGTTGTCAGCTGCTCGCAAGTTCACAGGACGAAAATTAGTCACCCCTGTGCACTTTGATATGAATTGTGAAGCCTTCCCAGAAGAGGCAGTAATCGAGTCACATCTTCAACTACGTGCACACAGCCTCTATATGAGCACAAGGCAGTAGTGATAACCGAGACATTTATGTATCAAGCAGATAATGTAAATAAACATGGCTAAGTGTACAGACATGACAGTGGTAAAAAGTGGCGAAGCTGCTGCATTTGTTGATGTGGCAGACTGTTCGATGTGGCTACGCGCAGTGTACCACATGTGGCTACGACAATCATCATCAGAATCGTGGTCGGAAAAAGATATTGACTGAGAGCAACTGGAGACGCATTTCATGGCCTGTGAATCAAAACTGGTTTGAAACACAACAGGAATTGCTGCAGGCAGTGAATGAAGGTCCAGTCCAAGACATTAGCAAGAGAACATTGCAAGAGGAACTGCATGCAATGAACATTTAGAGTCTGGCTCCTGAAAAGAGGCCACTGTTCACACAAGCACATCAAGACGACAATAGAAAACTTCATCGCGCTGAAAGAATTTGCGACTCGTTTTCTGAACACTTTCCACACTATTAGGCCTTGACTGGCCAGCAAAATCACCTCACTTTAACCCCACAGAAAATCTGTAGGACATATTGGAACAGCAAGTAAAATGTCTATATCAGTACCCTCCACAATTTGACAGAATTGCGTGATCAAATCTTCAGAGGGTGGTTTAACCTGGATGCAACATACTTGCACAATCTTGTGGACTTACTTCGTAACTGAACCCAGGTGGTTACCAAGACTAGGGATGGCATTGCAAGGCATTAAATGATGCCTGTAGTGATTTCACTAGGGGTGACTAATTTCTGATTTGGTGCTGTGTAAATTAAGAACAGGGTGAAGACACATTGCACTAAATAATAGTGCAATAATTACAACACCAACTTTCTCCTCTAAATGCACAAATATTTCATTGATTCCCACATACTTACGGAGAAATGAGCCTCGTGATAAAATACGAGAAATCAGATCTTGCACTGAAAGATTTAGGTGTTCATTTTTTCATGTGCTATTTAAGAGTGGAATGGTCACAGTCTCAAAGTAGTCCTATGAACACTCTGCCAAACACTTCAAGTGTGAATTACAGAGTAATCACATAGAAGTGAAAGTAGTGAATAATACAATATGCGCAGTCACCTTTGACCAAAGTAATCCTGTCAACAAGGCAACTTTTCACCACGACTACTCAACTGCTATGACAGCTATAACATTGTTGTGCATAATTTTAACTAAGTAAGTATTGTGACCTCCTTAGGATGGCATTTTTTAGATTGCAATTTCACTGGAGCGTAAATAATACTACAGAGTGCACAATGTAAGGGGGGGGGGGGGCGGCAGATCATCATGAGACATTCATTGCCTTTTCCGACTCGCAACGAAATTACCACTTTTCTTCCTAACCTAGACCTCAGATTACACCACAGAACAGTACCATCACAAGAAACAAGCACATAAAAACAAATCATGCTAGTTTTCAGTACATGTTTATATTTTCAGAACAACAATGAAAGCTGAGGCAGATGCTAAACATCAATCAGTGGCCATAAATAAATTTATATTTTATGAAATGTGGCACCAAAACATATCATTATTTCCTAGCGTATGCCACTCACTGAATAAACCTTGGGACTGTGTATATACAAAGTTTACTGTGCACTCAATAACCAGTTTCTAACTTAACTAGTACATTAGTCATTATTTTCACTGCTGAGGTTTGTTGCCAGGATTAATAACAACACTGTACGAACAGACACCATTATATAACTCTGTTCTTTCAAATGTTAGTTTACTGCTGAAACTCTCTCGCATGTTGCAAACTTTGCTGATAAAATAAAACAAATTTCAAACTGATAAAATGCTTCTGAGTTTCCAGGCATCAACAAGACTCTCCAGTGACCCACTAAAGAAAAGAGGAAAATTCTTTCTTTACAAAAAGCACAGTTTCCTTAGAGCATTGTCACATAAATTTAATTACCAACTGTAATTACATCCTTATATTATAGTGTTTGATGATATCTATTTTGCGTAACACGAAATGTTTCATCAGTTTTCTTCTTTTCCATTACATTATTGTTTTATAATAATCAATGTATATAAAATATGAAATATTTTTCAAACAAACGGAAAAAAGAGGATATTTCTGTAGTAGTGGTGGCAACAGCAGTATCTGGATTAACTGGTGCTTTCAGTACTGCTTCACCAATTTGCAACCACAGTGTCACTTTTCAACTTTTTCTACACCTCTGTCTACACTAGAGATCACTATCACTGCAACCAATGTTCCGAAAAATAACAAATGCAGAAAAATATTACCAATGTCCAGTTTGCACATACATGATGTCATACACCACAACATTATTATGCCATGATATGAAGCCAACATCCATTATCAGTATTTTCAGTTGACCCAGACTTTCTAAATGGCAACTGGCACAACAGATCTCATACAAATATAGTTTCTACTTGCCCATATAACTGCATTCTTACCATAATAATTACACACGGGCAGCAGAAACAAAACTATGTTGTATATTAGTTTGTGCTAAAGACAGCTTTAATGTGGAGAAATGAATGTCATTTTTCCTTCTGGTACTGTAATTATATGCGTCACTGTTCCTTCTGAATGGCACTGGATCATTTACAACAAACTTTATGAGGAGATGAATACGCTGAGAAGCAGCAGTACAAATGCCCAACTTCTTTAACAGATGTCTACATGGTGATCCTGGGTGTTCACTATAGATTATTCTTACAGCATATTTTCGAGCAATGATTAATTACCCCAGAACTGAATCTGATTTCAACACAATGAAAATATTCAAAACGTCTACTTCATGAATTTTCTCTTCACTAGATTTGCAATGATTCTAAATGCAAATGAGGGTGAACTAAGATATTCTATGAGTTCCAAAATGTGTTTCTGTATGGTTTAAATTCTCACTGACATGGAAACATAAATATTTTGAAGTCTGCATCCTATTTATTGTTTCCTCATCACATGTTATGCTTATCACTGGTGTTGGACCTCTAAATGTTCAGAACTCAATGTGATTTCAACACAATGAAAACAGAAAATGTTAAGTATTTATGATGTGATTGCAAAAATCCTTTAAACAAGGGAGATGGCAACACATAAACACAGAAGACCATTTTAAGAGAGTTTTGTACTCAAAAAGTCTGCCTACAACTTACAGAATGATTTAACTAAGTACTGTTTTCTTAAAGTACTATAACCATACAAATCAAACATTATTGCCTGTTATGAGCTAGAGAATTAGTCTCATGGTGTAAAGCTCGTTTAAAGATTTACCTTGGAGCATGATGGTACCCTTTGAACAGGTAGTATGTTTCTTATATACATTTAAATGGACAAAGGGAGGAAAACAGCATGAATCAAAGGGGTTGACCTATAGTACAAGTGGACAAAAGCCATTCGCAACAAAACTGAACGGAGAGGTGGTAAAGTTTGTTCCAGGATCAGTTAATTCAGATATGAATGTAGCTATTAAAATTGGGGCACTGAAATGAACAAGAAATCTGGATTCTCCAACAATGCCAGGTTGGCATAAACAATCGAGAAAATCTCAACAAATGGATTACAGCAACCAATAGAAGTTAATAAGAAAACCTATGAATCTGACTTGGGCAAACCATCTTCCTCCATTTGCTGTCTGTGTAGAATCTGAATTTTGCTCAGAGTAAAAAAAAATGATAAAAATAGTGAGATAAAATCTGCCTGTTGTTGAAACGTTAATTACACGAAAGATTCTACTTCTTGTTTATGATAGGGCAAAAACACTATTACGTAAATGCTATTAATAAAATCTGTACCGCCAGTTATTTCTACTATTTCAAATTCTTCAACGTCATAATTACGTAGTACAATACAAATGCATATAAAGTCATGTTGCAGAGTGACACAGCATCTTCTGACTTCTAATGCCAAATATTTTAATGTTCCAAGTCCCAGTACGTATTAAAGTTTAATTTCCAAACAATATGTTCCGTTCTGCTTAAAATGTTGCATGAAAAATGCGATAAGCAGCTAACGATAATTCGTTGAATGAGTGAAATATTAGTGTTCTGAAATGAGAGATTTCATCATTTCAACACAGTACCCTTGTTGTCTCGTGTATTATTTGTGCTACTAAAACATATTTTGAAGTTCTCGGTAGAAGCCTTCACCATATGGAATTGGCTGATCTTGAAAGCGTATGAACGTAGTATACACTTACAGTAAAATCTTAGGGCGCACAAGCTCTCATTGATGTGAAATTACTCAAACATACCTGCGGCGCTGAGACTCGTAGACGAGCCCTGCATGCGCTGAAGTATCAGAACATCCCCATCAGCAACGCCGTGCTCTTTCAGTGATTTTCTGTCATCTGTCAGTGGCCGACCGCTGTATACAATCAGAATTTCCCTCGAAGGAAACCCCGACTCCATTTCACATAGCGCTTTGAAGTTCTCCAGCTCCAAGTCCTCGCTCACGTCGAGGACAAATATTTCGTCCGCAAGAGTTGTGACCGTCACCCTCATCGTCCTTAATGGAAACACTAGTTATCTGCACAACAGCAACTCTTCAAGCCACAATAGCCAACACAGACTCGGACCTGAATGTAAACTAACAACGCCAGACACCAAAATAAGCAACCTCACGCCGCCATCTTCGTACGAGTAGGTGCTACCACCATGACAGATTTTAAAAATGAAATAATTCAGGCAACATTTTTTTTACTTATATTACTCTTCTGGTGTTTATTGTCCTTGTTATCGGGATGCACTTAATACATATATCACCGTTCAATTCAATCTATTTGAAACGTTGGAAAAAGCTGGGTGATAATATTGTCATAGGAAAAATTACTGCACAGACGGGCCACGTCGCTGAAAAGTAGAATAACGGGGGGCGTTCCCGATTACTGTTTCTGTTTACGTCAGTCCTTTGAAAGGAAGGGCGGGATAGGATGTGCGGTCCATTGCTCATGCAAGAAGGCGGGTATTCAATACAATAAAGTACAATAGAGTGCCTTGAATCCCACCCTTCTCCGGCATGAGCATCGTGGTTGCAAATGTGAGCAGACGACCATGTGCATTAGGGTGGCCATTGCTCATGTTCGCCAACAATAGACCATTGGGCATTGATCATAAACGCTATTTAAATAGGGTGCTAATACATTTGACTGATCATTACGCATAAATCGTAATACGATTGTAATAATAATTATACAGATGCTGCAAATAAAGCAAACAACAACTTCTTACTTAGGGGTGTAGGTACCCACGCAAGCGTTGTGGAAATAGCGTTACCACTTTAGTTCTGTGATGATAAATAGCCCAAAAAGTACAACCGAACACACAGAATAAATAAGGCAGTCAAATGAAAACGAGGCACATGGAAACATCTAAGGAAACTTTATTATTTCAAAAGTAATCGACATAACTGTTGATATAATTATACCACTACGAGAGAAGATGGTCAATGCCTTCATGGAAAAATGTTTGCAGTACTTACGGAACCATGATTGTACCAAGGCATGCACCGTTTCATCAGAGAATGACAAGTCATTGCTGCTGTGCAACATAGATTTTGGCCCATGATTTCCTTGCAAAAGCATTTCAGTGTAGTAATGTGACATTACAGAAGTGCCCGATTCCATCCGTCTGATTTGACCCAATAATGTCATCAGTAAAGCGGAAATAGTTAGTTGCAGCGAATATAATACCGGCAGGGTGTCAGTAACGTCACTACATACATACCGTACGCCAACAAATGGGAACAAAAATAAAAATGATACAGTAATGTCTCACCCCAGAAATAAAATGAAACTAACGGGCGTCGGAAAACTGGGGGCTTAGGAGCAAGCTATACATACATCTATAAAAAAAACACCGCACCATTCAAAACAAATAACATCTAAAAAAAATAAATTACAACAATCTGCTACACCAACAAGACGACAGGAATCGGACATTTCCCTTGACCTATATAGTTCAACTGCAACTATCGATACCAAAAACCAATAGCTACAATTCTAAAAAGTGGAACCAAAACCCAAAGAACTAAAAAATCGGAATCCCCACATTCACTACATGAATTAAAACACAACCGACCTACTGTAAATATACAACAGACAGAACATTGCAGTTACTATAGAATAAAACCAAAACAGAAATTAATGACCGATTAAAGCCTCCGGCAATACCACCTAGGTTGGCCACAGCGCACACACACACACACACACACACACACACACACACACACACACACACACACACATGTGGTATGACAATTAATGTAATGGAGCATGTTGTAAATAAAGAAACACAATACAATTCTTATAGGGTTCTGTATTAGGACTTTGTGAAAGAAGTTAGCTTGTGCTGTACTTGTAATGTCTGCTTGAAGAAGGCCCAGGACCATGCAAAATTCTGCCGGTTGTGAGAGAGGATAAGTGGCACCTTTATAAATTACGACATTGTTCAAGAGTTTGCTGATGTTAGCAGGGAATTCTTCAGAGTGCTCTGTTATGATTTCAACGTATTTAGAATAATTATCAACAAAGGTGCATGCATAGGTAACTGTGCTGAGAATTCCGTCTAGTAAAATTTTGGAGCTGCAACCTAAGACCATTCCTTTCCTCAACCAAACATGTGGTTGATGATGCAAGGCTCTGGCTGCCAACGTGAGAAAATGTAATTTACCAATATTTGCCTGTCTCAGTTTTTTCACTAATGAAGTAGTTGTAAGAATGGGTTAGTGTTTTGAGTAACTTAAGCATAATAATTTAAATTGAACTAATTAATTGTCAGCATGAACAAAAAATTTCACACAGTGGGCTTTATATTATGACCACTTACCTAATAATCTGTATGTCCACCTTTGGGATGGATAGCAGCAGTGACGCGTCATCACGTGGAAGCAATGAGGCCTCAGTAGGTTGCTGGAGGTAGCTGGCACCAAATCTACATCCAAAAGTCACCCAATTCCTGTAAACACCAGGGAGGGAGTCTGATGAGCTCTGATGCCACATTCAATCACATTCTAGATGTGTTCGATCGGGTTGAAATCTGTTGAGATGGAGATCAGCACGTCCATTGGAACTCGCCACTGTGTCCCTCGAACCATTCCATCACACTCCTGGACTTGTGATATTGTGCATTATCCTGTTGAAAAATGCCGCAGCTGTCAGGAAACGTGATCATCGTGAAGGGGTGTACGTGGTCTGCAACCAGTGTATGATACTCATTGGCTGTCACGGTACTGTGCGTGAGCTTCATTGGGCCCACGGATGACCATGTGAATGGTCATCAGAGCATAATCGAGCCACCACCAGCTTGTCTCCATTCTGCCATACATGTGTTGAGGGACTGTTCCCCTGTAAGACAACAGACTTGTGCCCTCCTGTCAACACAGTGAAGAAGGTATCAAGATTCTTCAGACCATGCAATGCTCTGCCACTGCATCAGCATCCAGTGCTGATGGCCCATGTTAACTGACAATCAACACCCATCCCTAAAAACTGGCCATTTGTTACACACCCTGTCAGTTTATCATCTGTGCTTAGTGCAACAGAATTTTGTTCCTTCTTTATGCTGAATTGCATACTGTTTGTTTTCTTTATATTCAGTCTCAGTTTATTACATTTTGGCCAATTGTAGACCTCCTTGAGAGTTTCATTTTCTTTTTTCAATAGGCATTCTGGTGTTTTAGCAGTGATTATGATGTTGCTGTGACCATCAAAGGGAGCTTTCTTCTCATGTATTATACTGTCTGAAAACTTATTGATATATATTAAGAACAGAATTGGACCCAATACAACGCTGAGAAACACCAATGTCTATATGTTCTTGTCTGACAATTTGTTTTATGAAAAAGTTATCATCAGCAGATGTGTGAACTCTCTTGATCATTGAGCCCTATTTTTCAGGTAAGACTGGACGCACTCGTTTGCTATTCCTCATATACTTAGTGCTTATAGTTGATGTTGTTCTTCTCCTACTTTGGACACCAGAGTGTGCTTCATTAAACAGGTTTTGTTTATTCAAATAACTCTTTAGTCTATCTTTCATGAATGGTCAAATATTCGAGAATGCAATTTTTGAGAATGCAGACAATAGTGATACTGGGCTGTAGTTTTCAGTACTTTCTTCAATATCTTTATTTAGTAAGGGCACAATTCATGCGTTCTTTAGGTACTCTGGAAAAATACCTCAACTAAATAATTCATTTATTATGTTCATTAATGGTGTCTGTATGCTGTCACTACACACCTTCAGAAAAGAGACTGGAACCTCATGTATATGTGCTGCCTTCTTATTTTTTTAATTTCTGTATTGCCTTCACGTCTTTCAGCACTGTAATAGGAAACGACAACATTATGCTTGCTGTGTATGTTATTGTTTGTGCTACATGTGTTTTAGGAAGGTTTCGTTGCAACTTTTATACAGTACCAGAGAGATAGTCATTTACAAAATTTTCCAGTTACTGGGCATTTTCTATTATTCTATGCCTATCCTTGATTTCTATATTATTGTACAGATTTCATTTTCTCCTTTTATGACATCCCACAGTAAAATGTTTTTATTTTCTGCATTATGTATTGTTTTGTCATAGAATAATCTTTTGTAGCAAGCAGTACTCTCCTAAATAATTTTTTATACTTGTGGTAGTAATCTAGGAACTGTGGATTAGTGTAGTGTTTTTGCAAAGAATTGATGAGTTTAAGTGTCTGGGAGGGCTTCGTAATACCTGCAATTATCGATCTATTTTCTTTAGTGGGGTGTAACGTTGTTGCATGTGTGTGCCAACTTCACCTTATGCAGTCATTGCTCTGGAAGTAAATTGCTTGAGTGACCCTCCTATGCAATGCCACTAAACATTCCATGTAACTTCTTCTCCTTTTACAGTTGGGATAGGTGCTGAAAGAGAGCTCTGGCCTATTTAAGGTGCTGAAATCACCAAATTAGGTTTGCTATAACTCTTCAGTATTATAACAACAACTTTTCCACTGTACAAAAACTTTGACAATTGTGAGTGATGCAGATCACTCATAACTTGCAGCTCACAATTGATCATAACATGTATGCGTAATGTTTTTACATTAGAGACTGAATGAGAGTTCTTATCACAATTCTTCAGTTGTTCCATCATTTCTACATCTACGTGATTGCTCTGCTATTCACAATAAAGTGCCTGGCAGAGGGTTCAGTGAACCACCTTCAAGCTGTCTCTCCAGCGTTCCACTCTTGAACGGCATGGGAGGAAAACGAGCACTTGAATTTTTCTGCATGAGCACTGGTTTTTCTTATTTTATCATGATGATCATTTATCCCTACGTAGGTGGGCGCCAACAGAATTTTTTCGCAATTGTAGGGGAAAACTGGTGATTGAAATTTCATGAGAAGATCTCGTCGCAACGAAAAATGCCTTTGTTTTAATGATTGCAACTCCAATTCACATATCATGTCTGTGGCAGTATCTCCCCTACTTCTCAATAATACAAAACGAGCTGCCCTTCTTTGAACTTTTTCAATGTGATCAGTCAGTCGTACCTGATTCGGCT
Source organism: Schistocerca cancellata (assembly GCF_023864275.1). Classification (NCBI taxonomy): domain Eukaryota; kingdom Metazoa; phylum Arthropoda; class Insecta; order Orthoptera; family Acrididae; genus Schistocerca; species Schistocerca cancellata. Next base: position 45,544,635 of record NC_064636.1, on the reverse strand, counting down.
ACCACACCGCACACAAATTCTCCAGAATAGGGTGGACAAGGGTGGTGTAAGCAGTCCCTTTAGTAGACCTGTTGCACCTTCTAAGTCTTCTGCCAATGAATCGCAGTCTTTGGTTTGCTCTACCCACAACTTTATCTAAGTGATCGTTCCAATTTAGGTTATTTGTAATTTTAATCCCTAAGTATTTGGTTTAATTTTCAGCCTTCAGATTTGTGTGACTTATTGCGTAATCAAAATTTAGCGGATTTCTTTTAGTACTCATGTGAATAACTTCACACTTTTCTTTATTCAGGGTCAATTGCCACTTTTCGCACCATATAGATATCTTATCTAAATCAGTTTGCAGTTCATTATGGTCATCTGAAGACTTTACAAGATGGTAAATGATAGCATAATCTATAACAATCTAATAGGGTTACGCAGATTGTTTCCTATGTCATTAATATAGATCAGGAACAATCGAGGGCCTATCACACTTCCTTAGAGAACATCGAATGTTACTTCTGTTTTGCTTGATGACTTTCCATCTATTACTATGAACTGTGACCTTTCTGACAGGAAATCACGAATCCAGTTGCACAACAGAGGCAATACTCCGTAGGCACGCAGTTTGGTTAGAAGGCGCTTGTGAGGAATGGTGTCGAAATCCTTCTGGAAATCTAAAAATATGGAATCAATTTGACATCCCCTGTCCATAGCACTTATTACTTCATTTGTATAAAGAGCTGTTCGTATTTCACAAGAATGATATTTTCCGAATCCGTACTGTCTATGTGTCAATAAATCATTTTCTTCGAAGTATTTCATAATGTTTGAACACAGTATATGTCCCATAGTTCTACTGTAAATTAATGTTAGTGATATGGGTCTATAATTCAGTGGATGACTCCTATTTCCCTTTTTGGGTGTTGGTGTGACTTGATCAATTCTCCAGTCTTTAGGTACGGATCTTTCTATGAGCGAGCAGTTGTATATAATTGGAAAATATGGAGCTATTCTATCAGTGCTCTGAAAGAAACCTGAGTGATATACAATCTGGACCAGAGGCCTTGCCTTTATTAAGTGATTTAAGCTGCTTTGCTACACCGAGGATATCTACTTCTATGTTTCTCATCTTGGCTGTTCTTCTTGACTGGAGTTCAGAAATATTTACTTCGTCATCTTTGGTGAAGAAGTTTTGGAAAACGGTGGTTAATAACTCTGCTTTAGTGACACTGCCATCAATGATTTCAACATTGTTATCATGCAGTGAAGGTATTGATTGCGTCTTGCCACTGGTGTGCTTTATGTATGACCAGAATCTCTTATGTTCTTGCCAGCACCTCTTTTCTCCTTGACTTTCAAGACACTGCCAAGCTGTGACGCCAAAGCATAAGTGGGCTTCCACAACAGGTGGAGAAGTGCATTCGCCATCATGACTTCCTCTTGCATCTATATGCACATACATCAAACAAGCGTGTGTACTGTGGGATGTTCCACACTTAACTACTAACTATGTTTTCAGTTTTCCACAAATATCATTCATCAGCATAAGAGGATAAAAGTGGAATGTAGTAGTCTGTAGAAACTTGGGTTGCACCACAGATTCTCCAGCTCAGACAAAAGATGTAACCAAACATACTTAACTAATTGCATAAAATTAAAAAAAATGTACTTTAAATAACAAACACTTCATCTCAATTATCTTTTTTTTCCAGTATGTAAAGTCCCTTAAGATAAAACATAATTTGAAAAAAAAGAAAAGAAATGTAACTCTCCATCAAGTGATTCAGCTTAGACAAACAATAGAATTATATTTAACATATTTTTTTCAAAATATTTGTGTGTGTCCAACCGATCATTCCTTCGTTCATTATATTCTATACTATAGTAAGTGATTTTGCCATTTTGCATATTATTGCTCCCTTTGTATGGGATTTCCATGTACATTGTCTCCTTTCCATAAAGAAACAGTTGAACGGTTTTATCAGGTTTGTATCATGATTACTTAAATGAAATTGCTTTTCCTTTTCACTCTGAAATTATTGATCACAAGAACATAAGTGACTCCAATTTATTAAAAAAAGTTTATCTTTACCATAAGGAGTTACATACCAACATTTTAATTTACACCATTCTGTACAATCTCAAATCTCAGATTTGTTCTCAATGAGACATGAACAGTAAAGTGAACACAAAGAATCACCAACGTCCGTGTAAGTCCATTAGTATTTGACTATTTTGTGCAGTACTTTGACAGTGACTAATGGTCACTGTACAGTTCCCTACCTCTGTGTACATCTGTGGGAAGATACTGTGAAAATATCTTTTTACCTCTTGTATGTGAGTGTCCCTCTATTCACCCCATTTCTTCTGTGGACTCATCTGGCCTAGGCATAAACATTCTCTTCAGGGATTCACCTACCCTTTATCTCTTCAATACGTACACAAAATTTTGTAAACCCCACAGACAGCGTCTGACCCTTATCTTTACACCTCCCAATGACAAAGTTTCCCCGTGACATATTGCCTCTATCAGGTCAATCTAACATATGTTTCCTGACTCCTTCTTTTATAGCTTCCACCTATACTTCTTTTACTGCTAGTAAAAAGCCTGCAGTCACAGTATTTTTGATTGTTGCATTATTTGTTACCAACAAGTTTCCTGCACATCTCCCCAGGTGGTCTTCATCTTCTCATACCTATTATTCCTTAATTACATTTTTGTTGGTTTCAGGGAGCATCTCCACTATATGGTGAGCTCGAGTATTGTTGAGAATACTTCTATATTTGATCTTAATCTCTATGTAATCATTCCATTTCTTATAAGACAAGACACATGTACTTAATGACTCATTTTCAGATTTTACATTAAGAGTTTTAATCTATTAATAACTGTAGCCTTTTTATTGTGTTTTCAAGACATTTGTTTACTAGCACTCCTTCTTCGGAGATATTCTATATTATATTTGCTCCATATCTGTTAAATGTTTCATTAGTGCTCTCTATCCAGAGATAATAACATGCTCAGCTATGACAGTCAGATTATTTGCTAGCCAAACTATTTCTGTTTCTTTACTTGTATGTTAGCACATTGCACTTGCCTTCAGTTAGGGGATGGTTTGTATTTGCATCCAATTCCCCTTGTTTTTGTGACATGACCAATATTTGTAGTTCCACCAAACATATTGTCTGCTTCAATTAACTGCATATTTGTTTTATCGTATTACGTGTATGTGTATTACTGCCCCATGCTATCCTAGAATAGTAGGTTGTAATTACTACAATGTGGTCTATGGAAAAGAAGGATTTCAGCAATAGGAATGATTGTGGAAGGAGGGGCGAGAGAATAGATACTCCTGTCAGAGAAGTAAGAAATTGAAAATTAACAATAGGTTTGCTAGGATCAAGGAAAGAAAGAAGATAGAGGCCCAAAGACAGAATCCCGTGTCCCCCACCCCAGGATCCACTTCGTCATGATGAGTTCTTCACCAAGATGCCAGAGGATGAAGTCTGGTCAGCTAGCCTACAGATTGGATTTGTCTCAGCTTCACTCGTATCCACCCGTAAAATTTGTCCTACCATACTTCTGTGGTAAGCATGAAGTTATGGAATAACAACAAATTCATAATTCATCTAGTAGTTGTCATTACAAATAAGTCAGTCCATTGTCATTATGTCTACAGCTGCTATTTGCTTATGATATGTAACCTCTTGTATAAAATGTCATACAAACCCTACTCAAATCCACCAAGGTAGAAACTGAAGCTGCATGTGAGATTGTTTGGCAGGACTCAGTATCAGGGGTGGGCATAAAATGATAACTGGATCCTTCAGTTGCCCACCAGACTCATCTCCTGATGTAGCCGAAAATTTCAGAGGAAACCTCAATCCATTTATGTGTAAGTTCCCCAGTTATACGAGGTGCATTCAAGTTCTAAGGCCTCCGATTTTTTTTATAATTAACTACTCACCCGAAATCGATGAAACTAGCGTTACTTCTCGATGTAATCGCCCTGCAGACGTACACAATTTTCACAACGCTGACGCCACGATTCCGTGGCAGCGGCGGAGGCTTCTTTAGGAGTCTGTTTCGACCACTGGAAAATCGCTAAGGCAATAGCAGCACGGCTGGTGAATGTGCGGCCACGGAGAGTGTCTTTCATTGTTGGAAAAAACCAAAAGTCACTAGGAGCCAGGTCAGGTGAGTAGGGAGCATGAGGAATCACTTCAAAGTTGTTATCACGAAGAAACTGTTGCGTAACGTTAGCTCGATGTGTGGGTGCGTTGTCTCGGTGAAACAGCACACGCGCAGCCCTTCCCGGACGTTTTTGTTGCAGTGCAGGAAGGAATTTGTTCTTCAAAACATTTTCGTACGATGCACCTGTTACCGTAGTGCCCTTTGGAACGCAATGGGTAAGGATTACGCCCTCGCTGTCCCACAACATGGACACCATCATTTTTTCAGCACTGGCGGTTACCCAAAATTTTTTTGGTGGCAGTGAATCTGTGTGCTTCCATTGAGCTGACTGGCGCTTTGTTTCTGGATTGAAAAATGGCATCCATGTCTCATCCACTGTCACAAACGATGAAAAGAAAGTCCCATTTGTGCTGTCATTGTGCGTCAACATTGCTCGGCAACGTGCCACACAGGCAGCCGTGTGGTCGTCCGTCAGCATTCGTGGCACCCACCTGGATGACACTTTTCGCATTTTCAGGTCGTCGTGCAGGATTGTGTGCACAGAACCCACAGAAATGCCAACTCTGGAGGTGATCTGTTCAACAGTCATTCGCCGATCTCCCAAAACAATTCTCTCCACTTTCTCGATCGTGTCGTCAGACCGGCTCGTGCGAGCCCGAGGTTGTTTCGGTTTGTTGTCACACGATGTTCTGCCTTCATTAAACTGTCGCACCCACGAACGCACTTTTGACACATCCATAACTCCGTCACCACATGTCTCCTTCAACTGTCGATGAATTTCAATTGGTTTCAAACCACACAAATTCAGAAAATGAATGATTGCACGCTGTTCAAGTAAGGAAAACGTCGCCATTTTAAGTATTTAAAACAGTTCTCATTCTCGCCGCTGGCGGTAAAATTCCATCTGCCGTACGGTGCTGCCATCTCTGGGACGTATTGACAATGAACGCGGCCTCATTTTAAAACAATGCGCATGTTTCTATCTCTTTCCAGTCCGGAGAAAAAGAATCGGAGGCCTTAGAACTTGAATGCACCTCGTACTTTAATCAACCAACAATTAATTGGGAAAATTACAATTTTGATAGTAATGGACATGATAAGACATCGTGTGAAACTTTACTAAATGCCTTCTCTGAAAACTACCTAGAACTGATAGTTAGGAACCCCACTCGAGATGGAAATATATTGGATCTAATGGCAACAAATAGACCTGGCCTCTTTGAGGTTGTCCACATCAAAACTGATATCAGTGACCATGATGCAACAATGACTACCAAAGTACAAAGGACAACTAAAACAAGCAGAAAGATATATATATGTTCAGTTAACTAGATAAAAAAAATCAGTAGTTTCATATCTCAATGAGGAACTTGAAAGTTTCAGCACAGGTCGGGAGTATGTAGAAGAACTCTGGCTCAAGTTTAAAAAAAATAGTTGACCCCACTTGGTAGATATGTACCCAGTAGAACAGACCATAATGAGAGGGAACCTCTGTGATATACAGTCACTGAAAAGAAACTTCTAAAGAAACAGAGATTACTGCACAATAGGTGTAAAACGAAGCGTAGGGCTATAGATAGAGAGATACTGAATGAAATGTGCTTGACTGTCAAGAGAACAATGTGTGGTGCCTTCAATGACTACCGTTGCAGAATATTGTCAAATGACATTTCACAAAACTGAAAGAAATCCTGGTGTCCTGTTTTCACCACTTTAAGGATTTATATAAACACCTGTAATACATATTTGGTCTATACTCCAATGAGGCTAATTTTATTTAAGCAGGCCTATTTAAAATATTTCTGGTATATCAAGATGGACCTAACTAATAGTTAGGATAATTTATGTATCCTTGTAACATAGCAAAATTTGCAATACGAACTGCAAAAATGTAACATTTTTTAACTCAAGATTTTGAGACAACCAAAGCAATTTCAGTATTCTCTCAGCAAAGTTAAAAATACTGGATGCTATTGTTGAAGTAATGAAGTTTTCTACTGCAAGCAAGTTCTACTATGCTCCTAGAACATTGAGATATGAAATTTCTGGTCTATCTCCAGAAGAATCTACTGGACACTGTAGCCCAAATTATGTCTTGGTGAAATAAAAAACATTAATGGACTTGGCTCTGGACTGTTCCAACACATGGTTTCCAGTCACCACAGAAAACTTCTGTCTATGCATAAACTTATTAAAAAGGCAAATTTATGAAGTTCTAAGGCTCCACTGCAAATAGTCAACCTGGAGGAAAGTGATGCTATGGCTGTGAGAGAGGCAAAAAGATGCGGAATGTTAATGGGGCTAAAGGTTCCATTAGAGGAGAGAAAAATAAGAAACTGATTCCAGGAAGTACCTGAAACTCTAAGCGATAAGGGTGTTTTTTTTTTTTTTTAAAGCTCCTAAAGGGGAATTAATCGCAGATTGTTTCTACGCCAATCATTACAGTACATTTTGTGAATCTGTTTTCTGTTCCATTCAACTGCTGTAACTTTTATTTACTTAATGCATGTTTGTTTTCTTATGTGCTTGAGTAGACAACAAATTATTTTCTAGCAAACTGATTCTACAATTATTTAAAGCCCCAGTTTTATTATAATATGCAGTGGCCAATAGTGGCCACAGCTAGAGTCATTGCTACCAAAACTGGGGAAATATCGTATTCAGTACTTTCTTTTTTGTTTGTTACAAAACTTAAATATTTGTTCCTACATAGCTCTAATGTAAAGACTGTGAAACAATAGATAAGATTTATTAAGTAATTTGTAAACTTTTTTCCTATAACAATGATATAGCCTATAACAATAAATAGCCTAGCATTTGCAATGAGGATATTGTACAATGCTGCCAGTATGGACATGAGAAATGTAGTGTATCACAGCTACTTCAAGTCAGTAATAAGATACAGAATTATATTTTGGTGTAATTCAAGCCATATGTGTCAAATATTAAAACTTCAGGAAACCATCATTACAAATAGGCACAATGTATGGTGAAGAAAATAATGTCGCCTACTTAAGTATATTAAGCGTTCCCTCACTATACATCTATGAGCTGATTATCTTTGTGCATAGTAACCCTGATTTATTTGTAGCAAATCATTTTCAACGTGATTATAACATCAGAAATAAAAATAACTTTATGCTCAAACTCCACGGTATATGGGTATGAAGATGTATAACAAAGTGAAAGGAAGAGAATTGCTCAGCCTAAATTTAGAAATACCAAAAAAAACCTTGTATGAGAAACTAGTGTGGAAATGTTACTATTCAGTAGAAGAATTCATGAATGACAACCTGAAAATTTCAATAGGAGATAGCAAGTCCTTAGGACTGTTAATTTTTAAAAATTTGTTACTTCCTAAGAAAAATTATTAATTGCTTAATTAATTTATTATTTGGTACATTATGTTATATTAATGATATTATAAGAAAAATTGCAAACCAGTTTTTATGTTTTATGAGTCTCCCACACAATAAGTCAGTGACTTTAAATTGTATGTTACAAGACAATAAACTTCTATTCTGTTCTATATCTTAAGGAGAATCCAAGATTGCCATAAGTGTTGCCTCAACCCTACACAATGAAGAAATCCCTAAACTGGATGGGATGCTTTTAATGGAGGGGAGCCTGTTGTCAGGGCTTATCTTAAAAGATGCCGAGTCTTCCTCCCCACGACCACAGATATTTTACCAGTGGCTCCACAACCACCATCTGTACGCCAACTGCACCAACTTCCCTCGCCCAGTCCTGTTGAAGTGCAGACTGTGCCTAGTGTAGCTCCATCTCCTAATAGCCGCACCAGCACCAGTGCAGCGTACGTCCAACTCCGCACTGACTCGACACGCGGCACTGCCGAGATGACGCCGATCGTGACGACGGAGCAGCTCGACCGTGCTCGTATTGGTGCCACGAGTTAAGGAAACTATCTTCCTCAGGTCCCCACCTGTGTTGTACATCCTGTCCCTATCCAAGCTGTTATCTGCCACACCCATCATCACTCCCTACTCGTTTTTTGTGAAATCGTTACAAAGCAGCTATAAACTCTCAGTCATCTAATTTATCCCTGCACTTAACCTCAAAAAGACCTGATATTCTTCCTTTAATATCTCCTGTAATTGAGGGCTTACACCTCCATTATAACTACTATCTAGCAGCAGTAGCCTCTTCTGCCTGAAGTTTGTCCTATTGCTATCCTTCCTACTCGTGGGCAGAGTCTGCTGCGCATTTCTGACTCCTACACCATCTTTTTTTAAATTTATTTATTTATATACTTGTTCCATAGATCTGTACATGTGAGCAAGTCACTCAGATGTGGAACGTGTCAATGTACATAATAAAATACATAGAATAAAGACATTGTTATAGTATTAATAACAGTGCACAAAAGTCATACTTATTAGCTTAAAAACTAGTCAACATAAATGTGAAGATAGCAGTTTCATATTTAGGGCATTATTGCATCTATTTTAACCTTGAACAGTAATCAAAACTTCCCACTTTGGGTTTAAAAGTGACCCAAAAATGGAAATGAGAAGAACAGGAATTTTTACATTAGGGCATTATTACATTAGTTTAACAGTAAACGGTGTCAAAAAATTTAAAAACATCTTTCCAATCTGGGTTTTACTTATTTCTCTGAAAGAATTCCTCTAGTGAATAAAGTGAGGTCTCAAGTAAATAATTTTTCAAGCTACGTTTAAATACTGATGTACTACTCCTTATACTTTTGATGCTGTTGGGTAGGGAATTGAAAATTTTCGTTCCAGCGTACCGGTACTTTATCCCTTTCTGAATAAGTGTCAAGTTCTTTAACTCACAGTGGAAATCCTCTTTTCTTCTGGTGTTATGTTCATGATGTAGGCAATTCGTTTCATACAGAGTGGGGTTATTTATTACGAAGCACGTCAGTGGATATATGTACTGAGATGGTGCTGTCAGTATTTCAAGTCGTTTAAAAAGATTTCGACATGAGGTTCGTGGGGGTACACCACAAATGATTCTTATTGCTCTTTTTTGTGCTGTGAGGATTTTCTTTGCGGCAGGTGTATTGCCCCAGAAGATGATGCCATAACACATGACTGAATGAAAATAGCCAAAGTAAGTTGACTTTGAGACGGTAATGTCATTGAAGCGTGACAAAATTCGTAAAGCAAATGTTGCCGACGTCAGCCGTTTTAGTGTTTGTGGAACGTGATATCTTGAACTTCCTGTCCCCTCAACTCTTCTTCTTCTTTTCTGAGTCACCTGTCTTCTCACTGGTTTGATGTGGCCCACCATGAATTCCCCTCCTGTACCAACCTCTTAGTCTCAGAGTAGCACTTGCAACCTACGTCCTGAATTATTTACTGAATGTATTCCAGCCTCTGTCTTTCTCTACAGCTTTTACCCTCTACAGCTCGTTCTAGAACCATGGAAGTGATTCCCTGATGTCTTGACAGATGTCCTATAATCCTGTCCCTTCTCTCTGTCAGTGTTTCCCCTCATATTGCTTTCCTCTCCGATTCTGTGCAGACCCTTCTCGTTCCTTACCTTATCAGTCCACCTAATTTTCAACATTTGTCTGTAGCACAACATTTTAATGCTTTGATTCTCGTCTTTTCTGGTTTTTCCCACAGTCCATATTTCACTACCATACAACGCTGTGCTCCAAACGTACATTTTCAGAAATTTCTTCCTCAAATTAAGGCCTGTGTTTGATACCAGTAGACTTATCTTGGCTAGGAATGCCAGTGCTAATCTGCTCCGTCCCTCATTTTGTTATTTTGATGCCCAGTCCTCCTATGGTGGAGAAATCCCTAGCAGTACCAGGAAATGAACCCGGGTTCCCCTCATGGCAGTCAACCACACTGACTACCCAGCGGATGAGGAGTCCAGTAAATTATTGTTTGGTGTTACTTACAATTTCCAATGTTGCTAGCCCATGTGTGTGCCCTAGAGATGATCTTGACCTTGGAAATTGTAACACCAAACTATAATTTAAACTTATGAAACTTGTGCTATGAAAGTTGTTTCTAATCTGAAGAGCATGAGAAAAAGTAACATAGTAAAATATTTGTAACCGCTACATAATTATATATGTTTTATAGGCCAATAAGATGCTTCATAAATAAAAGAAGTGAAATGCATATGGCAAAAAACAAACTGCCTTTCATTTGATTGCAAAAAACTGGAACATACATCCATGAATTTTGAAGCATCTAAGGAATGACAGAAAATAGAAAAAATGATGACCCTGTAAATTTGTTTTGATAATTAATCATCTTTTAGAGAATACCCTTTTGTGTGTGTGTCCTGTTTTCTTGTACTGTCATCACAAACCCAGTAATCTGTCAAAAGTGTATGTATGTCAACATAATAGTTAGACACTCTCTGAATAGAGTTTATACACTAAAATAAATTTACAGCACTCTTTGAAACCATTTTATACATATACATACAAACATATATACATCTAAAAACAAAGATGATGTGACTTAGCAAACGAAAGTGCTGGCAGGTCGATAGACACACAAACAAACACAAACATACACACAAAATTCAAGCTTTCGCAACCAACGGTTGCTTCATCAGGAAAGAGGGAAGGAGAGGGAAAGACGAAAGGATGTGGGCTTTAAGGGAGAGGGTAAGGAGTCATTCCAATCCCGGGAGCAGAAAGACTTACCTTAGGGGGAAAAAAGGACAGGTATACACTCGCACACACACACATATCCAACAGCACATACACAGACACAAGCAGACATTTTCATATAATGTGCGGTTGGATATGGGTGTGTGTGCGAGTGTATACCTGTCCTTTTTTCCCCCAAGGTAAGTCTTTCCACTCCCGGGATTGGAAAGACTCCTTACCCTCTCCCTTAAAGCCCATATCCTTTGGTCTTTCCGTCTCCTTCCCTCTTTTCTGACGAAGCAACCGTTGGTTGCAAAAGCTTGAATTTTGTGTGTATGTTTGTGTTTGTTTGTGTGTCTATCGACCTGCCAGTGCTTTCGTTTGCTAAGTCACATCATATTTGTTTTTAGATATATTTTTCCCATGTGGATTGTTTCCCTCTATTATATCCAAACATATATACATATACTTAAATACAAATACCTGTATACGCATATACTTATGCAACTACATGTATACATAGACTCAGATATGTACACTGGTCAGCCAGATCATTATGACCACCTAACTAATATTCGGTATGTCCACACTTGGCACAGATAACAGCGGCAACACACCGAGGCGTGGAGGCAGTAAGGTGTTGCTAGGTGGCTGGAGGGAGTTGGCATCACATCTGCACACACAAGCCACCTGTTGTTGTTGTGGTCTTCAGTCCTGAGACTGGTTTGATGCAGCTCTCCATGCTACTCTATCCTGTGCAAGCTTCTTCATCTCCCAGTGCCTACTGCAACCTACATCCTTCTGAATCTGCTTAGTGTATTCATCTCTTGGTCTCCCTCTATGATTTTTACCCTCCACACTGCCCTCCAGTACTAAATTGGTGATCCCTCGATGCCTCAGAACATGCCCTACCAACCGATCCCTTCTTCTAGTCAAGTTGTGCCACAAACTCCTCTTCTCCCCAATTCTATTCAATACCTCCTCATTAGTTATGTGATCTACCCATCTAATCTTCAGCATTCTTCTGTAGCACCACATTTCGAAAGCTTCTATTCTCTTCTTGCCCAAACTATTTATCGTCGATGTTTCACTTCCATACACGGCTACACTCCATACAAATACTTTCAGAAACAACTTCCTAACACTTAAATCTACACTCGATGTTAACAAATTTCTCTTCTTCAGAAACGCTTTCCTTGCCATTGCCAGTCTACATTTTATATCTTCTCTACTTCGACCATCATCAGTTATTTTGCTCCCCAAATAGCAAAACTCATTTACTACTTTAAGTGTCTCATTTCCTAATCTAATTCCCTCAGCATCATCCGACTTAATTCGACTACATTCCATTGTCCTCGTTTTGCTTTTGTTGATGTTCATCTTATACCCTCCTTTCAAGACACTGTCCATTCCGTTCAGCTGCTCTTCCAAGTCCTATGCTGTCTCTGACATAATTACAATGTCATTGGCGAACCTCAAAGTTTTTATTTCTTCTCTGTGGATTTTAATACCTACTCCGAACTTTTCTTTAGTTTCCTTTATTGCTTGCTCAATATACAGATTGAATAACATCGGGGAGAGGCTACAACTCTGTCTCACTCCCTTCCCAACCACTGCTTCCCTTTCGTGTCCCTCAACTCCTGTAACTGCCATGTGGTTTCTGTACAAATTGTAAATAGCCTTTCGCTCCCTGTATTTTACCCCTGCCACCTTCAGAATTTGAAAGTGAGTATTCCAATCAACATTGTTGATAGCTTTCTCTAAGTCTACAAATGCTAGAAACGTAGGTTTGCCTTTCCTTAATCTTTCTTCCAAGACAAGTCGTAGGGTCAGTATTGCCTCACATGTTCCAACATTTCTATGGAATCCAAACTGATCTTCCCCGAGGTCGGCTTCTACCAGTTTTTCCATTCGTCTGTAAAGAATTCGTGTTAGTATTTTGCAGCTGTGACTTATTAAACTGATAGTGCGGTAATTTTCACATCTATGAACACCTGCTTTCTTTGGGATTGGAATTATTATATTCTTCTTGAAGTCTGAGGGAATTTCGCCTGTCTCATACATCTTGCTCACCAGACAGTAGAGTTTTGTCCGGATACTTTTGATCACATAGTGTACCTCGCCACTCCGATGAGACATTTGTTGTAGCGTTGTATCAGCTTTCTAACACCCTCATCACAGAAGGCCACCTGTGCTTTTCAACAACTCTCCCGCTGGTCTGCAGCTTGTCATCTGTGTCGAAATGTTGCCTTCATAGCAAGTGGTTCATGTGAACAGAGATGGAAACCAGAGGGAGTCAAGTCTGGGCTGTATGGTGAGTGATAAAACACTTCCTATCTAAAACGCCTCAGGAGCGTCTTCATTATGCCTGCAGAGCGTGGCTGAGAATTCCCTCTAGCAAGAAAATACATGACAGTTATGCTGTGTGGGCTGCACGAAATCAGGCGAAATCTCTCAAGGGCACTCATACTTGGCGGGAGACATTATTTTCTACGAGGGTTGTTTTTTAAGTAAGGGCCGTTTGCGCGTATAGTCCCGTAGTTCGCGCGGACGCCGCAACAAGCCACTGCGCCACTTGCCGGCATCCTTCCAGTTCACACTGATGCAAGTTGCAGCTCTGTAGCTGACGTGTACACATCGCTGTGCTACTTTATAATGTTTACGACTATTGAATCGCCCGCCGCGTGTGAGATACGGTCAGTGATACGTTTTTTGACATCGAGAAGCCTATCAGCTGCAGAAGTTCATCGTCAGTTGACGGAAGTTTATGGCTGGAATGCAATGAGTGAAGGTAAAGTGCGTCAATGGGTTAGAGAGTTTAAAAATGGCCGTCAAAACGTCCGTGACGAAAAACGCTCGGGCTGGCCCTCTGTGATGATTTGGTGGCTGCAGTCGAAACAAAGATTCGCGAGGACAGAAGATTCACAATTTCCACTCTTTCTTTGGAATTTCCACAAGTTTCAAGATCGGTTTTGTACAAAATTGTGTCTGAAAACCTAAGCTTTAAGAAACTGTGTTCTCGGTTGGTACCCAGACTCCTCACAGAGGACCACAAAGGGAAGAGATTTGCCACTTCATTGGACTTTTTGATTCGTTACGAGGAAGAAGGGGATGACATGTCGAGTCAAATTGTCACTGGAGATGAAACGTGGGTATCCCATATCACTCCCGAAAGCGAGCGACAATCGATGGAATGGCGACACACAACCTCACCCGTCAAGGTCAAAGCCAAACAGACGCTGTCAAAGCGCAAGATTATGGCAATTGTGTTCTGGGACCGGCGCGGTGTTTTGCTAGTGGACTTTACGCCACGAGGAACGACAATCGACTCAGATGCCTACTGTGCAACTCTAAAGAAGCTCCGCAGAGCAATTCAAAACAAAAGGCGCGGCATGCTGACAAAAGGAGTTTTGCTCCTGCACGATAACGCTAGGCCTCACACCTCTCAAAAGACTCAGGATTTGATTGATTCTTTTGGCTGGCAAGTTTTGGACCGTGCACCATACAGCCCCGACCTTGCTCCTAGCGATTTTCGCCTTTTCCGGTACCTGAAACACCATCTTGGTGGGCAGCGCTTCAATGACGACGATGAAGTGAAAGCGGCCGTGAACTCTGGGCTGTCGGAGCAGGCGGCCGAATTCTTTGAAGAGGGAATTAAAAACTCAGTTGTACGGTATGACAAGTGCTTAAATAAACAAGGCAACTATGTAGAAAAATAGGTAAAAGTGTGTAGAATCAGAAAATAAAAGTTTTTTTACAAAAGTATTTGCATAATTTAAAAAAAATAAAAACGGCCCTTACTTAAAAAACAACCCTCGTAGGTACCTTTACACGCATGCTTCCCCATGACTGCAAGAATGGTAGTAGAAGTGATCCACAATACTATCGTCCAATATCCTGGACATTGATTTGTTGTAGAATCTTAGAACATATTCTGAGCTCAAACATAACGAGGCATCTTGCACAGAATCACCTTTTAAATGCCAAACAGCACGGACTACGAAAGCATCGATAATGTGAAACCCAACTCGCACTTTTCTCACATAACATACTGAAAGCTTTGGATCGAGCCAACCAGGTGGATACAGTGGATTTCTGAAAAGCATTTGACTCAGTACCACACCTACGTTTACTGTCAAAAGTACGATCATTTGGGGTACGGTATCAAGAGAAATTTGTGAATGGACTGAGGACTTCTTGGTAGGAAGAACACAGCATGTTATCCTGGATGGAGAGTCATTGTCATATGTAGTAGTGACTCCGACTGTGCCCCAGGGAAGTGTGTTGGGATCCTTACTATTCATATTGTGTATTAATGACCTTGCAAAATGTTCAAATGTATGTGAAATCTTATGGGATTTAACTGCTAAGATCATCAGTCCCTAAGCTTACACACTACTTAACCTAAATTATACTAAGGACAAACACATACACTCATGCCCGAGACAGGACTCGAACCTCCGCCGGGACCAGCCACACAGTCCATGACTGCAGCACCTCAGACCGCTCGGCTAATCCCGTGCGGCAATGACCTTGCAGACAATATTAATAGTAAAATCAGGCTCTTTGCAGATGATGCAGTTATCCGTAGTGAAGTACTATCTGAAAGAGGCTGCATAAATATACAGCCACATCTGGATAAGATTTCAACATGGCACAGAGATTGGCAACTTTCTCTAAACTTTCAGAAATGTAATATTTTGCGCTTCACAAAACGAAAAAACGTGGTATCCGATGACTGTAATATCAATGAGTCACTGTTGGAATCGGACAACTTATACAAATAACTGGGTGTGACACTTTCTAGGGATATGACATGGAATGATCACATAGGTTCAGTCGTGGGTAAAGCAGGAGGTAGGCTTCGGTTTATTGGTAGACTACCGTACTGGGGAAGTGCAATCAGTCTACAAAAGATCTTGCTTACAAATCACCCGTGCGACAGGTTCTAGTATATTGCTCAAGTACCAGACAGGACTAGCTGGGGATATTGAACATATACACAGCACGAATAGTTACAGGTTTAATCCGTGGGAGAGTGTCACAGAAACATTGAGGGAACTGAACTGGAAGACTCTCGAAGATAGACGTAAACTATCTCAGGAGAGTCTATTAACAAAGCTTCAAGAACGGGATTTAAATGATATAGATACAAAGAACTGCAAAGTTTCATCGGATTTTCACTGTGGTACCATTTCGCGACTGATTGTATCTTACGTTCCGAATAGTCCTCCTATTTTCAAAGAAACAAGGGTAACTGCGGTAACAAACCGAGTAAGTTACATTTACATTATTATTTTAGTGTGGACGAGCCGCCAGAAACCTCGGGTCCCTCATACCACAATACTTCTCTTAGGAATAATGTTCAGTGTTCTTTCAATCAGATTATCTTTTGATTCTGCAAAGATAAATGTTTTAAAATGAATACCGTGAAAAAAAGTTTTGTCAAATTGAAAATTTGTATTATCGAGAATAAACTTGATATTTCTTTAATTTTTCGTATTGTTTTTCGGCTTCTTTGAGTCAACTTTCTGGTAATAAGAGTCAAAATGATTGTAAACAGTTGTGTTTGTTTAAATGGGACCCATACATTACTCTCACGAACAAGTGGAGATAAGGAATAATACGATGAGTTTTAACGGAAACAGGGTAGCGATTGCTGTGTTCGATTGAGAAGAAATTTTTCACTGACTTTTTTTGTCATTTGGAGCAAAAGTGGAGGATAGAAGAAGAAAAATCTAACTTTAAGAAAAGTACTTATGCACAAAGGCACATTATATGCACTCCAAAGTAACAGGAGACTGGCGCGCTATCTCTCTGCCGTTTACCGTACTCGCCCGCCTGCATCCAGAAGTTCGTCCGATAGGTGCTGCGCTCTTGCGGCACGGATCTAACTTCAGTTACTGTCTGTCGGCATAGTAACCAACACTATTACCAGCTTGCTGCCTGGGCCAGTGCGCTCTACCATCTAGTGGCCATTCTGCAAACTTTTTAGATGATGGCATTTTGCGAACGGCGCTCTGGCACGGAGGTGCTGCCGCCTAGTGGCTCGCATCGTTGCTCGGCTGCTTATCGCCGGTATGGCGTGCAGTTCCCTTACCGACCGCCTGGCGTGAAGCACGCAGTGACAGCAACTCTTTGTTTCCGATATCTAGCCAAGTACCTTCCTCTAGAGTCTAGACCATGGCCGTTACCAACTCTAAATTATTTGGGAGGAAGACGACTCAGTACATAGGGTAAAGATCACAAGGTGATATAAACGAGAGATCATCTTGAAAAAGATTGAAAAAATTAGGAACTAAAACCACTTTTTGGAGCATTGTGAGTGTCTCAGACCATACATTTCAATGGCAGTTGAAGCTCCTACTGCGTGCCAATTTAGATCTGGATTAAAAAGTATTTAGCGATTACCGAGTTTAAAGAAGTTATGCAATATTAACAGCTAACTTCATTCAGAGTGTGTATATCATTATTATGTATTGTGATCGAAACAACTGTGGTAACTATTTCAAACTGAATAGTTTTTCAAACTAAATTCTGCTTGAGTTATTATTCATAGTTATATCAACACATTAAAACTTAGAAGATCGTCTTCTTTGTGAATAATAGGAGTATAAGCGGATTTGATTTACTGGCACGTAAGTATATCCTGCAGGCCACTAATCCTTTCTGTACAAGGCCTTTTAGTGTCTGCAATTCGTTAAGCTTGGATATATATGTTCAACAGTGTTATTTTTTGTCAACTAAGACTCAAAAAATTGAAATTGCTTTTCAAAAGTGTATTGGAGTGGGAGGTGACGCCCACGCTCTAGACAGTGCTGTTGAGCACAAAATACGTAGAATCTCAAGAATGCACTTGGGCAACAATATTACCACCTTTATCATCCCGCTGTGACCAAATATATTTCATCAATAAGAGGCACTACCACATTCGTGTTCAGCATGCATTTTGAGTGCACCCTATCCTCACGCATCCATGAAAACCAACACCTACCCATTCCTGTCCATCAGTGTGGCTTCTGTCCCAGCTTCTGGTTCAATGACTAACCCTTGTACCTTACTCTTTTCCTATCCCAGACCGCCAATTGTCCATTTTTGTCTTCCTTGATCTCGAAAAATCATATGACCCTTCATGGAATTCCAGTCTCTTCTTTCAGCTCCAGAACCATAAATTATAGTGTATCTGACTCATCACCTCCTTTCTCTCTAACTGCAAATCTTACGTCACCATCAACAACACCAATATCCCACTGCAGGTGTGGCCTCCAGCAGTTTGAACAGTCCCCTGTTAGCATGCAGGGTCCATGGATTCACGAGGTTGTCTCCATACCCGTACACGTCTATTCGCTCGATACAATTTGAAACGAGACTCGTCCTAGCAGACAACACGTTTCCAGTCATCAACAGTCCAATGTCGGTGTTGGCGGGCTCAGGCGAGGGGTAAAGCTTTGTGTCGTGCAGTCATCAAGGGTGCAAGAGTCGCCCTTGGGCTCGGAAAGCCCATATCGATGATGTTTCGTTGAATGGTTCGCACACTGACACTTGTTGATGGCCCAGCACTGAAATCTCCAGCAGTTTGCGGAAGGTTTGCACTTCAGTCACGCTGAACGATTCTCTTCAGTCGTCGTTGGTCCCGTTCTTGCAGGGTCGCAGCGATTTCGGAGGTTTGATGCTTTACCAGATTCCTGATATTCACGAACTCTCGTGAAATGGTCGTACGGGAAAATCCCCACTTCATCGCTACCTCGGAGATGCTGTGTCCCATCACTCGTGCCGACTATAACACCACGTTCAAACTCACTTAAATGTCGATAACCTGCCATTGTAGCAGCAGTAACCGATCTAACAATTGCGCCAGACACTTGTTGGCCGGCCGTTGTGGCCGAGCGGTTCTAGGCGCTTCAGTCTGGAACCGCGTGACCGCTACGGTCGCAGGTTCGAATCCTGCCTCGGGCATGGATGTGTGTGATGTCCTTAGGTTAGTTAGGTTTAAGTAGTTCTAAGTTCTAGGGGACTGATGACCACAGAAGTTAAGTTCCATAGTGCTCAGAGCCATTTGAACAATTTTTTGAGGCACTTGTCATATACAGGTGTTGCCGACGGCAGCGCCGTATTCTGCTTGTTTACATACCACTGTATTTGAATACGCATGCCTATACCAGTTTCTTTGGCACTTCATTGTATAAATATAGTAGCTAGAAAACTGGCTACAGTCGCAATAAAAATAAGCTTGAGTGTAGATGTCAAGCGCTAAACAAATAACCTGATCAGTAGATTTCCCTGTCTGTTCCAAATGGAAAGTAGCGTCCATAAGTTCTAAAACAGCTACACGCACTGCATGGTTTAAATATTTACGGGGAATTACACTCTTAGTGCCGACATGTCAACACGATGAGACAGTACAAGCCTCTACCAGTTCTGAATGGTGAGTTGCGTTTTGAGCGATCAGCCAGAACATTACGACCGCCGATCTGCTACCGATATAAACTTGTGCAGGCGGTAGCAGCGGCACCTGGTGAGGAATGACAGCTAGTAAGACACAAGCACGGCGCATGTAGTATCAGAGAGCGCGCTGTCCGTGTCTAGAATGGGGAAGGCACGCGATCTACGGGGGTGACTCCAAAAGAAATGCACATTATTATTTTTAAAATCCATTTTTTATTCTACATGTACGAAACTTTACAGTGTGTAGATACATCTTTTAGGAACAATATTTTCATTTCTCCACATACTTTCCATCCCTCTCAACTGCCTTACGCCATCTTGCAGCCTGCGCCAGTATACCCGCACGGTAAAATTCTGGACCAACCTGTTGCAGCCACTGTTCGGCAGCGTGCACAAGGGAGAGAGTCTTTCAGTTTCCCAGAGAGATGATAGTCACAGGAAGCCAGGTCAGGACTGTAAGGCAGGTGTTTCAGTGTTGTCCATCCGAGTTTTCTGATCGTTCCCGTGGTTTTTTGACTAAAATGTGGCCGTGCATTGTCTTGCAACAGCAAAACATTCTGCTTTCGCCGATGTGGTCCAACACGACTCAGTCGAGCCTGAAGTTTCTTCAGTGTCGTCACATATGCATCAGAATTTATGGTGGTTCCACTTGGCACGATGTCCACAAGCGAGAGTCCTTCAGAATCGAAAAACACCGTAGCCATAACTTTTCCACCAGAAGGTGTGGTTTTGAATTTTTTTCCTTGGGTGAATTTGCACGATGCCACTCCACTGACTGCCTTTTCGTCTCTGGTGAAAAATGATGGAGCCACGTTTCATCACCTGCCACAATTCTTCCAAGAAACTCATCTCCACCATTCTCGTACCGTTCCAAAAGTTCGCTGCATGCCGTTTCTCTTGTTTCTTTGTGAGCCACTGTCAACATCCTGGGAACCCACCTGGCACAAACCTTTTTTAACGCCAACACTTTCAGTACTCTGCAAACACTTCCTTCCCCTATCCCAACGTATCGTGACAATTCGTTCACTGTTATGCGTCTGTCAGCAGTCACCGATTCGTTAGCTCTCTGCACACTGTCTGGAGTGTGTGCAGTACGAGGCCTGCCACTGCGAGGACAATCCTCAATATTGCCATGCCCGCTTTCATCACGTAACCTGCTTGCCCACCGACTAACTGTACTGCGATCGACAGCAGCATCTCGATACACCTTTCTCAACCTCTCGTGGATGTTTCCCACTGTCTCGTTTTCACAGCACAGGAATTCTATGACAGCACGTCGCTTCTGACGAAAGTCAAGGTAGCAGCCATCTTGAAGACATGCTGTGACGACGCCACTCGCGGGAACAGGTTGAACTAAGTTTGAAAACAAGCAGGAAGGGTGTATCTACGCACTGTAAAACTTTCATACATGCAGAATGAAAACTGTATTTTTACAAAAATAGTGTGCGTTTCTTTTGGAGTGACCCTCGTATCTCAGTTTATCGTGACGGCGCACATTTCGGAAACTGTAGGACTTATCAGGTGCTCAAGGAGTGGTGTGGTGAGTGGCGTGGCGAAACCGAGGCGAACCCACGTCCAACGTCGCGGGTTTGGGCGGCCACACCTCGTTACAGAAGTCGGACGTCGTACGCTGGTCAGATTGGTAAAACAGGACAGGTGGCGAACTGTGGCAGAACTAACATTGGTCTGTAATGCTGGGTAGAGTACAAGCGTGTCTCAACACACAGTGCACCGAACATTCCTAACTATGGGCCTAAACAGCTGATGACACATGCGTGTGCCAATGTTAACACCAGACATCGGCAACTACTACTGAAATGGGCACGTGACCATCAGCACTGGACGTCAGCGCAGTGGCAGAGCGTTGCACGGTCTGATGAATCCCAATACCTTCTTCATGGTTCCAATGGGTAGAGCACGAGTCCGTCGTCTTTCCTCGACACGTGTACGGCGGGATGGAGACAAGCTAGCAGCGGCTCCATTATGCTCTGAGGGACATTAAAGTGGGCATCCATGGGTCCAGTGCAGCTCATTCAAGTCATCATGATGGCCATACACTGGTTACACACAAAGTACACCCCTTCATGAAGATCATGTTTCCCAACAGCAGTGCCATTTTTCAACAAGATAACGCTCCCGACAGCAGTGCCATTTTTCAACAAGATAACGCTCCCGACAGCAGTGCCATTTTTCAACAAGATAACGCTCCTGGCAGCAGTGCCATTTTTCAAGAAAATAACGCTCCCGACTGCAGTGCCATTTTTCAACAAGATAACGCTCCCGGCAGCAGTGCAATTTTTCAACTAGATAACGCACCGTGTCACGAGGCCAGGAGTGGTTTGAGGAACGCAGTGAGGAGTTCCTGTTGATGTGCTGGCCCCCCAGCTCGCCACATCTGAACCCAGTCGAACAAATGCGGGATGTGGTTGAACATGGCGGCAGAGCTCATCATCCCCATCCCCATAATTCGATGACTTGTGAGTGCAGCTGTAGCACCAACTCCCTCTTGTGACCCACGAAGGCCTCACTGCATGCATGCCATGACCCATCGCCACTGTCATCTGTACCAGATGTGGACATACCAGCTGTTAGACAGGTGCTCACAGTGTTTTGGCTGGTCATTGTATAAGCCCTATTATGCTGTGGGAATGGTTTGCAGAATTACAGAGGTACACGTACGAGGGGCGTTTGAAAAGTACGTGCAAAGTCCGAGAGATGGCACCATCGGCGCGTATCGAGGCCATGTTTAGTAAGTAGCATCTTTGGAAAGAACGCACACCAAGATTCAGCCATATTGGTCTATTTCTTTGTGTTTGGCATTGGTGTGAATCAAGGAAGTCGAGTGATTGTCAAAAAATGGACGAAAAAGAATTTCGTGTGGTGATGAAACATTATTTTATGAAAGACAAAACGCCTCAGGAGACTAAAGAGAAACTTGATAAACATTACGGTGACTCTGCACCTTCGATTAGAACAGTTTATAAGTGGTTTCTAAATTTTTGGAGTGGCCATATGGGCACAAGTGATGCTGAACGTTCTGGACGCCATGTGGAGGTTACGACTCCAGCAATCATTGATAAAATCCGTGATACGGTGATGGATGTTAGAAGAGTTAAGGTGTGTGAGATTGCTAGAGCTGTGGGCATCTTGAATGAACGGGTATATAATATTTTGCATAAACATTTGGACATGAGAAAGCTATCCGCAAGATAGGTTCCGCGATTGCTCACGCTTGACCAAAAACGGAATCGTGTGAAGTGTTGCAATGATGGTTTGCAGCTGTTCACGAAGAATCCGCAGGACTTACAGCGTCGTTTCCTCAGTGTGGATGAAACACGGATACATTACTATTCTACTGAGGCCAAACAACAATCTAAACAATGGCTTACTAAGGGACAATCTGCACCAAGAAAGGCGAAGACCATTCCTTCGGCCGGAAAGGTTATGGCGACTGTCTTTTGGGATTCACAAGGGATAATCCTCATCGACTGTCTGGAAAAGGGTAAAACTATTACAGGTATATGTTATTCATCGTTATTGGACCGTTTGAAAACCGAGCTGCAAGGAAAACGCCGCCGATTGGACCGCAGGAAAGTCCTTTTCCATCACGCCAATGCACCAGTACACACCTCAGCAGCTGTGGTCGCAAAATTAATGGAAATAGGATTCCAACTCGTTTCACATCGTCCCTGTTCTCCAGACTTGGCTCCTTTGGACTACTATTTGTTCCCCAATTTGAAGAAATGGCTGGCGGGACAAAGATTTTATTCAAACGAGGAGGTGATTGCAACAACTAATAGCTATTTTTCAGACTTGGACAGTTCCTGTTATTCGGAAGGGATCAACAAATTAGAACAGCGTTGGACGAAGTGTATAAGTCTAAAAGGAGATTGTGTCTGAAAATAAAAAAGATTTACTGTAAACACGTAAGTAGTTTTTATTTTTGCAAGGGATTTTTCAAATGCCCCTCGTACAAATAACACTCATACTTGTTATACATATTGATTACCTCTATATATTTACTTTTTAATGTGTGAAAATTCCATACAATAAATTCATAAGTATTATAAAAATGTAAGTATATATTTTGTACATCTCCTCCACTGGACAGTATCAATCGAACTTGGTACACATATTACTTCTTGTCTGGAAAGAATCACTGTGCAGGTAAGAACGTCCTACCTATCATGAGATGGGGGTGGGGTGAAAAAGAAACGTAGCTCATGACGTGCGAAAACCCAGACTTTATTCATTCATTGTTTGAGGCTGAGAGAGTTTAGTGGTTCAAATGGTTCAAATGGCTCTGAGCACTATGGGACGCAACTGCTGTGGTCATAAGTCCCCTAGAACTTAGAACTACTTAAACCTAACGAACCTAAGGACAGCACACAACACCCAGCCATCACGAGGCAGAGAAAATCCCTGACCCCGCCGGGAATCGAACCCGGGTACCCGGGCGTGGGAAGCGAGAACGCTACCGGACGACCGCGAGATGCGGGCTAGAGAGTTTAGTGACTTGCATTAAAATTTACAGGTAATTTTAAACTTTACGAAACTTTTTCTCGCTGGCAGCCTCCACAAAATGGTGAAAGGAAAAAAAAATTATTCCTTAATACATTGTCACTGTTGACACAGTAAAACTGCTCCAACAGGCATGATGTTTTAATTTATTACTCCTTTACTACAACCATTATTTGCAACACATTTTGCAGACAGTATTCAGATACCCCCAGTGAGTGTACCTGCAAAATACACTCCTGGAAATGGAAAAAAGAACACATTGACACCGGTGTGTCAGACCCACCATACTTGCTCCGGACACTGCGAGAAGGCTGTACAAGCAATGATCACACGCACGGCACAGCGGACACACCAGGAACCGCGGTGTTGGCCGTCGAATGGCGCTAGCTGCGCAGCATTTGTGCACCGCCGCCGTCAGTGTCAGCCAGTTTGCCGTGGCATACGGAGCTCCATCGCAGTCTTTAACACTGGTAGCATGCCGCGACAGCGTGGACGTGAACCGTATGTGCAGTTGACGGACTTTGAGCGAGGGCGTATAGTGGGCATGCGGGAGGCCGGGTGGACGTACCGCCGAATTGCTCAACACGTGGGGCGTGAGGTCTCCACAGTACATCGATGTTGTCGCCAGTGGTCGGCGGAAGGTGCACGTGCCCGTCGACCTGGGACCGGACCGCAGCGACGCACGGATGCACGCCAAGACCGTAGGATCCTACGCAGTGCCGTAGGGGACCGCACCGCCACTTCCCAGCAAATTAGGGACACTGCTGCTCCTTGGGTATCGGCGAGGACCATTCGCAACCGTCTCCATGAAGCGGGGCTACGGTCCCGCACACCGTTAGGCCGTCTTCCGCTCACGCCCCAACATCGTGCAGCCCGCCTCCAGTGGTGTCGCGACAGGCGTGAATGGAGAGACGAATGGAGACGTGTCGTCTTCAGCGATGAGAGTCGCTTCTGCCTTGGTGCCAATGATGGTCGTATGCGTGTTTGGCGCCGTGCAGGTGAGCGCCACAATCAGGACTGCATACGTCCGAGGCACACAGGGCCAACACCCGGCATCATGGTGTGGGGAGCGATCTCCTACACTGGCCGTACACCACTGGTGATCGTCGAGGGGACACTGAATAGTGCACGGTACATCCAAACCGTCATCGAACCCATCGTTCTACCATTCCTAGACCGGCAAGGGAACTTGCTGTTCCAACAGGACAATGCACGTCCGCATGTATCCCGTGCCACCCAACGCTTTCGGAAAAGCATCATCCACACAATTCCGAAGACGGCAAGAGCTGACAAGTGCCAGAATTATCGCACAATCAGCTTAACACCTCATGCATCGAAGCTGCTTACAAGAATAATATACAGAAGAATGGAAAAGAAAACTGAGAATGTGCTAGGTGACGATCAGTTTGGCTTTAGGAAAAGTAAAGGGACGAGAGAGGCAATTCTGACGTCACGGCTAATAATGGAAGCGAGGCTAAAGAAAAATCAAGACACTTTCATAGGATTTGTCGACCTGGAAAAAGCGTTCGACAATATAAAATGGTGCAAGCTGTTCGAGATTCTGAAAAAAGTAGGGGTAAGCTATAGGGAGAGACAGGTCATATACAATATGTACAACAACCAAGAGGGAATAACAAGAGTGGACGATCAAGAACGAAGTGCTCGTATTAAGAAGGGTGTAAGACAAAGCTGTAGCCTTTCGCCCCTACTCTTCAATCTGTGCATCGAGGAAGCAATGATGGAAATAAAAGAAAGGTTCAAGAGTGCAATTAAAATACAAGGCGAAAGGATATCAATGATACGATTCGCTGATGACATTGCCATCCTGAGTGAAAGTGAAGAAGAATTAAATGATCTGCTGAACGGAATGAACAGTCTAATGAGTACACAGTATGGTTTGAGAGTAAATCGGAGAAAGACGAAGGTAATGAGAAGTAGTAGAAATGAGAACAGCGAGAAACTTAACATCAGGATTGATGACCACGAAGTCAATGAAGTTAAGGAATTCTGGTCCCTAGGCAGTAAAATAACCAATGACGGACGGAGCAAAGAGGACATCAAAAGCAGACTCGCTATGGCAAAAAAGGCATTTCTGGCCAAGAGAAGTCTACTAATATCAAATACCGGCCTTAATTTGAGGAAGAAATTTCTGAGGATGTACGTCTGGAGTACAGCATTGTATGGTAGTGAAACATGGACTGTGGGAAAACCGGAACCGAAGAGAATCGAAGCATTTGAGATGTGGTGCTATACACGAATGTTGAAAATTAGGTGGACTGATAAGGTAAGGAATGATGAGGTTCTACGCAGAATCGGAGAGGAAAGGAATATGTGGAAAACACTGATAAGGAGAAGGGACAGGATGATAGGACATCTGCTAAGACATGAGGGAATGTCTTCCATGGTACTAGAGGGAGCTGTAGAGGGCAAAAACTGTAGAGGAAGACAGAGATTGGAATACGTCAAGCAAATAATTGAGGACGTAGGTTGCAGGTGCTACTCTGAGATGAAGAGGTTAGCTCAGGAACGGAATTCGTGGCGGGCTGCATCAAACCAGTCAGTAGACTGATGACCAAAAAAAAAAAAAAAAAGATAGATATGTCAACAACGTGTGCTATCAGCGACAACAGTGGATTCCATTGCATAGTGTCTCCACAGCAGTGTTGTCACTATTTAAGTTCCAACCCTCGTATAAAGGAAAAGGTTGGATAGAGATATAGAGAAAAGAGGCAGGGGAGGAGATATGAAAAGAGGGGATGAGAGGGGAAATAGAAAGAAGGAAGAGGAGGTAGGGAGATATAGAAAGAGGGCGGAGGGCGGTGGCGAAGGAACACAGAGGGAGAAGGGAAAGGGAGAAATAGAAACATGGGGAGAGAGAGATTTAGAGCAGCAGGGAGGTATAGAGAGGGGAAAGGGTAGAATCAAAGAGAAAGAGATGGCGGGGGTTGGGGGATGGAGAAAGACAGGAGGGTGCGGGAGAGATAGAGGAAAGATGCAGGGGAGAGACGAAGAGTGAGAGATCGGGATGCGCGGGATCCAGTGTGGGGCGCGGGGGGGGGGGGGGGGGAGGTAAGTGAGATATACAACGAGCAAGAGAGAGAGAGAGAGAGAGAGAGAGAGAAGGGGGTGGGGAGGGGGGAGACGGGGAGAGAGAGAGAGAGCAGTTTTCTTAGAGAGTTCGAATAAGTATTTAAGACCTATAGAAATATTGTTTACAATCAAGTTTTGAGTCAAATGTCACAGTGAATTTGTGCTTTCATACAGTTATCTTAATTTCTATCTACATCAACAGCGTGACAATTATTGAACTACATGAAGAAAAACATCATTTAGTTACAAGCTACGGCGTGCACATACTCTATTCAACACGTAAATGTCACAACAGATATTCGCATTTAGGCTTGGCATGTGCAATATGCTTGCCATCATTGGCGATGATTTGACGCAGACGAATAGCGAAATTCTGCATGAGCCATTGAAGTATCGGAACATCGATGCCTTCGATGACTTCCCGGATGGCTGTTTTCTGCTCAGCAATAGTTTTGGGGTTATTGGTGTACACACTGTCTTTAACGTAGCCCAACAAAGAGGAGTCGCATGTATTCAGATCCTGAGAATATGGCGGCCAGTCGAGGCCCATGCCAGTGGCCTCTGGGTACCCCAGAGCCAGAATGCGGTCCCCAAACTCCAGGACATCCAACACTCCCCTGCTTCTATGGGGTCGAGTTCCGTCTTGCATAAACCACATCTTGCCGAAATCAGGGTCACTTTGGATGATGGGGATGAAATCGTCTTCCAAAACCTTCACGTACCGTTTGGTAGTCACCGTGCCATCGAGGAATATCGCGCCGATTATTCCGTGACTGGACACTGCACACCACAGAGTCACCCGTTGAGGGTGAAGACACTTCTCGATCGCGAAATGCGGATTCTCAGCCCCCCAAATGCGCCGATTTTACTTATTGACGAATCCATCCAGTTGAAAGTGGGCTTCGTCGCTTAACTGAACAACAATGCACGTACTAATTCCCATCTTGCCCTGCAGCTAACCGCGCAGTGTGAATGTCGTAAAGCAAACCGTTCAGAAGTTGTGACGCCTTTATTTCATACAGTTCAATAATTGTCACCCTGCACATCTACACGGCTACTCTTCAAATCACACTGAAGTGCCTGGCAGAGGGTTGATCGAGCCACTTTCACAATAACTATCTGTTGATTTCTGTACTTATAGATTTGTACATAAATACACATACTTCTTTGTTTGACTGTTTCATAATAATTTCTGTGCTGTTTTCACGAGTACATGGATCCGTGATTTCCTGTTAGAAAGGAGCCGGCCGAAGTGGCCAAGCGGTTCTTGGCGCTACAGTCTGCAACCGCGCGACCGCTGCGGTCGCAGGTTCGAATCCTGCCTCGGGCATGGATGTGTGTGATGTCCTTAGGTTAGTTAGGTTTAAGTAGTTCTGATGACCTCAGAAGCTAAGTCCCATAGTGCTCAGAGCGATTTGAACCATTTTGTTAGAAACGTCACAGTTCATAGTAATAGATGGAAAGTCATCGAGTGAAACAGAAGTAATATCCGGCGTTCCCCAAGGAAGTGTTGTAGGCCCTCTATCGTTCCTGATCTATATTAACGACATGGGAGACAATCTGAATAGCCTTCTTAGATTGTTTGCAGATGATGCTGTCATTTATTGTCCTGCAAAGTCATCAGATCATCAAAACGACTTGCAAAATGATTTACATAAGTTATCTGTATGGTGTGAAAAGTGGCAATTGACCCCGAATAAAGAAAAGTGCAAAGTTATTCACATGAGCGCTAAAAGAAATCAGGTCAATTTCGATTACGCGATAAGTTACACAAATCTGAGGGCTGTAAATTCAACTAAATACTTAGGGATTACAATTACAAATAACCTAAATTGGAACGACCACATAGATAATATTGTGGGTAAAGCAAACCAAAGACTGCGATTCATTGGCAGAACACTTGGAAGGTGCAACAGGTCTACTAAAGAGACTGCTTACACCACGCTTGTCCGCCCTATTCTGGAGTATTGCTGTGCGGTGTGGGATCCGCATCAGGTGGGACTGACGGATGACATCGAAAAAGTGCAAAGAAGGGCAGCTCGTTTTGTATTATCGCGAAATAGGGGAGATAGTGTCACAGACATGATATGTGAATTAGAGTGGCAATCATTAAAACAAAGGCGTTTTTCGTCGCGACGGGATCATCTCGTGAAATTTCAATCACCAGTTTTCTCGTCCGATTGCGAAAACATTCTGGTGGCACTCACCTACATATGGAGAAATGATCATCACGATGAAATAAGAGAAATCAGGGCTCGCACAGAAAAATTTAAGTGCTCGTTTTTCCCGCGTGCCGTTCGAGAGTGGAAGGCTAGAGAGACAGCTTGAAGGTGGTTCATTGAACCCTCTGCCGGGCACTTTATTGTGAGTAGCAGAGTAATCACGTAGATGTAGATGTAGAATGATTTTCAATTTTACCCTGCAAAAATAGTTTATTTTTCAAAAATGGTTCAAATGGCTCTGAGCACTATGCGACTTAACATCTATGGTCATCAGTCCCCTAGAACTTAGAACTACTTAAAGCTAACTAACCTAAGGACATCACACAACACCCAGTCATCACGAGGCAGAGAAAATCCCTGACCCCCCCCCCCCCCCGGGAATCGAACCCGGGCGTGGGAAGCGAGAACGCTACCGCACGACCACGAGATGCGGACTTTTTATTTTTGCGTTTGCGATAGAGAGTTGGAAAATATTAGTGCCCGGACAACGCGGGATTTCTTAACCTTGCTGAGTTTATCTGTAAGCGAGCTCTACTACTACATTTGCGACCGATAATACCCGTGAGATAGAGGGCGCAGCGGGTGTGGAAGTTCGGAAACTTCCGCTTCCGTAGCGTCGCCGAGAACCGCTTGGAAGGAGTTAGACCCTGTGCTGTGTCCTGGGAGACGTCATTAGCCTTCGCGGTCTCCCCCCAGGGCTTAATTAGGTCCCTGCGGTTCCCTTTTAAGGGCCTTAATGAAGGGAGGGAGGGCGCAGGGATGGGAGCAAACACGTGTGGAGAGGTGGAGGGAACATACACGGGGGGAGCTGGCCGTCTGGAGACTTTGTGGCTGGGCGACAGTTCAAGACTCCGCCACTAGTTGTCTTCGGTGACTTCACGAACCTGTGGAGGGGGGACTTGTAATGAGAGTGGACACAGTCGTTCGTCCGCCCATACATAGCGGAAGATCACTGTTGGAATTACGAGAGCGGGCCTTCCTGAAACGGTCTACCGACATATTACCTCTTCCTACATACGTCTTGCTAAATGACCATGGCGAGAAAAGTCGGAGATATTAGAGCTCATACGGAGGGAAAAGAAAACGGGTGAAGGGAAAGTACAGGGTTATTACAAATGATTGAAGCGATTTCACAGCTCTACAATAACTTTATTATTTGAGATATTTTCACAATGCTTTGCATACACATACAAAAACTCAAAAAGTTTTTTTAGGCATTCACAAATGTTCGATATGTGCTCCTTTAGTGATTCGGCAGACATCAAGCCGATAATCGAGTTCCTCCCACACTCGGCGCAGCATGTCCCCATCAATGAGTTCGAAAGCATCGTTGATGCGAGCTCGCAGTTCTGGCACGTTTCTTGGTAGAGGAGGTTTAAACACTGAATCTTTCACATAACCCCACAGAAACAAATCGCATGGGGTTAAGTCGGGAGAGCGTGGAGGCCATGACATGAATTGCTGATCATGATCTCCACCACGACCGATCCATCGGTTTTCCAATCTCCTGTTTAAGAAATGCCGAACATCATGATGGAAGTGCGGTGGAGCACCATCCTGTTGAAAGATGAAGTCGGCGCTGTCGGTCTCCAGTTGTGGCGTGAGCCAATTTTCCGCGGGCTACGCGTGAAACTTGCCCGCACGCGTTCAACCGTTTCTTCGCTCACTGCAGGCCGACCCGTGGATTTCTCCTTACAGAGGCATCCAGAAGCTTTAAACTGCGCATACCATCGCCGAATGGAGTTAGCAGTTGGTGGATCTTTGTTGAACTTCGTCCTGAAGTGTCGTTGCACTGTTATGACTGACTGATGTGAGTGCATTTCAAGCACGACATACGCTTTCTCGGCTCCTGTCGCCATTTTGTCTCACTGCACTCTCGAGCGCTCTGGCGGCAGAAACCTGAAGTGCGGCTTCAGCCGAACAAAACTTTATGAGTTTTTCTACGAATCTGTAGTGTGTCGTGACCATATGTCAATGAATGGAGCTACAGTGATTTGTAATAGCCCTGTGTAAGCCATCTGGGAGGAAATTGTGGCAGTGCTGAAGAAAAATCACGCCCACAGGATTTGTCGACTAGAAAGAGCATTCGAAAATGTAAAATTGCGCAAGGTGTGCGAAATTATGAGAAAAATAGGAGTAAGCTATAGCGAAAGTCTCGTAATATACAATATTTAAGAGAACGAAGGAGGAACAATGCGATAGGAATACCCGGTAGGACATGCCCTGCTTAAGAATGAGGTAGCACAGGGTTTCAATCTAAACGTCGAAGAATCAATGACGAAAATAAAAGAAAGGTTCAAGTGTGGGATTAAAATTCAGGCTGAACGGGTATTGATGATATGATTCGCTGATGATATTGCTATGCTCAATGAAATGGAAGACGAATTACAGTCTGATGACTACAGAATATCAGGCCAGGATCTATCGCGCGGGTTGGGGGGGGGGGGGGGCGGGAGGGGAGGGGGCAAACTGGGGTACCTCCTGCCCCGGATGACAATTTCAGGGGGGTGCCAAATTCATTTTCTTGAAAGAAAAAACAGCGTCCAGCATTCAGCGCACGTTGCTCTGATTATTCATATGGTTTTGAAACGCAACCCAGTTCGTTTTTGAACATTTTTGAACACGTTCCAAGTTGATTTCCGAACGAATCATGAGTTGATTTTCGAATGCGTGCTAAGTGTACATGATGTGTCTGCCAGGGGAATCCGCGTCGCATCAAGAAATAAAAAAAACTTCCCCGCAGACAAAAGGGGACAGGGCTACGCGAGCTGAGCCGAATAAACCCGAACGGGTGAATGACAATCGCTGTTTGTTTATGTGGTTGATTGAGTGTGCGAATTATCAGCGTTGTTATAATTACTAGTGAAATCCATAGATTCAGACTCCCGAGTCGAAATAAACGACTTACAGCAATAAGAGGTAAGAAAGATTATATGTTATCTTCTCAGCGTACTAAAGAAAATGGATTTTTTTACAGAAAATTTTTGCCAGACCGCTACAGTACTAAGGGCCAGTTGTAAAGGACCCGGATAGCAGCCGCTTCAGTTCCATACTCAGCATAGTGCGGAAAACGCGTCGTACGAAAGAGTAATGACGCTCGTGGTCTCGCGGTAGCGTTCTCGCTTCCCGAGCACGGGGTCCCGGGTTCGATTCCCGGCGGGGTCAGGGATTTTCACCTGCCTCGAGATGACTGGGTGTTTGTGTTGTCCTCATCATTTCATCATCATCCAGGAAAGTGGCGAAATTGGACTTAGCAAAGGTTGGGAAATTGTACGGGCGCTGATAACCACGCAGTTGAGCGCCCCACAAACCAAACATCATCATCATCATCATCGAGTAATGACGCCTAACCGGAGAATAGACGCGGGGTAACTAAACCGCTTATTCTGGCGGAGTTAGTAAAGTTAACCGAAGGATAAGTTTTGACAATGACAGGAATAGTTAGATAACTAGTTCAAATGGTTCAAATGGCTCTAAGCACTATGGGACTTAACATCTATGGTCATCAGTCCCCTAGAACTTAGAACTACTTAAACCTAACTAACCTAAGGACAGCACACAACACCCAGTCATCACGAGGCAGAGAAAATCCCTGACCCCGCCGGGAATCGAACCCGGGAACCCGGGCGTGGGAAGCGAGAACGCTACCGCACGACCAGGAGCTGCGGACAGATAACTAGTGATCACGAGATTGTTTCTTAGAGTGAGGAAGGATAAGAAAGAGGGACTTCACACAAATTACATGGAAGAATATGACGAATCCATATTTACACTCCTGGAAATTGAAATAAGAACACCGTGAATTCATTGTCCCAGGAAGGGGAAACTTTATTGACACATTCCTGGGGTCAGATACATCACATGATCACACTGACAGAACCACAGGCACATAGACACAGGCAACAGAGCATGCACAATGTCGGCACTAGTACAGTGTATATCCACCTTTCGCAGCAATGCAGGCTGCTATTCTCCCATGGAGACGATCGTAGAGATGCTGTATGTAGTCCTGTGGAACGGCTTGCCATGCCATTTCCACCTGGCGCCTCAGTTGGACCAGCGTTCGTGCTGGACGTGCAGACCGCGTGAGACGACGCTTCATCCAGTCCCAAACATGCTCAATGGGGGACAGATCCGGAGATCTTGCTGGCCAGGGTAGTTGACTTACACCTTCTAGAGCACGTTGGGTGGCACGGGATACATGCGAACGTGCATTGTCCTGTTGGAACAGCAAGTTCCCTTGCCGGTCTAGGAATGGTAGAACGATGGGTTCGATGACGGTTTGGATGTACCGTGCACTATTCAGTGTCCCCTCGACGATCACCAGTGGTGTACGGCCAGTGTAGCAGATCGCTCCCCACACCATGATGCCGGGTGTTGGCCCTGTGTGCCTCGGTCGTATGCAGTCCTGATTGTGGCGCTCACCTGCACGGCGCCAAACACGCATACGACCATCATTGGCACCAAGGCAGAAGCGACTCTCATCGCTGAAGACGACACGTCTCCATTCGTCCCTCCATTCACGCCTGTCGCGACACCACTGGAGGCGGGCTGCACGATGTTGGGGCGTGAGCGGAAGACGGCCTAACGGTGTGCGGGACCGTAGCCCAGCTTCATGGAGACGGTTGCGAATGGTCCTCGCCGATACCCCAGGAGCAACAGTGTCCTTAATTTGCTGGGAAGTGGCGGTGCGGTCCCCTACGGCACTGCGTAGGATCCTACGGTCTTGGCGTGCATCCGTGCGTCGCTGCGGTCCGGTCCCAGGTCGACGGGCACGTGCACCTTCCGCCGACCACTGGCGACAACATCGATGTACTGTGGAGACCTCACGCCCCACGTGTTGAGCAATTCGGCGGTACGTCCACCCGGCCTCCCGCATGCCCACTATACGCCCTCGCTCAAAGTCCGTCAACTGCACATACGGTTCACGTCAACGCTGTCGCGGCATGCTACCAGTGTTAAAGACTGCGATGGAGCTCCGTATGCCACGGCAAATTGGCTGACATTGACGGCGGCGGTGCACAAATGCTGCGCAGCTAGCGCCATTCGACGGCCAACACCGCGGTTCCTGGTGTGTCCGCTGTGCCGTGCGTGTGATCATTGCTTGTACAGCCCTCTCGCAGTGTCCGGAGCAAGAATGGTGGGTCTGACACACCGGTGTCAATGTGTTCTTTTTTCCATTTCCAGGAGTGTATATAAAAATTTCGCACTAGCCCTTTTCGATCTCGTGCTTGAGAAACTAGAGGGTTTGAATGAAATGTGAAACTATTTCCTAACATAAAACTTTTTGCTTGTAGTAACCCTAATAGACATTTTATACTCGCACTTCGTGAGTCATATTCTGTCGTATTATTTATGTAAATGAGGTACGTGAAAATGACGTTTTGTGCCGAAACATTCTTGTTTAATTGGTGTTCGTTACAATTTCTGCGATACTAGAAAGACTTATCCCGTTTTCTCGAGCAGACAGTGACAAAATAGACGTAATTAAATCGAGGAAACACGCCGGTCTTGGGTACTACTGGTATCGACAGCTTTTTCAGTTTAAGACAACGACATTTTGATTTTTCATGTAGCAAAACGTTTGACGAGCTTTGGTGAGGTAATAGATTCTTTCGCAGGAAGGAAAGCACGCCGTGTAAAGCTGTAGCAAGATTAGAGAGAAAAAGATGCTGGGACCTAAGGACTGAAGAATTCTTTACTGTCTTGTTTGTCTGTTGACTTTGATGGTTTGATGTTTCCTATATTTAATGTCACACAAAAGAGAAAGTTATTAGCCAATAGGCAGTAAAGAGTGCAAATTTTCTCAAGAGTTGTTATTCTCCCACTTACAGATGTTCCCACACTGTATTAAGTGTGAGGTTTTTTTAAGGGGCTCCGGAAAGGCTCAAAATCATGAAAAGTTCAATTTTTACTTTTTTGCGTTTTCTGAATCTGCAGACTATTACCTTTTAATATATATATAATTTATTCAATTCCGAAGACTACAACTATTTTTAAATTTTTTTTTTAAATGTGTTCTACATGGGCGTGACCCACTGTGGCGTTGTTAAACTGCTGTCAAATGGTGTTATTATTAACGTCCGTGTTCATCAGGTACATTTTAGTGATGTGAGATAAAGTATGTGTTGTGGCTAACCTGTGATGGTTCAAATATATCGCTGGTGTGATTGTCGATTGTTTCATGTTTATTTACTCTGTCGTTATCTCGAAAATATTCGTAATTAATTCTGTTTCTTGAGTCTCTGTTTTGTTGAAATATAATAATGAGTAAAAGTAAAGTTGCTGTTGCGACTTTCAATGATGGCAACATTGTAAGGTGCAAGGTATTTAGAAATATGGGAATGAAGATAGGTTCTAACATGGTACGAGCGATGCTTGCTTTAGACAAGGAACGCCTTCGGGCTGCAGACAGGGCTTAAAGAGTAAACAGGAGGAGGAACAAGAGGAAGCTGGAGGAGGAGTTTGCAGAGGATAAAGATAATCCATCCTATGGACCTGGAATGCACTAAAAAGTTAATCCAATCTTTGTCGCTCGATTCCCAAAACTTTTATTTTCTCATACTAATTACATGTTTTCTAAGGATCTTCCAAATATATTTGTTTCAAACTTTCAGTAAATGTTACACAGTACCTTCTGCATATTTAATACAGCCTTTTTCCAAAAAACTGTATATTTTTCAAAATATAAATAAAAAATTGCAAAAAAAGTTTTGAATTTTCATTACAATTGAAAAAAAATCATCTTTAAGAACTGAACTAAAATTTTGTATAATCCCTGTGTTAAGTTGTAGCCCATATTCCAATAAATAATTTGTAAAAAGTTCAACTTCCTACCTCAAATACTTTGTGAGGAAAGATGTAATTTATAAGCGTTATTTTAACATTGCAAGTATAGGGCGTTCCGGAGCCCCTTAAGGGGGGTGGGATGTCAAACCGACCGACTGCGAGTTGCAGAGGCACCAGAGGGAAGTTTAATTTCTACTGTGCTGAATACGGGTTTGATGGCTTCCGTTACAAAATATGCAAGGGGCTTAATTAAAAACAAAAGACTAATATTAATGAATAAATGCGATAATTTTACCATCTGTGTGAGCAGTTACGAAGTCTCGTAACCGGTTGGCCCTGACTAGTATTAGCACGCAATCTGACTGCATAGAATAAAAATAAAGAATGAAAGGAAATTTCCGTTAACACAATTGATTAATTAAGTCCCCTGCAACTATAAAAGCTACGAAACAACAAAGCACAAGTGTAACTGTTCTGTGTGCGGTAGTGTGACTCAACGTACATGTATCTGGCTCGGTTCTTTCTCAATACGACAAAACATTTTAAATACCATTTACAATGAACTAATTGAAGAACCAGAAATACTATAATTGCAAATAGAAACCAGAATTACAAGTCTAATAAATGAACACGAGCCAGATACTTTGTTGACTGTACCTGTGAGCAAGAGGGATTGTTATTAAAAAAAACCTTTTTACCTCATTATACAGGGTGATTCAAAAAGCATACCACAACTTTAGGAATTTAAAACTCTGCAACGACAAAAGGCAGAGCTAAGCACTATCTGTCGGCGAATTAAGGGAGCTATAAAGTTTCATTTAGTTGTACATTTGTTCGCTTGAGGCGCTGTTGACTAGGCGTCAGCGTCAGTTGATGCTAAGATGGCGACCGCTCAACAGAAAGCTTTTCGTGTTATTGAGTACGGCACAAGTGAATCGACGACAGTTGTTCAGCGTGCATTTCGAACGAAGTATGGTGTTAAACCTCCTGATAGGTGGTGTACTATACGTTGGTATAAACAGTTTACAGAGAATGGGTGTTTGTGCAAAGGGAAAAGTTCTGGACGGCCGAGAACGAGTGATGAAAATGTAGCACGCATCCAGCAAGCATTTGTTCGCAGCCCAGGAAAATCGACTCGCAGAGCTAGCAGAGAGCTGCAAATTCCACAATCAACTATATGGAGTGTGCTACGAAAAAGGTTAGTTATGAAACCTTATCGTCTGAAATTGGTTCAAGCACTGTCTGCAGCTGATAAGATTAAAAGAATCGATTTCTGTGATTTTATCCTTGCTCAAATGGAAACAGATGAATCTTTCGTTTGAAAGATTGTGTTTAGTGATGAAGCAACCTTCCACACTAACAGGAAAGTCAACCGTCACAATGTCTGTATATGGGGCACTGGGAATCCGCGGGAAACAACTCAGTATGAACGTGACTCGCCTAAGGTGAACGTTTTCTGTGCCATTTCAGCCAATAAAGTTTTTGGTCCCTTTTTCTTCGAAGGTGCTACTGTAACTGGACTACAGTATCTGGAGATGTTAGAGAATTGGCTGTTCCCTCAGTTCGAACAAGAAGCACAACAATTCATATTTCAGCAGGATGGAGCGCCACCACATTGGCACTTATCTGTCCGTAACTACCTGAACGTCAACTACCCGAGGCGATGGATCGGCCGCCAGGCAGCCCGTGACAGAGCACTTCATCACTGGCCTCCAAGAAGCCCTGATCTTACCCCCTGCGATTTTTTCTTATGGGGGTATGTTAAGGATATGGTGTTTCGGCCACCTCTCCCAGCCACCATTGATGATTTGAAACGAGAAATAACAGCAGCTATCCAAACTGTTACGCCTGATATGCTACAGAGAGTGTGGAACGAGTTGGAGTATCGGGTTGATATTGCTCGAGTGTCTGGAGGGGGCCATATTGAACATCTCTGAACTTGTTTTTGAGTAAAAAAAAAAAACCTTTTTAAATACTCTTTGTAATGATGTATAACAGAAGGTTATATTATGTTTCTTTCATTAAATACACATTTTTAAAGTTGTGGTATTCTTTTTGAATCACCGTGTATATTGACGAAAATATTCCATTAGAACAGCATCATAAATCAAAAGCCCATCTCCTTTCTCAAATATATTCTGACAATTGCATCTTCTTCCATCTATACATTACACCAACCGAACAGTACAACATTTCAGTCAACACTCGGATCGTCTACTCTCTCGCCCAACAGAGCAACGACTGCTCTCGACATCCTCTGAACTACTACTGCCAGTGGAGGCGGCGGAATAATAATCTCTGGCGCAATCTCTGGCGCTGTAACTCAGTGTAGCCACCTCTCAAACATACTCGTTTGAATTGCGCAGAGTGAAATAAGTGACGTAAGACGGAATAATGCTGTGTGAAGAGGCCTGGCACTGCACTCTGGCACGCTTAAGACCGAATAACATGTCTTACAGCTCCTCGGACATACATGCTTTATACATCAAACTCTTCAGAAAGATGTGCGCTACCAAATGAATATATTTTTGAAAAAAAAATTGGGTTTTTTTAAAAAGAATTTTACTCCCTGTCTCAAACACTCGTGGGAGCGGGAGGGGGGGGGGGGGGGGGGAGTGGCGCCACGATCAAGTTTCTGCGCGGGTTCGGAAATGTCGTAGAGCCAGGGCTGCAGAATATACACTCCTGGAAATGGAAAAAAGAACACATTGACACCGGTGTGTCAGACCCACCATACTTGCTCCGGACACTGCGAGAGGGCTGTACAAGCAATGATCACACGCACGGCACAGCGGACACACCAGGAACCGCGGTGTTGGCCGTCGAATGGCGCTAGCTGCGCAGCATTTGTGCACCGCCGCCGCCAGTGTCAGCCAGTTTGCCGTGGCATACGGAGCTCCATCGCAGTCTTTAACACTGGTAGCATGCCGCGACAGCGTGGACGTGAACCGTATGTGCAGTTGACGGACTTTGAGCGAGGGCGTATAGTGGGCATGCGGGAGGCCGGGTGGACGTACCGCCGAATTGCTCAACACGTGTGGCGTGAGGTCTCCACAGTACATCGATGTTGTCGCCAGTGGTCGGCGGAAGGTGCACGTGCCCGTCGACCTGGGACCGGACCGCAGCGACGCACGGATGCACGCCAACACCGTAGGATCCTACGCACTGCCGTAGGGGACCGCACCGCCACTTCCCAGCAAATTAGGGACACTGTTGCTCCTGGGGTATCTGCGAGGACCATTCGCAACCGTCTCCATGAAGCTGGGCTACGGTCCCGCACACCGTTAGGCCGTCTTCCGCTCACGCCCCAACATCGTGCAGCCCGCCTCCAGTGGTGTCGTGACAGGCGTGAATGGAGGGACGAATGGAGACGTGTCGTCTTCAGCGATGAGAGTCGCTTCTGCCTTGGTGCCAATGATGGTCGTATGCGTGTTTGGCGCCGTGCAGGTGAGCGCCACAATCAGGACTGCATACGACCGAGGTACACAGGGCCAACACCCGGCATCATGGTGTGGGGAGCGATCTCCTACACTGGCCGTACACCACTGGTGATCATCGAGGGGACACTGAATAGTGCACGGTACATCCAAACCGTCATCGAACCCATCGTTCTACCATTCCTAGACCGGCAAGGGAACTTGCTGTTCCAACAGGACAATGCACGTCCGCATGTATCCCGTGCCACCCAACGTGCTCTAGAAGGTGTAAGTCAACTACCCTGGCCAGCAAGATCTCCGGATCTGTCCCCCATTGAGCATGTTTGGGACTGGATGAAGCGTCGTCTCACGCGGTCTGCACGTCCAGCACGAACGCTGGTCCAACTGAGGCGCCAGGTGGAAATGGCATGGCAAGCCGTTGCACAGGACTACATCCAGCATCTCTACGATCGTCTCCATGGGAGAATAGCAGCCTGCATTGCTGCGAAAGGTGGATATACACTGTACTAGTGCCGACATTGTGCATGCTCTGTTGCCTGTGTCTATGTGCCTGTGGTTCTGTCAGTGTGATCATGTGATGTATCTGACCCCAGGAATGTGTCAATAAAGTTTCCCCTTCCTGGGACAATGAATTCACGGTATTCTTATTTCAATTTCCAGGAGTGTAGATGATATGTATGTAATGTAAATCGAAGAATCGAAGAAAGACAAAAGTAATGAGAATTAGCAGAAATATGAAAATCGTGATGACGTTAAGGAATTCTATCTAGGCAGCAAAATAACCAATGATTGACGAAGCAAGAAGGACATAAACAGCAGACTAGCACTGGCAAAAAAGGCTACTAATATCAAACATATACCTAAATTTGAGGAAGAAATTTATGATTAATGTACGTTTGGAAGACAGTGGAAAAACCGGAACAGAAGAGAATCGAAGCATTTGAGATGTGGTGCTACAGACGAATGTTGAACAATTAGGTGGACGGATAAGGTAGGAAATGGAGAGGCTATGTGCTGAATCGGCGAGGAAAGGAATGCATGGAAAACACTGACAGGAAGATGTGACAGGATGATAGGACATATGTTAAGACATCAGGAAAGCTGTAGATGGTAAAAACTGTAGAAGGAGACAGAGATTGGAATACATGCACAAAATAATTGAGGATGTAGGTTTCTAGGGCTACTCTGAGACAAAGTGGTTAACACAGGACAGGAATTCGTGGCGAGCCTCAGCAAACCAGTCAGAAGACTGATGATTCAAACAAAAAATGTCATGGTCATCCAGCATGGGTTGACCAAGACTAGAGCGGTACACATCGAGCCAGGAGTCTGTTTTGCCCAGCGTGAGTGTGGAGATGGCAGCTGGTAGATGATTCACAATGACCCACAGGTGTAAGAGGGCTGGCCGCACATATGTCTTCTCAACCGTGCTAACCCAGTAGGCAGTAAGGGCAGACCTCGGCCGTGTGTGCATCAGCTGGGCTGCGTCTCGGTGTTGAAGTCAGCAAGCAAGCGACAAGCTGGTTACCATCGCTGAGCTAGTCGTGCTTACACTGAAAATAAATAATAGGTTTGTTTATAAATAGCTTTCTGCTTCCAGCCACGATTTTCTTTTATTTATATTTTACACGACCCATTTGGGAGATGATTCCCTTTTCAAGTGTGTATTTATTTGTACTATGCCATTTTTTCGTAATGTTTTCGATGTGTGAGGCTCTGCATTCTTTTATTGACTTTACTGCAGCGTATAAAGACGCGCAATTTTAGTTAGTTATCGATTTTTATATGTAGTTACAGGCGAAATTTGGAAGAAGTTGTACTTACGGTTTTATTATGGTCCATTTGTGACTACTCATACCCATTTTAAACGTCACTTAACAACTTACAGTAAATGATGTTCTACTACAACTTCAAAAGAATAACTTCAAATATTTACGAAAAATTGTGAAAAATATAATACAAAATAAAAATATCTGCGCTCGACATTGCCATTTTAATATCGATGTACCGCTGGAATGAAGTCGCCGACACATTTCGATACTTTTTGAAAAATCATCGGTATTTCGTTAGATCGTTTTTTATCAAGAGCCCTAGCAGTAAGGCAGCCCTTTATCTGGCAGATGTGGCGCCCTCATATACTGCAGTGACTGTCCCAAGCTGCGGTTCCGTAGAAGCGCCTTACTGGGGCAGCAACCTGCAGCACTCTAATGTGTGGTGTATAGCTGTAGCGGAAGGCGCCAACCAGATGCCACAGTTAAGTTATTGCAGGTGCGATTATTCATCAGTGTATCTGTCACAGAACACGTAATAAGGTAACGCATTTCCGTTCACAAACAGAGTGTTTGTTCTCCCTCACTAAATGCAGATCATTTCTCGCTGTACAGAAATATAATTTACATGAAATGCTTTACAT
The DNA here is from genome assembly GCF_023864275.1 of Schistocerca cancellata. Classification (NCBI taxonomy): domain Eukaryota; kingdom Metazoa; phylum Arthropoda; class Insecta; order Orthoptera; family Acrididae; genus Schistocerca; species Schistocerca cancellata. The sequence continues at coordinate 45,502,931 of NC_064636.1, read as the reverse complement.
TAGCTGGTTAAAGAGGACGTAGTAGTTAAAACGGGTTTTATTTCGTTTACCATGCCACAAACAGTGGAGAAAGGGACAGACGATCTGGGATCGAAGAGAGTATTGTCATTTTCTGGGGATTAAGGACTCGATAGGGACGAAATGAGCTACCGAAGAGAGTGACATCTGTGAGAATACATACAGAGCGCCAGCGACTTTTTTCAAAACCGGTGTATACAAAACAAAATAGGTGTATATATAAAAAAGTATTATTCTTCGATATGGCGAATTCTTAAGAATTCTCTCGTTTTCTTGGATGGAGAAATGAAATGTGCTGTCTCCTGTGAGATTATGGACATGAGAAACGTTTCGTTGTAAAGTATGGAGACGGAAAGATCGTTAAGCATTGAAGAACTTACGAGAAAATGTAAATAACGAATGTACGCAAATTAAGTGGAATGATAAAATAGAATGTAAATAAAATTCACTTTCATTTTATTAATCAGATTGCGGATGGATTCTTTTCTTGTAAAACCTGAATTGCAGCTCTCTAATTTTAATCATAAAGCAGTGCAAGAGAGCTTTGCGATGACTTTAGTAAGTGGATCAGAACCCCCGCTGGAGTCACATGGGACACATCATTTATCTATTTCCAGAAGAAAGCGCAGATGAACTGAAAAGTCATTATACAAGCGTAATTCACACTGTAGCAGTTGACGTAATATTTTCCTGTATGATTCCCGCAGCGAGGCAGTGTACTAGGTGAGTGGTTTTAATTAGACTTATTCGCTCACCCTTTCGTGTACAAAAAGTAACTTTCGCCTCCCATCGAATGACGCAGAAGTGCAAGAATGATTTTTCGAAGAACTGTTAAATATACAGGGTGGTCAACTGATAGTGAGCGGGTCAAATATCTCACAAAATAAGCATCAAACGAAAAAACTACAAAGAACGAAACTTGTCTAGCTTGAAGGGGGAAACCAGATGGCGCTATGGTTGGCCCGCTAGATGGCGCTGCCATAGGTCAGACGGATATCAACTACGTTTTTTAAATACGAACCCCCATTTTTTATTACATATTCCTGTGGTACGTACAGAAATATGAATGTTTTAGTTGGACCACTTTTTCGCTTTGTGATAGATGGCGCTGTAATAGTCACAAACGTATAAGTACGTGGTATCACGTAACATTCCGCCAGTGCGGACGGTATTTGCTTCGTGATAGATTACCCGTGTTAAAATGGACCGTTTACTAATTGCGGAAAAGGTCGATATCGTGTTGATGTATGGCTATTGTGATCAAAATGCCCAACGGGCGTTTGCTGTGTATGCTGCTCGGTATCCTGGACAACATCATCCAAGTGTCCGGACCGTTCGCCGGATAGGAAACAGGATGTGTTCAGCCACGTGTAAACGTCAACCCTGACCTGCAACAAATGATGATGCCCAGCAGATGTTTTAGCTGCTGTCGCTGCTAATCCGCACATCAGTAGCAGACAAATTGCGCGAGAATCGGGAATCTCAAAAACGTCGGCGTTGAGTATGCTACATCAACATCGATTGCACCCGTACCATATTTCTATGCACCAGGATTTGCATGGCGACGACTTTGAACGTCGTGTACAGTTCTGCCACTGGGCACAAGAGAAATTACGCGACGATGACAGATTTTTTGCACGCGTTCTATTTAGAGACGAAGTGTCATTTGCCAACAGTGGTAACGTAAACCGGCATAATTTGCAATTTTGGGCAACGGAAGATCTACGATGGCTGCGACAAGTGGAACATGAGCGACCTTGGCGGGTTAATGTATGGTGCGGCATTATGGGAGGAAGGATAATTAGCCCACATTTTATCGACGGCAATCTAAATGGCGCAATGTGTGCTGATTTCCTACGTAATGTTCTACCGATGTTACTACAAGATCTTTCACTGCATGACAGAATGGCAATGTACTTCCAACATGATGGATTTCCGGCACATAGCTCGCATGCGGTTGAAGCGGTATTGACAAGCATACTTCACGACAGGTGGGTTTGTCGTCGAAGCACCATACCATGGCCCGCACGTTCACCGGATCTGATGTCCCCGGATTTCTTTCTGTGGCGAAAGTTGAAGGATATTCGCTATCGTGATCCACCGACAACGCCTGACAACATGCATCAGCGCATTGTCAATGCATGTGCGAACTTTACGGAAGGCGAACTACTCGCTGTTGAGAGGAATGTCGTTACACGTATTGCCAAATGCAGTGAGGTTGACGGACATCATTTTGAGCATTTATTGCATTAATGTGATATTTACAGGTAATCATGCTCTAGCAGCACGCGGTCTCACAAAGGCACATGTATCACATTGGAACAACCGAAATAAAATGTTCAAATGTACCTACGTTCTGTATTTTAATTTTAAAAACCTACCTGTTACCAACTGTTCGTCTAAAATTGTGAGCCATATGTTTGTGACTATTACAGCGCCATCAATTACAAAGCCAAAAACGTGGTCCAACTAAAACATTCATATTTCTTTACGTACTACACGAATATGTAATAAAAATGGGGGTTCCTATTTTAAAAAACCCAGTTGATATCCGTTTGACCTATGGCAGCGCCATCTAGCGGGCCAACCATAGCGCCATGTGGTTTCCCCTTCAAGCTAGACAAGTTCCGTTCTTTGTAGTTTTTCGTTTGACGCTTATTTCGTGAGATATTTGGCCCGGTCACGATCAATGGACCACCCTGTACACAGGGTGTTTCTGCAAAAACGTGCAAAAATTTAACAGGACATAGAGGATGCTCCACTGGACAATTTCAGTTAGTGAACCTAGGGTCGGAGAAGCCAGCTTAAGGAGATAAAAATAAAAAAAAACAGATTACTAAGTAGTTTTTTGTTTACATTAGTAGCAAAAAAATGGTTCAAATGGCTCTGAGCACTATGGGACTCAACATCTTAGGTCATAAGTCACCTAGAACTTAGAACTACTTAAACCTAACTAACCTAAGGACATCACACACACCCATGCCCGAGGTAGGATTCGAACCTGCGACCGTAGCAGTCCCGCGGTTCCGGACTGCAGCGCCAGAACCGCTAGACCACCGCGGCCGGCCATTAGTTGCAGTTAACGGCAAATATCGTCACTGACACAATGGACGTACCATTTCTACTGTATCTTACACAATGTGCTGAAACTGACGGCCATCAACCCAATGGAAGCATTGTAAGTAGGCTGTTTATATTTTCTTATTGGCAACGTTACGTAGCGCTCTGTACGAAAATCACTGGCTGTGCTGTGTGCAGTCTGTGGCTAGTTTGCATTGTTGTCTGCCATTGTAGTGTTAGGCAGCGGCAGCTGGATGTGAATAGCGCGTAGCGTTGAGCAGTTAGAGGTGAGCCGCCAGCAGTGGTGGATGTGAGGAGAGAGATGGCGGAGTTTGGAAATTACATATATTATGACTTGTGATGATATTAAGGTAAATACAGTGTTTGTTCTCTATTAAAATCTTTCATTTGCTAACTATCCCTATCAGTAGTTAGTGCCTTCAGTAGTTTGAATCTTTTATTTAGCTGGCAGTAGTGGCGCTCGCCGTATTGCAGTAGTTCGAGTAACGAAGATTTTTGTGAGGTAAGTGATTTGTGAAAAGTATAAATTAATGTTAGTCAGGGCCATTCTTTTGCAGGGATTTTTGAAAGTCAGATTGCGTTGCGCTAAATAATATTGTGTGTCAGTTTAAGCACAGTCGTGTACAATTGTTATAAGGGGACGTTTCAGCATGACGTCGCCAAACAAGATTCTGACGCACGCTGACAAATATCTCTGGTGTGTTTCGAATCACATGACAGGCAGCTACGATTCTGGCAACTAATTCCATCTCCATATCCTCTGGGGCCTCTTTCACAAGTGGCTTTAGATATCCCCACAGGAAATAATTGAGGAGATTCAGGTTAGGTGACTTCACAGGCCATGGAGTAGGACCTCCCCTTCCTATCCAGATACCAGGAAATACAGCATTGAGAAGGTTTCCGGCATCCACACTGAAGTGAGACGACGCACCGTCGTGCTGAATGGGTCTGCCTTTGATTCATAGCACGTTCTGTCATGGGACAATATAAATACGATACAACAGTGCCACCTTGTCGACAGGTAAACAAAATCTGCATTATGTCTTCCCAGTAATGAGGCTTGTCCTCCCTATTTCCTTGTAGGAAACAGGGCATGTACATATAAAAAGTCAGCACAGTGCATGTAAGCTTCTACGAGTGCTAGTTGTAAATGAACTGGAAAACAGTAATGCTAGACAAAGCTGTAGACATCTTCACGTGACTGCTACGGTCGCAGGTTCGAATCCTGCCTCGGGCATGGATGTGTGTGATGTCCTTAGGCTAGTTAGGTTTAAGTAGTTCTAAGTTCTCGGCGACCGATGACCTCAGAAGTTAAGTCGCATAGTGCTCAGAGGCATTTGAACCACATCTTCACGTCTCCTTAAGCTGGTTTTTCCAACCTTAGGTTCCCTTCCTCAAATTATTCAGTGAAGCATTTTCTGCACTATGTGATCAAAAGTATCCGGACACGCCCAAAAACGTACGTTTTTCATATTAGGTGCATTGTGCTACCACCTACTGTCAGGTAATCCATATCAGCGACATCAGTAGTCATTAGGCATCGTGAGGGAACAGAATTTGGAGCTCCGCGGAACTTTCTGAATTCGAGCCAGGGCAGGTGATTGCGTGTTACCTGTGACATACGTCTGTCGCGAGATTTCCACACTCCTAAATATCCCTAGGTCAACTGTTTCCGATGTGTCAGTGAAGTGGAAACGTGAACGGACACGTACAGCACAAAAGCGTACAGGCCGATCTCGTCTGTTGACTGGCAGAGACCGCCAACAGTTGAAGATGGTCGCAATGTGTAATAGGCAGACATCTATCCAGACCATCACACAGGAATTCCAAACTGCATCAGGAACCACTGCAAGTACTATGACAGATTTCATGGTCGAGCAGCTGATCGTAAGCCACACATCACGTCGGTAAATTCCAAACAACACCTCGCTTGGTGTAAGGAGCATAAACATTGGACGATTGAACAGTGGAAAAACGTTGTGTGGAGTGACGAATCACGGAACACAATGTGGCGATCCGATGGCAGGGTGTGGGTATGGGGATTGCCAGCTAAATGTCATCAGCCAGCCGTGTGTAGTGCCAACAGTAGAATTCGGAGGCGGTGGTGTTATGGTGTGGTCGTGTCTTTCATCGAGGGGTCTTGCACCCCTTGTTGCTTTGCGTGGCACTATCACATCGCAGGCCTATATTGTTGTTTTAAGTACCTTCTTGCTTCCCAATGTTGAAGAGCAATTGGAGGATGGCGACTGCATCTTTCAACACGATCGAGCACCTGTTCGTGATGCACGGCCTGTGGCGGAGTGGTTACACGACAATAACATCCCTGTAAAGGACAGGCCTGCTCAGAGCCCTTACCTGAATCCTACAGAACACCTCTGAGATGTTTTGGAACGCTGACTTCATGCGAGGCCTCACCGACCGACATCGATACCTTTCCTTAGTGCAGCACTCCCTGAGTCATTCCCAAGAAACCTTCCAGCACCTGATTGAACATATACCTGCGAGGGTGGAAGCTGTCATCAATGCTAAGGGCGAGCCAACACCATATTGAATTCCAGCTTTACCGATGGAGGGCGCCACAACCTTGTAAGTCTTTTTCAGGCAGGTGACCGGATACTTTTGATCACATAGTGTATGTCCTGTTACATTTCTGCATACTCTTGCGGAAACACCCTTTATTTATCAGCAACCTACAGATCGTAGCTTGTCACACTACAAAGTCGCCCTTGCAATTGCGAAAACGAAATACCGTATATCCACAGAAATCCAAGTGTTAACTTTCTCTCACATTACGTTAGAAGAGTAAACCCTTTGTATTTACTTTCGATACAGGTCTTGGTTCAGTATCTTGGCTATCGAATTTGAATCTACACAGCTCGAAATACGTAATTCGTTTGCCCCACGGATTAAGTCCGATGCGCGCGATCATCACTAACTGGCAGCCATACCTGCTGGTCTGTGCCGTAATGCCAAGCTGAACCGGCTTAGCATTCTTGAGCTGTCTAGGTTTCCAGAACCTTTCAGTTAATGACTTTTGAGAGGCTATCGGCGTTCCATACAAGATGAGGGTGGTGTGCTAATGCGAAATGTGGTTATCATTCTTGTGCAACGCAGCTAGCTCTTTATTCGCACGAAGTAATGGCTGCTATCGACAGGGGATCTCAAGTTGATTCCGTATTTCTAGATTTCCGGAAAGCTTTTGACACCGTTCCTCACAAGCGACTTCTAATCAAGCTGCTCAGTTGTGCGACTGGATTCGTGATTTCCTGTCAGGAAGGTCGCAGTTCGTAGTAATAGACGGCAAATCGTCGAGTAAAACTGAAGTGACATCAGGTGTTCCCCAGGGAAGCGTCCTGGGACCTCTGCTGTTCCTGATCTATATAAATGACCTGGGTGACAATCTGAGCAGTTCTCTTAGGTTGTTCGCAGATGATGTAATTTGCCGTCTAGTAAGGTCATCCGAAGACCAGTATCAGTTGCAAAGCGATTTAGAAAAAGATTGCTGTATGGTGTGCAGGTGGCAGTTGACGCTAAATAACGAAAAGTGTGAGGTGATCCACAGGAGTTCCAAAAGAAATGCGTTGGATTTCGATTACTCGATAAATAGTACAGTTCTCAAGGCTGTCAATTCAACTAAGTACCTGGGTGTTAAAATTACGGATAACTTCAGTTGGAAAGACCACATAGATAATGTTGTGGGGAAGGCGAGCCAGAGGTTGCGTTTCATTGGCAGGACACTTGGAAGATGCAACAAGTCCACTAAAGAGACAGCTTACACTACACTCGTTCGTCCTCTGTTAGAATATTGCTGCGTGGTGTGGGATCCTTACCAGGTGGGATTGACCGAGGACATCGAAAGGGTGCAGAAAAGGGCAGCTCGTTTTGTATTATCGCGTAATAGGGGAGAGAGTGTGGCAGATATGATACGCGAGTTGGGATGGAAGTCATTAAAGCAAAGACGTTTTTCGTCGCGGCGAGATCTATTTACGAAATTTCAGTCACCAACTTTCTCTTCCGAATGCGAAAATATTTTGTTGAGCCCAACCTACATAGGTAATTAAAATAAAATACGAGAAATCAGAGCTCGAACAGAAAGGTAGAGGGATAGTATGATTGTGGTTCGACGAACCCTCTGCCAGGCACTTGAATGTGATTTGCAGAGTAGTCATGTAGATGTAGATGTAGATGTATCTAAGCAGCTTCACAAAGTTAGTTTCAAAAGTTGAGCCCCCGAAAAATTTCATTGCGCTATTAAAAGTGTATTCTTTTATAATTGCTTTTTCAAGTATGATTAATAGGTAATGTAGGCAAAATTCGAAGCTACCAGGTGTAGAATTACGAAACCGGAATTTCCCTACAGATGGTGCTAGCCGTCAGTGTAGGTCCAGTGAGACCGCGTATCCAGCGCCATCTGCTTCCTGTAACGGCTGACGACGAATGTCAACACACAGTAACCCAAGTTCCATACATCGGTACCTGTTTCAAAGCCGTGAACATGTGGAGTTTTGTGCCTGCAAACTACGATCTGCGTACAGCATTGGTTTTCTGTTATCATTTGAAGAAAACTGGTGCAGAATCACATCGAACGCTCGTCGAGGCTTTCGGGGAACATGCTTTTGGGAAAACATGGTGTTTTGAGTGGTTAAAAATGTTATAAAGTGGTAATTTCGACGTGAGAAACGGCGAGCGCGGGAAACCACCGAAAAAATTCGAAAACAACGATTCCAGGCGTTGTTGGATGAAGATGATACTGAACAGGAACTCACGGAACAATTGAATGTGACGCAGAAAGCAGTTTCTCTTCAAAAATGGCTCTGAGCACTATGGGACTTAATATCTGTGCACATCAGTCCCCTAGAACCTAGAACTACTTAAGGGGCTCCGGAAAGGCTCAAAATCATGAAAAGTTCAATTTTTACTTTTTTGCGTTTTCTGAATCTGCAGACTATTACCTTTTAATAGATATATAATTTATTCAATTCCGAAGACTACAACTATTTTTAAATTTTTTTTTGAAATGTGTTCTACATGGGCGTGACCCACTGTGGCGCTGTTAAACTGCTGTCAAATGGTTATTATTAGTAACGTCCGTGTTCATCAGGTACATTTTAGTGATGTGAGATAAAGTATGTGTTGTGGCTAACCTGTGATGGTTCAATATATATCGCTGGTGTGATTGTCGATTGTTTCATGTTTATTTACTCTGTCGTTATCTCGAAAATATTCGTAATTAATTCTGTTTCTTGAGTCTCTGTTTTGTTGAAGTATAATAATGAGTAAAAGTAAAGTTGCTGTTGTGACTTTCAATGATGGCAACATTGTAAGGTGCAAGGTGTTTAGAAATATGAGAATGAAGATAGGTTCTAACATGGTACGAGCGATGCTTGCTTTAGACAAGGAACGCCTTCGGGCTGCAGACAGGGCTGTAAAGAGTCTAGAAATACAAGCAAGAGTAAACAGGAGGAGGAACAAGAGGAAGCTGGAGGAGGAGTTTGCAGAGGATGAAGATAATCCATCCTATGGACCTGGAATGCACTAAAAAGTTAATCCAATCTTTGTCGCTCGAGTCCCAAAACTTTTATTTTCTCATACTAATTACATGTTTTCTAAGGATCTTCCAAACATATTTCTTTCAAGCTTTCAGTAAATGTTACACAGTACCTTCTGCATAATTTAACACAGCCTTTTTCCAAAAAACTGTATATTTTTGAATATATAAATAAAAAATTGCAAAAAAATGTTGTGAATTTTCATTACAATTGAAAAAAAATCATCTTTAATAATTGAACTAAAATTTTGTAAAATCCCTGTGTTAAGTTGTAGCCCATATTCCAATAAATAATCTGTAAAAAGTTCAACTTCCTACCTCAAATACTTTGTGAGGAAAGATGTAATTTATAAGCGTTATTTTAACATTGCAAGTATAGGGCGTTCCGGAGCCCCTTAAACCTAACTAACCTAACGACATCACACACATCGATGCCCGAGGCAGGATTCGAACCTGGGACCGTACCGGTCACGCGGTTCCAGACTGAAGCGCCTACAACCGCACGGCCACACCGGCCAGCCGTTTCTCTTCGGCTGAAAGCTCTGGGAAAGGTGCAGAAAGTGAGAAAATGGGTTCCGCATGAACTGAATGAAAGACAACAAGCTAGTGGAAAGACCACTTGTAAAAATACTACTCGACAGTTCAAAAGAAAGTCGTTTCTTCATGGAATAGTGACAGGTGATGAAAAATGGATATATTTTGAGAATCCTAACCTCGTAAATCATGGATGTATCCAGGCAAACCATCGACTTCCATTGCAAGACCAAATGGCTTTGGGAAGAAAACAACGCTCTCTGTTTGGTGATATCAGAAGCGTGTCATCTGTTATGTGTTGCTAAAACCTGATGAAACCGTTACCATTCATCGCTACCAACAGCAAATGATCGATATAAATCGAGCATTACGTGAAAAACGACCAGAATATGGATGAAGGCAACACAAAGTCATATTGCTCCATGATGGCGCCCGTCACACACAGAGAAACGGGTCAGGGAAACGATCGAGGCGTTCAGCAGAGAAATACTACGGCATGCGGCTTACACTCCAGACTTGGCTCCGTCCGATTATCATCTGTTTGCATCACTGAACATCGCTTCAGTTCGATGAAAATGTATGAAAATGGCTCGCTGACTGGTTCGCTTCAAAAGGAGAACTGTTTTTCATTGTTGGCGTGGGATTCATAGCCTGCAGGAACAGTGGTCGACATGTATAAGCAGCAATGAACATTATTTTGGATATAATATTGTTTATCAGCTTAAAACAACAGAGTTTAATTATTGCAACCACATTCCGGTTTCATACATCTACACCTGGCAAGTTTCTGCCGTTTGGCCAAGTACCTGTGATTTTTTCATTACTTTCTTAAACCGGACGCCACAGTTCTTAAAGTGGACAAATTCACTGTTATGTTTTTTTTTCTTCGTTGTGCTTGGCTTCTCCAAAATTCGTTACCACACAAATCACACTTCGCGAACTCTTTATGCAAAGTGGTGTAGTAGTCAGATATTCAGCTGGTGCTGGATTCCTTCATCTAGATACATCGTCGGTAATCCAAGCGAGCGAAAAGTGTCCTTTTAACGTCTTCGATAAACAAAACAGGGCTGGATTCCCCTTATCGAGTATTCTGGTTACCACTAACCTGAAGTACTTAAGTATTTCCAGATCTTTGAAAGTAACAGTTTATGCCATGTGTTACTCCCATGGAAGTACGCGCATCATAAGGTCACTGTGATTTATCCATGGCCAGACAACGTGAGATCCAATTAGAAGGCTATTCGTTCGTAAACAGATGACGCAGAGTATTAGCAGTTACTCACAAGCCATTTCCGTCGTATAAAAACATCGCACGGTCAATGTATTTATCACTCGCGATAAGACACAGCCAGACTGACAGGGAAATAGTGAAGTAGAAATACAAGCGTCGGCAAACAGACGATGCGTGGTGTTGCCATTTGTCACTTATTGGAATAATAACCAGTTATTTATTTCAGTTCAGTTTTTTTTGCCAGATCTAATAGTTTCTTTATGATGCTACCTGGACGAAACGACACTCCAGAAGCGGAACACACGTGGCAACTGCTGTATCGCGGACTGCGCCTACTCAGTCTGCTACCAACATCACAGACAGGTTATGCGGACACGAACCTCGCAGGGAACAGCTTTTCGGACGACAGACGAGGGATGTCTACATCTACATCTACATGGATACTCTGCAAATCACATTTAAGTGCCTGGCAGAGGGTTCATCGCACCACCTTCACAATCCTCTATTATTCCAATCTCGTATAGAGAGCGGAAACAACGAACACCTATATCTTTCCGTACGAGCTCTGATTTCCCGTATTTTATCGTGGCGATCGTTTCTCCCTATGTAGGTCGGTGTCAACAAAATATTTTCACATTCGGAGGAGAATGTTGGTGATTGGAATTTCGTGAGAAATTTTAATGATTTCCAGCCCAAATACTGCGTCATTTCTGTGACACTCTCTCTTATATTTCGCGACAATACAAAACGTGCTGCCTTTATTTGAACTTTTTCGATGTACTCCGACAGTCCTATCTGGTAAGGATCACACACCCCGCAGCAGTGTTCTAAAAGAATACGGACAAGCGTAATGTAAGCAGTCTCCTTAGTAGACCTATTACATTTTCTAAGTGTCTTGCCAATAAAACGCAGTCTCTGGTTAGGCTTCCCCACAACATTTTCTATGTGTTCCTTCCAATTTAAGTTGTTTGTAATTGTAATTCCTTGGTATTTACTTGAATTTACGGCTTTTAGATTTGACTGATTTATCGTGTAACCGAAGTTTAACGACTCACTTTTAGCACTCATGTGGATGACCTCACACTTTTTGTCATTTAGGGTCAACTGCCACTTTTCGCACCATTCAGATATATTTTCTAAATCGTTTTGCAGTTTTTTTATCTTCTGATGACTTTATTAGTCGATAAACGACAGCGTCATCTGCAATCTGCTCAGATTGTCTCCAAAATCGTGAATATAAATAAAGAACACAAAAGGGCCATAACACTACCTTGGGGAACGCCAGAAATCACTTCTGTTTTACTCGATGACCTTCCGTCAATTACTACGAACTGTGGCCTCTCTGACAGGAAATCAAAAATCCAGTCACATAACTGAGACGATATTCCTTCCATAAGCACTCAATTTCACTACGAGCCGGTTGTGTGGTACAGTGTCAAAATCCTTCCGGAAATCCAAAAATACGGAATGGATCTGAAATCCCTTGTCAGTAGCAGTCAACACTTCATGCGAATAAAGAGCTAGTTGTGTTTCACAAGATGGTTCAAATGGCTCTGAGCACTATGGGACTCAACTGCTGAGGTCATAAGTCCCCTAGAACTTAGAACTACTTAAACCTAACTAACCTAAGGACATCACACACATCCATGCCCGAGTCAGGATTCGAACCCGCGACCGTAGTGGTCGCGCGGTACCAGACTGTGGCGCCTAGAACCACTTGGCCACTCCGGCCGGCGTTTCACAAGAACGATGTTTTCTAAACCCATGTTGACTGTGTGTAAATAGACCGTTTTCTTCGAGATAATTCATAATGTTCGAACGCAATATATGTTCAAAAATCTTGCTGCATATCGATGTTAACTATATGGGCCTGTAATTTAGTGGATTACTCCTACTGCCTTTCTTGAATATTGCTGTGGCCTGTACAACTTTCCAGTCTTTGGGTACGGCTCTTTCGTCGAGCGAACGGTTGTATATGATTGTTAAGTACGGAGCTAATGCATCAGCATACTCAGAAAGGAACCTAATTGGTATACAGTCTGACTTGCTTTTATTAAGTGATTTAAGTTGCTTCACTACTCCGAGGATATTTACTTCTACGTTACTCATGTTGGCAGCTGCTCTCGATTCGAATTCTGGAATATTTACTTCGTCTTCTTTTGTGAAGGCATTTCGGAAGGCTGTGTTTAGTGACTATGCTTTGGCAGCACTGTCTTCGATAGTATCCATTGCTATCGTGCAGAGAAGGCATTGATTGTTTCTTGCCGCTAACATGCTTCACATGACCAGAATGTCTTGTCAACTAGGAAAGTTTAAAAATTATCGATATAACGACACATCATTTTCCAATTAGCAGTAAATATATGACACCGGCATTTACACGGCAGTATATCGAGTATCGAGAATCGATATTATTATGCTATTTTGTCAAAAGCTGATATTTTGTGCCAGTGGCTGTTTATAAAACATAGATTGACTCTTACATAGAAGATTACAGCAATCAGCCACTTTTTCCTGTAATCTTCTATGTAAGAGCCAACCGATATTTTTATTTTATATTGTTTTTTTCATAATTTTCGGTAAATATTTGAAGTAGTTCTTTTGAAACTGAAGTAGAACATAATTTTACTTTCACTGTGTGAATGAGTCTTACTACTTTTTGAGCTTTCATCACGCCCAACCATTCACTTTGACTGTGTGAAGGAAGTATATGTGGCACAAAAGAAGTCCGATTGCTAGGGGGCTGGCGATGTGAATGCAATAACAAGACTTCCGATGTGAAGAAATGCCACACCAGTTGCGTTAAAAAATATTTAAAAAATTAGTGTACTATTTCTTCACTTCGGCATTCTTCAAAAACAGTTGCTGAAAATGACGAACAAAAATCTAAATCGCAAGACTGGTCTTTGCGGTGGGTGGAGACGCGTGAGGGGAAATGCTGACGTAATCGACGCTCGGCGCTGCCAACAGAAACTGCAATGCTTAGCTTCACCAAGCAGTTTTGACACTGCAACTGCTGCGTCGCTGGCGTTGGCAGAAATGGAAAAAAAAAAAATAACAAGGAAATCGGCGTGAAGTGATCCGGACAAAACCGATATCTGACGAAACCGAACGACGGACCCATTGGACAACTAATGTGCAACTTATAGGCATTTACCATTGTTAGAAAAAAGGAGCGAATATTCACAACTCTACTTTTGAAACTTCCTGGCAGATTAAAACTGCGTGCCCGACCGAGACTCGAACTCGGGACCTTTGCCTTTCGCGGGCAAGCGCTCTACCAACTGAGCTACCGAAGCACGACTCACGCCCGGTACTCACAGCTTCACTTCTGCCAGTACCTCGTCTCCTACCTTCCAAACTTTACAGAAGCTCTCCTGCGAACCTTGCAGAACTAGCACTCCTGAAAGAAAGGATATTGCGGAGACATGGCTTAGCCACAGCCTGGGGGTTGTTTCCAGAATGAGATTTTCACTCTGCAGCGGAGTGTGCGCTGATATGAAACTTCCTGGCAGATTAAAACTGCGTGCCCGACCGAGACTCGAACTCGGGACCTTTGCCTTTCGCGGGCAAGCGCTCTACCAACTGAGCTACCGAAGCACGACTCACGCCCGGTACTCACAGCTTCACTTCTGCCAGTACCTCGTCTCCTACCTTCCAAACTTTACAGAAGCTCTCCTGCGAACCTTGTGAAGCTGTGAGTACCGGGCGTGAGTCGTGCTTCGGTAGCTCAGTTGGTAGAGCGCTTGCCCGCGAAAGGCAAAGGTCCCGAGTTCGAGTCTCGGTCGGGCACGCAGTTTTAATCTGCCAGGAAGTTTCATATCAGCGCACACTCCGCTGCAGAGTGAAAATCTCATTCTGGGAACTCTACTTTTGCTGAACACCTCTTGATAGCCGGCCATACGCCTAAACAGTTAGAAGACACGGTTATCCTACACAGACAAGTCAAAGGGCGTAGACTAGATCTGTGGGAAGAGTTACAAATTTTTAAACATCTAGAGCTCAAAGACTGAATGACCAGTTGAACCTTGCTTGTAGACAATTTTTCGAAGGCTTTAAACCTGTACTGTTTATGGTATAACATTAGTGCTGGTAACCTCAGTAATCTATTTTCTCAGGAAGCTATGATGCACTTTCAAATCTTTAAGCTCACTACCCTTTATGTAATGTGGTTTTCTCACGATGTATTGCTCCCACTACATCGGCCCTCATGTGATTTTCTTTGGCTCTAAAACCTTGGCTCCCTGAGAATGTGTATTAACTGGATTGTGGACCAGGGTTCGTAATTTTGTCTTAAGAGCCATTACTGATAGTTTTAAAGTTCTGACTTATATACAGTGTGTGTGCTTCACTAATATTGTAATGTAACTTTTATATTCTGGCTGTATATGCCACTGTATGTAACTCTCGGCGTAAGCGCCACCTGCCTTTTTGATGTATATATCTACGTTAATGATACCAAGGCTCCCATACTGTTATAACGGGAGTGTCAAACGCTTTCCCTCTTTTTATTGACACTTTATCTAAGGACGCTATTAATATTGATAACTTACACGTTGCTTTGGTACGCCAATCGGCACATGGTTCGCGACATGAGCGCCACCTGCCCTGGCCGCAGTGTAACTACGCTGGCCGATGATACTCACTCGCTTGTGAGCTCTGCTACATCCATGTACTAATTTTTATTTACATGACAAACCCTATTTTCAGGGCTATATTTTAATTTGGACTAATGGATCTATGCAGATATTTGTAAAAACGACGATGATATATCATTCCATATTTATGTAAAAATTGTAAGTACCAGGCGTCCTTCTCATATTTTGTAATACAAGAGCTCTCTAATATGTGTTAAACTCTATTCTTGACTTAAGTTTCATACCTTTTAATGTAAACTATGATGTTCATTGTCCTCAGGCCGCCTTCTGAAGAAGACAGATTTAAATCTGCCGAAACCTAGGTAAAGATTTCTTTATCCATTGCAACTGGTCGGCTGTTTTTAGTCTTATTATTGTTAGAAAAGTGGTTGCCAACGGCCTTGTCGCAGTGGCAACACCGGTTACCTTGAGATCATCGAAGTTAAGCGCTGTCGGGCTGGGCAAGCACTCGGATGGGTGACCATCCGGTCTGCCGAGCGCTGTTGGCAAGCGGGGTGCACTCAGCCCTTGTGAGGCAAACTGAGGAGCTACTCGACTGAGAAGTACCGGCTCCGGTCTCGGAAACTGACATATGGCCAGGAGAGCGGTGTGCTGACTACATGCCCTACCATATCCGATTCAGTGCCGCCTGTGGTCTGAGGATGACACGGCGGCCGGTCGGTACCGTTGGGCCTTCGTGGCGGAGTTAAGTTTTGGTTTTAGAAAAGTGTTTATCGTAAAACGTGAACATATATCGTTTTCCTTTCAATTCTTGCTCTAACAAGGGGGGCCCACGACGTTTGGAAGGCGGATTTACTGCAAACTTCGTACACTCGTAGCACTCCATGAGGACAACAAAATGTGTAACCAGTAGCGCGTCCTTCTCAAGAAGAAAATCGCAAGGTAATTTCGGTCGTCAAATACATACCTGTGCGTGGCCATTCTTACTACGAACCGGCGGAAACCAAGTGGTGCCGGCACCGTAGCTCAGCGTGTTCGGTCAGAGAGCTGCGAGCTTTCTGTAATAGAAGAACTGAGTCAAGGAATCAAAAATCAACCTGGACGAATGTCTTGTGACGTCCGCCCAGACCAAACGCAACGAACTTTATCGACAAAAAAAGTGGTTAGCGTTCAAGCCCTGTAATCGCTGGATCGAGTCGCGTTGGTCATTTTTTTTAATTTCTAACAGTCATTTTGTTTACTATTTGCATTACAATTGATATAATGGGAAACTATGTCTATTCGGCTGAAATTTTATTAAATTTACAATGTTACTTGGGAGTCTACAAAATTTTTATTATTACAAGTAATATGGTATTCATAACTATCGACTAGGAAACGACCAAACGCATAAAATGATACTGAAAATGTATGCTTATCCGTGTCTTCAAAATTGTTCGTTGTTGTTGTTGTTGTGATCTTCAGTCCTGCGACTGGTTTGATAAAGCACTACTGTAGTAGGCGTGGGCTTCGTGTCTATCTTGGCCACAATAGTGCGTTCACTATGCTGTTTGTAGTAGCTTACCCGCACTCCTATTTTTTTATTCATTATTAAACCTACTCCTGCATTACCCCTGTTTGATTTTGTATTTATAACTCTGTATTCACCTGACCAAAACTCTTGTTTCTCCTGCCACCGAACTTCACTAATTCCAACTATATCTAACTTTAACCCATCCATTTCCCTTTTTAAATTTTCTAATCTACCTGCTCGATCCGTAAAACGCCAGTTTTCTTTCTCCTGATAACGACGTCCTCTTGAGTAGTCCCCGCCCGGAGACCCGAATGGGGGACTATTTTACCTCCGGAATATTTTACCCAAGAGGACGCCATCATCATTTAATCATACAGTAAAGCTGCATGCCCTCGGGAAAAAATACGGCTGTAGTTTCCCCTTGCTTTCAGCCGTTCGCAGTACCAGCACAGCAAGGCCATTTTGGTTAATGTTACAAGGCCAGATCAGTCAATCATCCAGACTGTTGCCCTTGCAACTACTGTAAAGGCTGCTGCCCCTCATCAGGAACCACACGTTCGTCTGGCCTCTCAACAGATACCCCTCCGTTGTGGTTGCACCTACGGTACGGCTATCTGTATCGCTGAGGCACGCAAGCCTCCCCACCAACGGCAAGGTCCATGGTTCGTATTTAATGCAAAGAGAACGGCAGATTGCATCTGGTGAAGACGCTATTAAAATACACTCGATACTGCATGACCAATTACCAGCGCCGATATTTAAGGAAATGCTGCGTTATGCATGGTTTGCTTCCAGATTATCGGCTGAAAGAGATGTTTTTTAAAATGTTAACGAGGTTTGCCGGCCGCAGTGGCCGTGCGGTTCTAAGCACTGCAGTCTGGAACCGCGAGACCGCTACGGTCGCAGGTTCGAATCCTGCCTCGGTCATGGATGTGTGTGATGTCCTTAGGTTAGTTAGGTTTAAGTAGTTCTAAGTTCTATGGGACTAATGACCTCAGAAGTTGAGCCCCATAGTGCTCAGAGCCATTTGAACCATTTAACGAGTTTTGTTTTTCCACGGAAAACCTCAATTCACCTTGCGTATGCGGAAACATAGCATTTATTCAATGCAACTGGTGCCGTAGTGTTGGGCAGCTGGATGTGAACAGCGCGTAGAGTTGCGCAGTTGGAGGTGAGCCGCCAGCAGTGGTGGATGTGGGCAGAGAGATGGCGGAGTTTTGAAATTTGTAAGACTGGATGTCATGAACTACTATATATATTATAACTGTTAAGGTAAATACATTGTTTGTTCTCTATTAACATCTTTCAATTGCTAACTATGCCTATCAGTAGTTAGTGCCTTCTGTCGTTTGAATCTTTCATTTAGCTGGCAGTAGTGGCGCTCGCTGTATTGCAGTAGCTTGAGTAACGAAGATTTTTGTGAGGTAAGTGATTTGTGAAAGGTACAGGTTAATGTTAGTCAGGGCCATTCCTTTGTAGGGATTTCTGAAAGTCAGATTGCGTTGCGCTAAATGTAAGTAGGCTGTTTATGTTTTCTTATTGGCAACGTTAGGTAGCGCTCTGTATGAAAATCACTGGCTGCGCTGTGTGCAGTCTGTGGCTAGTTTGCATTGTTGTCTGCCATTGTAGTGTTGGGCAGCAGCAGCTGGATGTGAACAGCGCGTAGCGTTGCGCAGTAGGTGAGCCGCCAGCAGTGGTGGATGTGGGGAGAGAGATGGCGGAGTTTTGTAATTTTTCATGAACTGCTATATATATTATGACTATTAAGGTAAATACATTGTTTGTTCTCTACAAAAATCTTTCATTTGCTAACAATGCCTATCAGTAGTTAGTGACTTCAGTAGTTAGAATCTTTTATTTAGCTGGCAGTAGTGGCGCTCGCCGTATTGCAGTAGTTCGAGTAACGAAGATTTTTGTGAGGTAAGTGATTCGTGAAAGGTATAGGTTATTGTTAGTCAGGGCTATTCTTTTGTAGGGATTACTGAAAGTCAGACTGCGTTGCGGTAAAAAATTGTGTGTCAGTGATGATCAGAAAAAGCAAAGAGAGAAATGTCTGAGTACGTTCAGTTTTGCTCAGCTGTTTGAACATCAAATAACGTAAGGCGTTTATCAGCACAGTAAATCATTAATTTTTCTAAAGGGGTGTTTCATATATCGACCCTTAGGCCGGTATTACACTATCAAATTTCTTTGTCCAATATCTTTGTCTAATATCTTTGTCAAAGATATTTGATAGTGTAATAGGGACTTTGTCAAATGTCGTCCAATATTTGATCAAATCTAGGGCCTCGCTGTATATTTTATCAAAGAAACCGCTTGTCTTCTGTTCACTGCAATGTGACATGTTACCACATGGAGCGCTAGCATCGCTGCAGCGTACTGTCGTCTGTAGTGTTTTTATAACCATTGCCGGTAAATGCAATTGGTGTGTGCCGACAACTACAAAATTAATAGAGATGTCTGAAGCTGATGAGGCGCTTTACAACGTGAGGCACCCTGAATACAAAAATAGATTAAGAAGATTGGAGACCTAACCTGACCTGACCTAACCTAACATAACTCTCTCCTGTAGCAAGGAATCGGAGTGTTAAAGTGCAGATGTAGCAGTTCTTAAGTGAATATTGTGCTTTGTGACATGAGGATACAGTTCATTGAGCACATACAGAAATGTATGCTCATCCATTCTTAAGTAATTGATGTACGACTTGACGTCTTCCACTGTAAGCTCACGTAACAAGTTTTGTTGAATGCTTTTATCGTGTCGTCGTAAAACCCACGGCTTCACCCAGATTAGATTAGTTTTTCATTCCATAGATCCGTGCTGAGGAGATCCTCGTGGATGTGGGACATGTAGATTTTTTTTAAGCTGAATGGAGTAGAAGGAGTTGGCCAGTAGTAAGTCTTTCAGGCTCCTTTTAAACTGATATTTATTTGTAACTAAATTTTTTTATGTTTCCTGGCAAATTATTGAAGATGAGTGTTCCTGAGTAGTGGAACCCTTTTTGAACTAAAGTAAGTGCTTTTAAGTCCTTGTGCAGATCATTTTTGTTCCTGGTATTGTATGTATGAACTGAGTTGTTTGTTGGAAAAAGAGATATATTATTTACGACAAATTTCATTAAGAAGTAAATATACTGAGAGGCAGTAGTTAGTATACCCAGTTCTTTGAAGAGGTTTCTGCAGGAGGTCTGTGAATTTACTCCACAAATAATACGTATTAAACGCTTTTGGACCTTGAAAACTTGTTTGACTTCAAGATTTACCCCAAACTATTATCCCATATGACATTATGGAATGAAAGTATGCACGCTTTTTCATTTTTATGTTGCCTATGTCTGCTAACACTCGAATTGCAAATACAGATTTGTTAAGGCCTTTCTGCAGTTCTGTGGTGTGCTCCTCCCAACTGAATTTATTATCAAGTTGTAACCCCAGGACTTTTAAGACTGTCAAACTCGTATGTATGGTTCCATTTTTCCCCCACTTCGTTTCCGCATGTGCACACAATGCAATTGGAGTACGTAGAACTGCTGCGGTTAATAACAAGTTGTTGTCAGCCATCTTGAACTTTGACGAAAAATTTGATGACAGTGTAATACCCCCTCTAGCGCTACGTCAAAGATCTTTGTCAAATATATTGGACGGAATATTGGATCACATCTTTGATCAAATCTTTGACAAAGAAATTTGATAGTGTAATACCGGCCTTAGCCGAGGATACCTCACTGGAATCTTCTGATTTTTTCTTGTAGTTTGTGTAATTAGCGTAGCTGTTGTTTACTGCTAGCGCGTAATTATAAAGAGAATTTCCTTTGTAGTTGTAGTTTTTCATTGTTGTACAGTAAAACAGTTGTGGCGTGCATGTAGATTTGCACGAAGTATTTTGCATCTGCGCTTGCGATTAACTAGATATTATTTTCAGTGCTATGTTAATATGTTTTCTTATTTTTGCTCTTCAAATTGTGCTTTTCTGTGTTATCGTGTGAAACATTGTGACAATAATGGCGTGTGAAAAACGTAATACTAAGCTCCAAAGTAAACTGAGAAATGACAGTGAAGACGATAGCAGTGTATGAGCACCACCGTGTAATGAATTAACTAATGTTCAGCATAGTAATTTGGTAATTGTGCATAGGGAAATGGAGCGGGCGGCAAACAATGATGTAGACAGTGAAAGAATTAGTGAACAGGGAAGCATTATCAATCGATTGGTCGGCAACAGCTTGCCTCAGGAATACGAAATAACAGGACACAATATTGCAAATACTGCAGATTCAGGTTTTGGGTCCTCACCGTTTTCTCAAATGAGTCAAGACACATTTTCTGCTTGTCAGAATGTGAATGTTGCCGGTGAAAATGCACTGCCAAAAAGCATAGAGAAACAGATTCCAGACACTAATACATTATTATTGCAATTAATGCAACATATGAAACGTCCCCTTAGAAAAATTAATGAATTACTGTGCTGATAAACCCCTTACGTTATTTGATTTTCAAACAGCTGAGCAAAACTGAACGTACTCAGACATTTCGCTCTTTACCTATCCTGATCAACGCTAAACTGACATACAATATTTTTAGCGCAACACCATCTGACTTTCATAAATCCCTACAAATGAATGGCCCTGACTAACAATAACCTATACCTTTCATGAATGACTTACCTCACAAAAATTTTCGTTACTCGAATCACTGCAATACAGCGAGCGCCACTACTGCCAGCTAAATAAAAGATTCTAACTACTGAAGGCACTAACTACTGATAGGCATAGTTAGCAAATGAAAGATTTTGATAGAGAACAAACAATGTATTTACCTTAATAGTGTTCAAAAGTCATAATATATATGTCAGTTCATCACATCCAGTCTTACAAATTTACTGTCTCTGATGGACACACGTCCAGATCATTCGCTCTCAAAACTCCGCCATCTCTCTTCCCACATCCACCACTGCTTGGTGGCTCACCTCCAACTGCGCAACACTACAATAGCGAATAATACAGGGTGATTCAAAAAGAATACCACAACTTTAAAAATGTGTATTTAATGAAAGAAACATAATATAACTTTCTGTTATACATCATTACAAAGAGTATTTAAAAAGGTTTTTTTTCACTCAAAAACAAGTTCAGAGATGTTCAATATGGCCCCCTCCAGACACTCGAGCAATATCAACCAGGTACTCCAACTCGTTCCACACTATCTGTAGCATATCAGGCATAACAGTTTGGATAGCTGCTGTTATTTCAAATCATCAATGGTGGCTGGGAGAGGTGGCCGAAACACCATATCCTTAACATACCCCCATAAGAAAAAATCGCAGGGGGTAAGATCAGGGCTTCTTGGAGGCCAGTGATGAAGTGCTCTGTCACGGGCTGCCTGGCGGCCGATCCATCGCCTCGGGTAGTTGACGTTCAGGTAGTTACGGACAGATAAGTGCCAATGTGGTGGCGCTCCATCCTGCTGAAATATGAGTTGTTGTGGTTCTTGTTCGAGCTGAGGGAACAGCCAATTCTCTAACATCTCCAGATACTGCTACATTTTCATCACTCGTTCTCGGCCGTCCAGAACTTTTCCCTTTGCACATACACCCATTCTCTGTAAACAGTTTATACCAACGTTTAATACACCACCTATCAGGAGGTTTAACACCATACTTCGTTCGAAATGCACGCTGAACAACTGTCGTCGATTCACTTCTGCCGTACTCAATATCACAAAAAGCTTTCTGTTGAGCGGTCGCCATCTTAGCATCAACTGATGCTGACGCCTAGTCAACAGCGCCTCAAGCGAACAAATGTAGAACTAAATGAAACTTTGTAGCTCCCTTAATTCGCCGACAGATAGTGCTTAGCTCTGCCTTTTGTCGTTGCAGAGTTTTAAATTCCTAAAGTTGTGGTATTCTTTTTGAATCACCCTGTACAACAATGCTAACCAGCCACAGACTGCACACAGCACAGCCAGTGATTTTCATACAGAACCCTAAACAGCCTACTTACAGAGTGTACGAAGTTTGCAGCAAATCCGCGTTCCAAACGTCGTGACCTCCTCTTGTAAGGGGTATAGGCAGGCTGCTAGCTTGTTGATGTACAGAATATCTGATAATAAATCAATACTTAAATATTCAGCTCTGAAACTGGCATTATATTTATACTGTACAGCTGATATTCTTATAGGCATGTACGTCAATATTTTTTCCGCCGAAACATCGATGCATCTCTCGGTATGTCGATAGTGATGTTTTCTTTTAAAAATCGATGTATCCGATACCTGATATTTTCAACAATATCAAGAGCCCTAGCGGCAACCCAATCGCCGCCGGAGATCGCCGACCACGTGGAGCCTTTGTCCTCTGCGGGCAATGTGATGGAAACTATACTCCGTTCATCATAAGAATACAACTGATGCAAACATTACATCATGTATTCTTCCGCGTTTGCTTCAATATCATTGACTTTCGTTTCACGTGGAGTGGAAACCAAGCTGTGCCCACTACAGTCAAGTACAATCATAAGGACACGTTTTATGATGTCTGTCACACACACACACACCAACACACACACAGACCGAGCGATAATACGGGACAATATCTTCACCGGCGCATTATACTTGCACAGCACTGAGGCAGCGGTCCAACTAACCTGCTATGACGTGAGCAGTTGCAGTTCAGACGTTAAAAGATACGGACAGAGAAACAATATACCCGCGAATGTCATTTAATTTTTAAAGAGAATGAAATAATACGCGGAAAAATCTGCTGAAACGTCTGAGTTAAGCTACTTATGCTATTAGGGTCATTGCAAATTTTGGCGATATACATCTCAGTAAATTAGCTTACCACGCCTATTTTCATTCTCTGCTTTCGTATGGCGGCGATCCATAAATTGCAGCAAATTACCAATCTGCCATGCTACCGATTGTGCTACACATCCAGTGTGTATTTATTTCTCAACTGTATCAAATACAGAACTAGCACTCCTGAAAGAAAGGATATTGCGGAGATATGGCTTAGCCACAGCCTGGGGGATGTTTCCAGAATGAGAATTTCACTCTGCAGCGGAGTGTGCGCTGATATGAAACTTCCTGGCAGATTAAAACTGTGTGCCCGACCGAGACTCGAACTCGGGAACTTTGCCTTTCGCGGGCAAGTGCTCTACTATCTGAGCTACCGAATCACGACTCACGGCCGGTACTCACAGCTTTACTTCTGCCAGTACTTCGTCTCCTACCTTCCAAATTTTACAGAAGCTCTCCTGCGAAGATGGTAGAGCACGTGCCCGCGAAAGGCAAAGGTCCCGAGTTCGAGTCTCGGTCGGGCACACAGTTTCAATCTGCCAGGAAGTTTCATATCAGCGCACACTCCGCTGCAGAGTGAAAATCTCATTCTGTATCAAATACAGTTCCTCGGGAAACTTCAATGCCGGTTTTTTCTGCAAATTTATGAAAAACATTAAGAACAACCTGTTTCTCGCCCTATTCGACGATTTTTCACACGCGTGTTTCACTTCGTAGCAGGACACAACGTCAGCCATCTTCATACTGCGTGTTAACAGCGCGATAATCAGAGGACAACAGTACAGAGACTGTGACTGTACACGACTTTTGAAATAAAAACGACACAGCTAAAGCGTGATTCAGAAAAACTTTGTCGGCTGTAAATACATTTGAATATCTTAAAGTTCCATTTAAAGTTTACTTACACTACTGGCCATTAAAATTGCTACACCAAAAAGATGACGTGCTACAGTCGCAAAATTTAACAGACAGGAAGAAGATGCTGTGATATGCAAATGATTAGTTTTCAGAGGATTGACACAAGGTTGGCGCCGGTGGCGATACCTACAACGTGCTGACATGAGGAAAGTTTCCAACCGATTTCTCATACACAAACAGCAGTTGACCGGCTTTGCCTGGTGAAACATTGTTGTGATTCCTCGTGTAAGGAGAACAAATACGTACTATCACGTTTCCGACTTTGATAAAGGTCGGATTGCAGCCTATCGCGATTGCGGTTTATCGGATCGCACATTTCTGCTCCCGTTGGTCGAGATCCAATGACTATTAGCAGAATATGGAATCGGTGGGTTCAGGAAGGTAATACGGAACACCGTGCTGGATCCCAACGGCCTCGTATCACTAGCAGTCGAGATGACAGGCATCTTATCCGCACGGCTGTAACGGATCGTGCAGCCACGTCTCTATCCCTGAGTCAACAGATGGTGGACGTTTGCAAGACAACAACCATCTGCACGAACAGTTCGACGACTTTTGCAGCAGCTTGGAGACCGTGGCTGCGGTTACCCTCGACGCTGCATCACAGACAGGAGCGCACCTGGGTGCACTAATCGCAAAACCTCATTTTTTCGGACGAATCCAGGTTCTGTTTACAGCATCATGATGGTCGCATCCGTGTTTGGCGACATCGCGGTGAACGCACATTGGAAGCGTGTATTCGTCATCGCCATAGTGGCGTATCACCCGGCGTGATGGTATGGGGTGCCATCGGTTACACGTCTCGGTCACCTCTTGTTCGCATTGACGGCACTTTGAACAGTGGACGGTACATTTCAGATGTGTTACGACCCGTGGCTCTACCCTCCATTCGATCCCAGCGAAACCCTACATTTTGGCAGGATAATGTACGAGCGCATGTTACAGGTCCTGTACGGGCCTTTCTGGATACAGAAAATGTTCGACTGCTGCCCTGGCCAGCACATTCTCCAGATCTATCACCAATTGAAAACGTCTGGTGAATGTGGCTGAACAACTGGCTCGTCACAATACGCTAGTCACTACTCTTGATGAACTGTGGTATCGTGTTGAAGCTGCATGGACAGCTGTACCTGTACACGCCATCCAAGCTCTTCCCAGGCGTATCGAGGCCGTTATTACGTCCAGAGGTGGTTGTTCTGGGTACTGATTTCTCAGGATGTATGCACTCAAATTGCGTGAAAATGTAATCACATGTCAGTTTGGAAGTCGCGAGCTCTATCTTCTTATCTCGTGTTTTCTACTGAAAATCTCGTGCTTGTACTCATGTTAACTTTACTATTACAGAGATCGCCTAAACTTTTTTTTTTAATTGGTCCTGTGCGCAACAAATAACTTACTTGGCCTTTCTGCTGCCACTGCTTGATCTGCTGCATTCCATTATTTAACAAAAACATAAAAAAAACCTATTATTCATGCTGAGTGCAATGCATGTTCTGTATGGCGGCTCCTGCTGTTGCTGCGGCTGCTGCTGCTTACGACAACTACATATAATTCAAGAGGAAGGGTTTGGTCAAATCTAAACTAGATAAATGATAACCCAAACAAAAAAACTATTTTCTGAAAGCGATTCTTTCTCATTCAATTAACAAAACGCTAGAAGCTCTTTGAACAATCGCTTCGTATGTAAATCTGCCTCCAATTGCATTACAGCAATATTACAAATTAATCAAACTCTTGACTGAAATACTTCTGAATTGAATACATAGTGAAACAATTCCCTGACAATTACAAAAGCAATCAATGACAAAAATCAATACTTAATCTAACAATGGTTTCCAATTAAGAATTCAACTCCTATCATTATCAAAATAACCGTCTGCTGCTACGCACATACACCAAACCTTTTCTTTAAATTAATAAGCGCGCTGCAGATTATAAAAAATATCAACTCAATGCCAAATCCTGTGTCGCTGCTGGCGGACACGGCAGTACGGCAGTTCGGCGACGACCCCTCCCCCAACACACAGCAGGCGGGCTCCTACACGGGCCTCCAAACTGCCACTAGTTAATTCGTGCGCTGCCAAGCGCGACAATATCTTAGATTCCAGAGCTTGTGTATGCGCGCTGTAGCCAACCTTTACGTCCTAAGAGAGTATTGCCAACTCTCAACTTCTAGTATAATATATATCTCCTCGTCCCTAACGCTCACGCCGGAACAACGTGACAGAAACACACGTTCCCATTATAATACGAGGTGCATTCAAGTTCTAAGGCCTCTGATTTTTTTTCTAATTAACTACTCACCCGAAATCGATGAAACTGGCGTTACTTCTCGACGTAATCGCCCTGCAGACGTACACATTTTTCACAAAGCTGACGCCATGATTCCATGGCAGCGGCGAAGGCTTCTTTAGCAGTCTGGTTTGACCACTGGAAAATCGTTGAGGCAATAGCAGCACGGCTGGTGAATGTGCGGCCACGGAGAGTGTCTTTCATTGTTGGAAAAAGCCAAAAGTCACTAGGAGCCAGGTCAGGTGAGTAGGGAGCATGAGGAATCACTTCAAAGTTGTTATCACAGAGAAACTGTTGCGTAATGTTAGCTCGATGTGCGGGTGGGTTGTCTCGGTGAAACAGCACACGCGCAGCCCTTCCCAGACGTTTTTGCTAGTTCGAAACATTTTCGTAGGATGCACCTGTTACCGTAGTGCCCTTTGGAACGCAATGCGTAAGGATTACGCCCACGCTGTCCCAGAACATGGACACCATCATTTTTTCAGCACTGGCGGTTACCCGAAATATTTTTGGTGGTGGTGAATCTGTGTCCTTCCATTGAACTGACTGGTGCTTTGTTTCTGGATTGAAAAATGGCATCCACGTCTCATCCATTGTCACAACCGACGAAAATAAAGTCTCATTCGTGCTGTAGTGGCGCATCAACATTGCTCGGCAACGTGCCACACGGGCAGCCGTGTCGTCGTCCGTCAGCATTCGTGGCACCCACCTGGATGACACTTTTCGCATTTTCAGGTCGTCATGCAGGATTGTGTGCACAGAACCCACAGAAATGCCAACTCTGGAGGCGATCTGTTCAACAGTCATTCGGCGATCCCCCAAAACAATTCTCTCCACTTTCTCGATCGTGTCGTCAGACCGGCTTGTGCGAGCCCGAGGTTGTTTCAGTTTGTTGTCACACGATGTTCTGCCTTCATTAAACTGTCGCACCCACGAACGCACTTTCGACGCATACATAACTCCATCACCACATCTCTCCTTCAACTGTCGATGAATTTCAATTGGTTTCATACCACGCAAATTCAGAAAACGAATGATTGCACACTGTTCAAGTAAGGAAAACGTCGCCTTTTTAAGTATTTAAAACAGTTCTCATTCTCGCCGCTGGTGGTAAAATTCCATCTGCCGTACGGTGCTGCCATCTCTGGGACGTATTGACAATGAACGCAGCCTCATTTTAAAACAATGCGCATGTTTCTATCTCTTTCCAGTCCGGAGAAAAAAAATCGGGGGCCTTAGAACTTGAATGCACCTTGTACTTCGTGACCATCAATCCTGATGTTAAGTTTCCCGCTGTTCTCACTTCCTCTACTTCTCCTTACTTCCGTCTTTTTCCGTTTTATTCTCATTCCATATTCTGTACTCATTAGACTGTTCATTCCATTCAGCAGATCATGACACTCTTCTTCACTTTCACTCAGAATATCAATGTCATCAACAAATCGTATCATTGATATCCTTTCACCTTGAATTTTGTTCCCACTTCTGAACCTTTCTTTTATTTGCATCATTCCTTCTTCGATGTACAGACTGAACAGTAGACGCGAAAGACTACATCCCTGTCTTACAGCCTTTTTAATCCGAGCTCTTCGTTCTTGGTCGTTGTACTGGTTGTTATCTCTCTCGTTTCTTAGATAACTGAAAAATTGTGGAACCTTACGCGCTATGTTGTGGTAGGACCACACTCTCACCACGTGTTTTTGTATGAGAATAATACGACTAGTTGCAGCACAATTTCAGCAAGACTTACTTTTTAGTAGCTGCTGAAAGATTACACACTGCAGATCTCGTTTGTCTAGGGAGTTCTCGAAGTTTTGCCTGCAAAATAATCATTCCAACAAGCATGGCCTGGGTTTTCTTTTTGTTTGAAATAAACACCACCGGATCTGAAACACTTTCAGCTAAAAATTATATTTTTTCGTACTTTTTGTTAGTAACTACACTATTTTCACTATGAACACTGATACTCTGAATCTATTATACTGCACTTGTCACATAAACACGTCCACCTTCTTCCAATACTGACAAAGAAGTGGTCGGCAAGCCAACATGTGCCCGGAAGTTGCAGACATTCCCCTGCATTCTAGATTCTTTGGTCTACTGACCTTAATAAACTCCAATATATATATATATATATATATATATATATATATATATATATATATATATATATATATATATATATATATACAGCATTTAACATCTTAAACGAGTCCATTATTTATCATAAAAGAAAATATTCGTAATTAAATAAATTAAACACGTTTTCTGGCAACATAATGAAATTACCTAAACTCTCTACTGCGGGCATCGTACTTTTCACATGAGTTAAACTTTATCTCCGACGGTTGATTACATTACATCGTCCACTCTTATTATTCGCTCTTGTATATTACCAGTCTATCCTTACAGCTTACCCCTATTTTTCTCAGAATTTCGGATATCTTGAACCATTTTACAGCGTCGAACGCTTTTTCCAGGTCGACAAATCATGTGAACGTGTCCTGATTTTTCTTCAGTCTTGCTTCCAGTATCAACCGCAAAGCTAGAATTGCCTCTCATGTGTTGTTACATTTCCTGAAGCCGAAATGATCGTCATCCGACACATGCTCAATTTTCTTTTCCATTCTTCTGTATGCACCGGAAGGCGTCCGCCGGCCGGAGTGGCCGAGCGGTTCTAGGACTGATGACCTCAGCAGTTAAGTCCCATAGTGCTCAGAGCCATCTGAACCTTTTTTTTCCTTTTTTTTTTTAGGCGTCCAACAAATAACGGAGGACTTTGGTTGCAAGTTCTGCTCTGAGAGGACGTGATTCGCGCGGTAGAGGAAGTCGTGGCGGATCGCGTCAGACCAGTCATTAGAATAAAGAAGACTGTACTCATACAGTATTTTATAAAAAAAAAATGGCTCTGAGCACTATGGGACTTAACTTCTGAGGTCATCAGCCCCTAGAACTTAGAACTACTTAAACCTAACAAACCTAAGGACACGCCGTACCGGTCGTGCGGTTCCACACTGGAGCGCCTAGAACCACTCGGCCACCCCGGCCGGCTGTATTTTATAATCAGAACGCTTAGCGACTTTCTGCAAACTATAATTTCAAACCTTTTCTAGATTATTTCTCGCTTACAGCCGCACAAAACAACTGTGGGAAAACAGTTTACCGATTACTAAATGTTATACGAGGTGCATTCAAGTTCTAAGGCCTCCGATTTTTTTCCTCCAGACTGGAAAGAGATAGAAACATGTGCATTGTTTTAAAACGAGGCCGCGTTCATTGTCAATACGTCCCAGAGATGGCAGCACCGTACGGCAGATGGAATTTTACCGCCAGCGGCGAGAATGAGAACTGTTTTAAATACTTAAAATGGCGACGTTTTCCTTACTTGAACAGCGTGCAATAATTCGTTTTCTGAATTTGCGTGGTGTGAAAGCGATTGAAATTCATCGACAGTTGAAGGAGACATGTGGTGACGGAGTTATGGATGTGTCGAAAGTGCGTTCGTGGGTGCGACAGTTTAATGAAGGCAGAACATCGTGTGACAACAAACCGAAACAACTTCGGGCTCTCGCACAAGCCGGTCTTACGACGCGATCGAGAAAGTGGAGAGAATTGTTTTGGGGGATCGCCGAATGACTGTTGAACAGATCGCCTCCAGAGTTGGCATTTCTGTGGATTCTGTGCACACAATCCTGCATGACGACCTGAAAATGCGAAAAGTGTCATCCAGGTGGGTGCCACGAATACTGACGGACGACCACACGGCTGCCCGTGTGGCACGTTGCCGAGCAATGTTGACGCGCAACGACAGCATGAATGGAACTTTCTTTTCGTCGGTTGTGACAATGGATGAGACGTGGATGCCATTTTTCAATCCAGAAAGTGATTCCTCATGCTCCCTACTCACCTGACCTGGCTCCTAGTGACTTTTGGCTTTTTCCAACAATGGAAGACACTCTCCGTGGCCGCACATTCACCAGCCGTGCTGCTATTGCCTCAGCGATTTTCCAGTGGTCAAAACAGACTCCTAAAGAAGCCTTCGCCGCTGCCATGGAATCATGGCGTCAGCGTTGTGAAAAATGTGTACGTCTGCAGGGCGATTACGTCGAGAAGTAACGCCAGTTTCATCGGTTTTGGGTGAGTAGTTAATTAGAAAAAAAAAAAAATCGGAGGCCTTAGAACTTGAATGCACCTCGTAGATCGGAAGTTTCATGTTGTTTTATACGCTGGAGTACGATCATCCAAAGAATGATGGATCGAGGATTATGAGTTACATATACGAGTACATCAAACTGCTGCAGCTGATTTTATAAGGGACAGTCAAATGAAGACGAGAGAGATGGAAAAAAATAATTAACTATTTATTATTCCATATCCCGGCTGCGTCCCCAGTAAGCAGCTCGTGGTTTAGCGGTAGCGTTCTCGTATCCCACCCACGGGGTCGCGGGTTCGATTCCCGGCGGGGTCAGGGTTTTTTCCTGCCTCGAGATGACTTGCTGTTGTTGTATCGTCTTCATCATCATCATTCATCCTCATTACGGTCGGAGGAAGGCAACGGCAAACCACCTCCGATAGGACCTTGCCTTGTACAGCGGTGCGGCTCTCCCGCACCATGCCCTATGCTCCTCGGCGTATGGGATCTCATCATCATAATTTCAAATACGACATGGGCCGAACAAGTACGAAGAGACCTTACTGATGCTCAACTCACCATTCAGGACACTGCAGACCTAACATCTACAAAAGCAAAATAGGCAAGCGGGAAGTCCAGCCAGAGACAAGGTCCTAAAAGACCAGTACAAAGCGGACGGATTAAAGAAAGAAAGCCATGAACGAGAAAATTAAGTTCTCATGGAAAAACCGCAGGAAGAACTGTAGAAGCTTCACGTGATCCACAAAGGGTCTACTACGTGTATAATAATAATAATAAATTTAAATATTAATCGCCGTAACTTGTAACAATCGATAAATATCTGGTCTTTTTTAAACTAAAATTTATTCGAACTGGCCATGAATATTTCCTGTATTTCATATAAAATCATGAATTACCGTTTTAAAATAGAAAAAATTAAATAAAAGAATAAAGGAGCCAACGGATTAGTGTTTTATATGCAAAGTAGCAACGGGCTTTATTCAGAGAGTTTCTAACGAACATCTCTTTTGCTTCACAGCTACTATATAAACCTAACGCAAGAATAGTTATCGTTTTTAGCGTCTGCTAGTCTTTAACATCTGGGAGATTTTTGAGTCCAAGCCTTTAGCGTTTGAGCTCTGTGTCTTCGCGTCTCTTAAGTTCACGCGCCACTGCGTGAGATAGTTAACTTCATTGGTACATTTCTGTTCGTTTAATTTATTGTCAAAAGTACGAAAACTGACAGAACTGAGATAATGCCAACATCCAACGAACATCTCAACCGATAAAAGATCGATATCATTAATTCCAATTTAAGTATATCAGTTGTTGTCGCAGCTACTATTCAAACATCGCGTCGCAACTTCACTTCTGCTGTAGACCCTGTTTCGACATTTATTGTCGACCATTCATAGCCGCGAATCACATCAAAGAAACTGTGTTAATAAAAACCTAGTTGAGAAAAAACTATAGTGTGCTACGATTTCGAATAGAGTATCATGAGAAGTGAACCGTGTATTGGATTCTCTCTGGACAATAACAATAATAATAATAATAATAGTAATACGTAATAATAATAGATTATCCCACATTAATACTGAAGGGATTAATTTTCAACGGACAAGGCATCGTGCTATGTTAAATGAACCCCGTGTCTTTTGAAGGAATTAATTCGCTGTATATGTGCTACTCCAGTCAAAGATATCAAATCACTTCAGAACGCGAATCGGCCGCCTAGTAACTGTTAATGAGCATCTTTGGTGGCAACCGCTAAACAAGGGAGCTAGCTGATAGTAATAATTTGATTGCAGACTTATTAAGGAATGAGACTTTAGAAGATTTGTGTAATCCCGACTGTTGTTTGTTTGTTGTGGTCTTTAGTCCAGAGACTGGTTTGATGCAGCTCTCCATGCTACTCTATCCTGTGCAAACTTCTTCATCTCCCAGTGCATACTGCAATCTACTAATACATCCTTCTAAATCTGCTTAGTGTATTCCTCTACGATTTTTACCCTCCACGCTGCCCTCCAATACTAAATTGGTGATCCTCAGAATATGCTGTTGTGGCGTAGCAAGACAGCCACGCCACTCGGAAGTAGCCGAAAGGCACGCGTTAAGCTCACGCAGATGAGCGTGAGGTCTGAAACAGGATACGTAATGAATGCTATAAAGAAAAGTACGTAGCTGCTGGAATACTTAACTTTAATCCATCATTTGTATACAGCATTCTTGATGATACTAGTGAGGCTCTCTCTAGAAATGGTTAATGGCGCCTTGCTATGTCGTAGCCATGGACTTAGCTGAAGGGTATTCTACCTGTCTCTCGGCAAATGAGAGGAAGGCTTCGTACGTGTGGTCGCTAGCAAGTCGTCCATACAACTGGGGCGAGTGCTAGTAAGTCTCTCAAGACCTGCCGTGTGGTGGCGCTCGGTCTGCAATTACTGACAGTGGCGACACGCGGGTCCGACATGTACTAATGGATCGCGGCCGATTTAAAGCTACCACCTAGCAAGTGTGGTGTCTGGCGGTAACACCACATATGCCCTACCAACCGATAGCTTCTTCTAGTTACGCCGTGCCACAAATTTCTCTTCTCTCCAATTCTATTCAAGACCTCCTCATTAGTTATGTGATCTACCCATCTAATCTTCAGCATTCTTCTGTACTACCACATTTCGAGAATTTCTATTCTCTCCTTGTCTAAACTATTTATCGTCCGTGCTTCACTTCCATACATGGCTACACTCCATACAAATACTCTCAGTAACGACTTCCTGACACTTAAATCAATAATCGATGTTAACAAATTTCTCTTCTTCAGAAACGCTTCCCTTGCAATTGCCGGTCTACATTTTATATCCTCTGTACTTCGACCATCATCAGTTATTTTGCTCCCCAAATAGCAAAACTCATCTACTACTTTAAGTGTCTCATTTCCTGATCTAATTTCCGCAGCATCACCCGATTTAATTCGACTACATTCCATTATCCTCGTTTTGCTTTTGTTGATGTTCATCTTATATCTTCCTTTCAAGACACTGTCAGGATTCCCCCCACCATGAACCATAGACCTTGCGGTTGGTGGGGAGGCTTGCGTGCCTCAGCGATACAGATGGCCGTACCGTAGGAGCAACCACAACGGAGGGGTATCTGTTGAGAGGCCAGACAAACGTGTGGTTCCTGAAGAGGGGCAGCAGCCTTTACAGTAGTTGCAGGGGCAACAGTCTGGATGATTGACTGATCTGGCCTCTTAACACTAACCAAAGCGGCCTTGCTGTGCTGGTACTGCGAACGGCTGAAAGCAAAGTGACACTACAGCCGTAATTTTTCCCGATTGCATGCGACTGTAGAGTCAAATTAGTGCAACAAACGGGCGCAATCAACAAATATTGACTGCAATAACAGATAGTGATTTGTCGCCTCGCTTTTACATGTCTGGAAGAAGTGAAGAATACTGGCTGGGCATAGAAATAGGACATTACACTTTCCTTGATCGTGGATGTACCAATAGGCAGCAATAGGAGGCGTCAAACACTATTAATAGATATGTCCCACTTTCACACGAGACAGTCAGTGTCTTCATGGAAAAATCTTTGCGGAATCCTAAGGAACCGTGACTGTGCTCGGGCGTGCACCTTTTCGTCCAGTCGTCCAGAGCAAATGGACGGTCACGAACGTCCTTCTTCAAGGCTGCAGAAATATGGGAATTCACATGGGAAGAGATCGTGACTGTGTGGAGGATGTCTGTGTGCGCCCACATGTCAGCAAACTTGTTCCGCCTCCGCTGCAGAAGTTTCGCCGGGAACCCCATACAGTTACGACCTCTTCCCATTTGAATTCCCATACTTCTGAAGAAAGACGTTCTGAAACGTCCCCTTAGAAAAATTATACATGACTGTGCTTAAACTGACACACAATATTTTTAGGGCAACGCAATCTGACTTTCAAAAGTCTCTACAAAAGAATGGCCCTGACTAACATAAACCTATACCTTTCACAAATCACTTACCTCACCAAAAATCTTCGTTACTCGAACTACTGCAATACAGCGAGCGCCACTACTGCCAGCTAAATAAAAGATTCAAACTACGGAAGGCACTAACTCCTGATAGGCATAGTTAGCAAATGAAAGATTTTGATAGAGAACAAACAATGCTTAATAGTTTTGGAAAATCATAATATACATAGCAGTTCATGACATCCAATCTTAAAAATTTCAAAACTCCGTCAATTCTCTCCCCACATCCACCACTGCTGGCGGCTCACCTCCAACTGCGCAACGCTACGCGCTGTTCACGTCCAGCTGCCCAACACTAGAATGGCAGACAACAATGCAAACTAGCCACAGACTGCACACAGCACAGCCAGTGATTTTCATACAGAGCGCTACGTAACGTTGCCAATAAGAAAACATAAACAGCCTACTTACAATTCTTGGCTGTCGATTTGCTTCGGGCGAAGAGATACGCGAATGGGTACAATCATACACAGACGGAAAAAAAGTCACAGCATCAAGAAATAGCTGTGCTACATAAAGGAAGGTTGCTAGGTGTGTTTCTACATCTGAAACGTGATATCTATTCAAAATTCGCGCCAGTCGTATCAAGCTCCTATTACACGATGCGCGTAAACGGTACACCAATGCAACCAACGCCCGAAGCATGCATATCTGTGACTAAATGCTGTTTAACGTAGACCTATTCACCATCCACATATGATATCCAGAATGAGATATTCACTCTGCAGCGGAGTGTGCGCTGATATGAAACTTCCTGGCAGATTAAAACTGTGCGCCCGACCGAGACTCGAACTCTGGAAACATCCCCCAGGCTGTGGCTAAGCCATGTCTCCGCAATATCCTTTCTTTCAGGAGTGCTAGTTCTGCAAGGTTCGCAGGAGAGCTTCTGTAAAGTTTGGAAGGTGGGAGACGAGGTAAGCTGCGAGGACGGGGCGTGAGTCGTGCTTCGGTAGCTCAGATGGTAGAGCACTTGCCCGCGAAAGGCAAAGGTCCCGAGTTCGAGTCTCGGCCGGGCACACAGTTTTAATCTGCCAGGAAGTTTCACATATGATATATCTGGCACATATGCGCGACAGACGGTAATAAAGCGCGAAACGCAAATAGAACTGTCTGATCGCTTGTAAAGTCGTTCGTTCGACCGCTCAAAACGCAAGGGTGACCGTGTGACATATTGGAGTGTCATTCTCTCGAATTATTTATGTGAACTCAAGGTTCCTGTTTAACAAGAAATTGTTGTTTTATCTACATCTACGCGTCCATGGTTACTCTGCAATTCACACTTAAGTGCCTGGCAGAGGGTTCATCGAACCACTCTCGAATGGTGCGTGGGAAAAAGAAACACCTAAATCTTTCTGTTCGAGCTCTGATTTCTCTTATTTTATTATGATGATCATTTCTCCCTACGTAGGTGGGTGTCAACAAAATATTTTCGCATTCGGAAGAGAAAGTTGGTGATTGAAATTTCGTAAACAGGCTTGCCGCAAAGAAAACCGCCTTTGATTCGGTGACTGCCACCCCAACTCGCGTATCATATCAGTGGCAGGCTCACCCCTATTGCGCGATAACACGAAACGAGCTGCCCTTCTTTGCACTTTTCCGATGTCCTCCGTCAATCCTACCTGGTAAGGATCCCATACCGCGAAACAATATTCCAGCAGAGGACGGACAAGTGTAATGTAGGCTGTCCCTTTAGTGGGTTTGTCGCATCTTCTAAGTGTTCTGCCAACAAATCGCAGTCTTTGCTTCGCCTTCCCCACAATATTATCTATGTGGTCTTTCCAATTTAAGTAGCTCTTAATTGTAATTCCTAGGTATTTAGTCGAATTGACAGTTCTTAGATTTGTGCGATTTATTGTATAGGCCTACCCAAAATTTATCGGATTTCTTTTAGTACCCATGTGGATGACCTCGCACTGTTCTTTGTTTAGTGCCAATTGCCACTTTTCGTATCATACAGAAATTCTCTCTAGATCATTTTGTAATTGGAATTGATCGTCTGATGATTTTACTAGACGGTAAATTACAGCATCATCTGCAAACAATCTTAGAGGGCTGCTCAGATTATCACCTAGATCATTTACGTAAATCAGGAACAGCAGAGGGCCTATGACACTACCTTGCGGAACACCAGATATCACTTCTGTTCTACTCGATCATTTACCGTCTATCACTACGAACTGTGACCTGTCTGAGAGGAAATCACAAATCCAGTCACACAACTGAGACGATACTCCATACGCACGCAATTTGATTACTAGTCGCTTGTGAGGAACGGTATGAAAAGCCTTCTGGAAATCTAGGGATGTGGAATCGATCTGAGATCCCTTGTCGACAGCACTCATTACTTCATGGGAATAAAGAGAGAGCTGTGTTGCTCAAGAACGATATTTTCTGAATCCGTGTTGGTTATGTATCAATAAGTCTTTTTTTTTTTTCAAGGTGATTCAAAATGTTCGAGTACAGTATATGCTCCAAAATCCTACTGCAAATTGAGGTCAGTGATATGGGTCTGTAATTCAGTGGGTTACCCGGCCGATGTGGCCGAGCGGTTCTAGGCGCTTCAGTCTGGAACCGCGCGACCGCTACGGTCGCAGGTTCGAATCCTGCCTCGGGCATGGATGTGTGTGATGTCCTTAGGTTAGCTAGGTTTAAGTAGTTCTAAGTTCTATGGGACTGATGACCTCAGATGTTAAGTCCCATAGTTCTCAGAGCCATTTGAACCATTTCAGTGGGTTACTCCTATTTCCTTTCTTGAATATTGGTGTGACCTGTGCTACTTTCCAGTCTTTAGGAACAGACCTTTCATCAAGTGAGCGGTTGTATACGATTGCTAAGAAAGGCGCTATTGTGTCTGCACACTCTGAAACCTGATTGGTATATAATCTAGACCGGATGACTTGCCTTTGTTGAATTGATTTGAATTGATTTGAATTGTTTAGCAACACCTAAGACCACTACTTTTATGTCACTCATGCTAACAGCTGTTCTGGTTTCCAATCCTAGAATATTTACTTCGTCTTCTTTCGTAACGGAATTACGGAAAACTGTATTTAGTAACTCCGCTTTAGTGGCAACATCGTCGGTAACATTTCCACCGCTATCGCGCAGTGACGGTATTGACTGTTTTTTGCCGCTGCTGTACTTTACACACGACCACAATCTCTTTGGGTTTTCTACCATATTTAGAGACAGTGTTTCATTGTGGAAACTATTAAAAGCATCTCGCATTGACGTCCGCACTAAATTTCGAGCTTCCGTGAAACTTAGCCAGTCTTGGGGATTTTGCGTTCTTCTTATCATTGTTTATTAAGTAATTGTTATTCTCTTATGTAGGTTATTAAATTACAGACTCGACAGTTTTTTATTACGGAACTTCATCATCATCATCACCATTTAAGACTGATTATGCCTTTCAGCGTTCAGTCTGGAGCATAGTCCCCCTTATACAGTTCCTCCATGATCCCCTATTCAGTGCTAACATTGGTGCCTCTTCTGATGTTAAACCCATTACTTCAAAATCATTCTTAACCGAATCCAGGTACCTTCTCCTTGGTCTACCTGACTTCTCCTACCCTCTACTGCTGAATCCAGGAGTCTCTTGGGTAGCCTTGCTTCTCTCATGCGTGTAACATGACCCCACCATCTAAGCCTGTTCGCCATGACTGCTACATCTATAGAGTTCATTCCCAGTTTTTCTTTCATTTCCTCATTGTGGACACCCTCCTGCCATTGTTCCCATCTACTAGTACCTGCAATCATCCTAGCTACTTTCATATCCGTAACCTCAACCTTGTTGATAAGGTAACCTGAATCCACCCAGCTTTCGCTTCCATACAACAAAGTTGGTCGAAAGACTGAACGGTGCACAGATAACTTAGTCTCGGTACTGACTTCCTTCTTGCAGAAGAGAGTAGATCGTAGCTGAGCGCTCACTGCATTAGCTTTGCTACACCTCGCTTCCAGTTCTTTCACTATGTTGCCATCCTGTGAGAATATGCATCCTAAGTACTTGAAACCGTCCACCTGTTCTAACTTTGTTCCTCCTATTTGGCACTCAATCCGTTTATATTTCTTTCCCACTGACATTACTTTCGTTTTGGAGATGCTAATCTTCATACCATAGTCCTTACATTTCTGATCTAGCTCTGAAATATTACTTTGCAAACTTTCAATTGAATCTGCCATCACAACTAAGTCATCCGCATATGCAAGACTGCTTATTTTGTGTTCACATATCTTAATCTCACCCAGCCAGTCTATTGTTTTCAACATATGATCCATAAATAATATGAACAACAGTGGAGACAGGTTGCAGCCTTGTCTTACCCCTGAAACTACTCTGAACCGTGAACTCAATTTACCGTCAACTCTAACTGCTGCCTGACTATCCATGTAAAGACCTTTAATTGCTTGCAAAAGTTTGCCATCTATTCCATAATCTCGTAGAACAGACAATAACTTCCTCCTAGGAACCCGGTCATATGCCTTTTCTAGATCTATAAACCATAGATACAATTCCCTGTTCCACTCATAACACTTCTCCATTATTTGCCGTAAGCTAAAGATCTGGTCCTGACAACCTCTAAGAGGCCTAAACCCACACTGATTTTCATCCAATTGGTCCTCAAATAATACTCGCACTTTCCTTTCAACAATACCTGAGAAGATTTTACCCACAACGCTGATTAAAGAGATACCTCTGTAGTTGTTACAATCTTTTCTGTTTCCGTGTTTAACTTGGTTAAAAAATTACATTTATACAGTATTTTGCACATTGAGAACCCATTTCTTTTTGGAGCTGTTGCCCAGGCAGTCGCAGTAAATCAGCTAAAAAGGACTCCCCCGAATTGTGCCTTCCGGCCAACAATGCCATACGATCATTTCCGTTTCGGATCAGGGCAGAACGACGATGAAAACAAAAGGACGTTGTTGAGTTCGACCCTGGCTGAAAAGGAGACACGAAGGCAGGGGATTGTATTTACTGCTTGTGAAAGAACTGAGGCCCGAAGATCCGCAAGAATTTCGAAACATCGTTAGGATATACATGCCTGTTTCGAGGAGCTACTGTCTGTGATAGAAGATGGATGAAGCAAGTATGACACAGTCACGAGGGAGGTTGTCTCACATTCCCGAAAGTAAGAATGAAATCATATGTTTACACGTTTTGTGATCTTACATGCCTAGATTAAGAATAAAATACCAGTAAATGCCCTCTTATGACGCAAGCTGGCTGTAACATTACGTTTCCTGGCGACTGGGAAATTTTTTACGGGTCTGGCTTTAAGACACAGAATAACACAGCCCACTATTTCAAATTTTGTATATACACTACTGATCATTAAAATTGCTACACCACGAAGAAATGCAGATGATAAACGGGATTTCATTGGACAAATATATTATACAAGAACTGACATGTGATTACATTTTCACACAATTTGGGTGCATAGATACTGAGAAATCAGTACCCAGAACAACCACCTCTGGCCGTAATAACGGCCTAGATACGCCTGGGCATTGAGTCAAACAGAGCTTGGATGGCGTGTACAGGTACAGCTACTCATGCAGCTTCAACACGATACCACCGTTCATCAGGAGTAGTGACTGGCATATTGTGACGAGCCAGTTGCTCGGCCACCATTGACCACACGTTTTCATTTGGTGAGAGATCTGGAGAATGTGCTGGCCAGGGCAGCAGTCGAACATTTTCTGTATCCAGAAAGACCCGTACAGGACCTGCAACATGCGGTCGTTCATTATCCTGCTGAAATGTAGGGTTTCGCAGGGATCGAATGAAGGGTGGAGCCACAGGTCGTAACACATCTGAAATGTAACGTCCACTGTTCAAAGTGCCGTTAATGCGAACAAGAGGTGACCGTGACGTGTCACCAATGCAACCCATACCATCACGCCGGGTGATACGCCGGTATGGCGATGACGAATACACGCTTCCAATGTGCGTTCACCCCGATGTCGCGAGACACGGATGCGACCATCGTGATGCTGTAAACAGAACCTGCATTCATCCGAAATAAATGACGTTTTGCCATTCGTGCACCCAGGTTCGTCGTCGAGTACACCATCGCAGGCACTCCTGTCTGTGATGCAGCCTCAAGGGTAACCGCAGCCACGGTCTCCGAGCTGATAGTCCGTGCTGCTGCAAACGTCATCGAACTGTTCGTGGAGATGGTTGTTGTCTTGCAAACGTCCCCATCTGTTGACTCAGGGATCGAGACGTGGCTGCACGATCCGTTACAGCCGTGCGGATACGACGCCTGTCATCTCGACTGCTAGTGATACGAAGCCGTTGGGATCCAGCACGGCGTTCCGTATTACCCTCCTGAACCCACCGATTCCATATTCTGCTAACAGTTATTGGATCTCGACCAACGCGAGCAGCAATGTCGCGATACGATAAACCGCAATCGCGATAGGCTACAATCCGACCTTTATCAAACTCGGAAACGTGTTGGTACGCATTTCTCCTCCTTACTAGATGCACCACAACAACTTTTCACCAGGCAACGCCGGTCAACTGCTGTTTGTGTATGAGATATCGGTTGGAAACTTTCCTCATGTCAGGTCGTTGTAGGTGTCGCCAACGGCGCCAACCTTGTGTGAATGCTCTGAAAAGCTAATCATTTGCATATCACAGCATCTTCTTCCTGTCGGTTAAATTTCGTGTGTAGCACGTCATCTTCGTGGTGTAGCAAGTTTAATGGCCAGTAGTGTAGCATTAACCATCGCTCTATTGACCAACCAAGCGCAACACGCGTGTTCGGAACTCCATCTCGCAAACTGACATCCGGCAGCTGTACAACACAAATCATGCACGTTTTCAAGCTTGCATTCAGAATTCTGGCGGTTACACCGGCTAATAGTTTAGCACCATTTCACATGTGCATTGGCTTATCCGGCGCGTACGTTAACCTGTTGCCATGCAATGTTAATCACTTAAGTATGTTACCTAGACTAATTTATTCTCGAAATTTCTTCACTCTATATTAACTAATTTTTGGTGGTGTGGTTTTTTTTTCCGTCAGTGTACTTCCGCAGGCAGCCACAAGCATTTTTCCCTATGCAGCCACTGACCATCGTGTCTCCAGAGAGGGATACGCGTAATAACACTTATGGCGATCAGTTACGAAATCTATCTACCTATTTATATCCGAATCCCGCTCCAGCTACTGCCGGGTCTGGGTGTTGACGAGTCCTCTCCATTTGGCTCTGTCCTCCCACCACTTTTCTTCCTCCACTTGCTGCCAGGTCACGCCTCTCCTTTCCACAGATACTCTCACTCCCATTTTCCACCGTGTTCTTGGGCGCCCTCTAGGTCTTTTCCCATCCATCTTTAGTTCTGCCATAATTCTGGGGAGTCTCTGCCCATGCATCCTCTTAACATGCCCGTACCATCTTAATCTCTTTCTTTCAATTTCTTCTCTCATACTTTTTTGTTTAAGGTCCTTTCTAATCTCTACATTCCTTACTCTGTCCATTCTTGTTTTTCCCTTAACTGCTCTGAGAAATTTCATTTCCCCTGCTTGCAGTCTGCTCCAGTCCCTTTCTGTCATCGTCCATGTTTCTCCACCATAGGTGACAATAGGGATGTAATAATTCTTATACATAAGGAGTTTTGCTCTTTTTGAAACTTCATTGTTCCAAATCAGATGTTTTATTGTTTGGTAGAAATTGCCTCCCTTCTGTAACCTCCTATTAATTTCGTTAGTTATTCTTCCACCCCTAGATATTTCACTCCCTAAATAAGTGAAACTTTCTGCCACTTTGAGGGGTTCTCCATTCAAGGTAATATTTCCGTTCATTCCTTTCTCCCTTCCAAATACCATTACTTCACTCTCATCTTTATTTATTTTTAATCCATACCTTTTCATTATTTCCTTCCACGCATCAAGCTGTAACTGTACATCTACCTCTTTATCACCCCATATTACCATATCATCTGCAAAAATTTACGAAATAATAAAGTATAATAAAGTTTACGTTCTTTTTTCCATGTGCCTCGTTCTCATTTGAGTGCACCTTGTAATTACGAGTGAGAAATCGCCTAGAATGAAATCTCTGTGTCTTATCTCGAAAAGGTGCAGATGATTTTGGTGTCAAATAGATCTATAGCAGAGGCATTGATACATCAGAGTTACGTTTTTTTATATAGATAACGAAATAGATTGCTTTCTGTTCCAGGTGAAACAGCTGATGCCAAGAACTGACACGACTTCCAATTTGGATATTCTCAAGACTTTTTTTCAGTATATGCGTTAAGAGATGCTTACCCAAACATCATAGCATTGGGAATATGTGAAGGGCTTATTTCATTAGTGGTACAAGTCCATTACCTTCACTTCTCTGCCTATAATGCTTCTGAAATTAATGATCCAAACAAACAGAAAGAAAGGTGCATCTCTAGCAACAAGCCATATGCTTGAATATTTCTGGTATCTGAACTGCAGATTTTTCAGCGTTCATTTAACTTTAGGACTCTGTACCTCAAAATGAACAAAAATGGACTTGTACCACTATTGAAATAAGCCCTCCATCTATGGTAATAACAATGACCGCAACATCTTGCGAACACAATTCTCTCTTATTAAAGACGTTAAATAAGCATTTAACGTCAATCATTAGTGGAAGCAATCAAACCTGGCTACCCTTTCGAAGGAGCAGGAATCTCTGCTTAAGTTCATTTCAGTAACATAATCATTGAGTTTCCTTCGTTCAAGGTAAGGCACTGTAAAGCAGGCTAAAATTACAATAAAACACAGTTTCAGGAAGGGGATTTTTTATCACCCAGTAATTATAGCCTTTTTTCTCATTTACTGATCAACAATTTATGACATTCAAATAAAATTTGTTCTGCATCCTCTTCTAGCAATATTTTTCCTCAACAGTATCTGTCGATACCAGTATTATTTTTCGAGTTTTGGACAGGTCAGTATTGTCTCAGTTGCTTTTCTGAAAACTTTCATATAATTTTATACACACTATATTATATTTCAAGGTAAAATTTACGAAGAGAAATTGCTGTATAAAATACTTTAGTTTTGATGTTAAAATCGATAAGTACTAGTTCCGAATAAACAGTGACATTTATTGTTTTAGAAACATTTGAAATTACGAATTATTTGCACACCTAAAATTTCTATTATTAATTACGCAATCCTGTACCGTTTACTATATTAATTTCTGGATTCATTTACGAAATAATAGTCGAAATTAATAATGTAACGAAAACTAGCAGGAATTCATTTGTTAAGAAAAATTGTAAACTCTTTGGAATATTGTTATTTCTGCAGAGTGTATGAGTCGTA
Source organism: Schistocerca cancellata (assembly GCF_023864275.1). Taxonomy (NCBI): domain Eukaryota; kingdom Metazoa; phylum Arthropoda; class Insecta; order Orthoptera; family Acrididae; genus Schistocerca; species Schistocerca cancellata. Next base: position 45,458,930 of record NC_064636.1, on the reverse strand, counting down.
AGCTTGCCTCTGATGTGATAGGACGTATTTTTGTGCGCACAATGTAATTTCAGCTTTGTGAATGTCAAAAGTCAAATTTCTGTATGATATACTAAAATGTGAGAAAATCAGTGGAAAATATATTTACGTAAAAAAACATCTGCAACAACAGTGTTCCGATTTATTTAGTTCAAACCAATCGTGAAGACCTGACGTTAGATTTTCAGTTTCAATAACCAGACCCCTAGACAAGAAGAACTGGAGCCATCTCAACATGGCTTGAAAGTTTATTGTTATCTTCGCTCCTCTCAAATCTTCATAAAAGACTTTAGCTTATTAATTACTTGGACTGAGCGTTTTTTAATGTGGACAATAAATGGAAAAAGGAAGGAGGGGGAAATTACAACCTCTAATTCGCCCCATTCCCACCATTATAAGCCTCTGGATAATTTGAGTAATTTATTCTCCGTTTAATAAAAGCTAGTTTTTCACGCATCTCAGTTTTACGACATATTTCCTGAGCTGTGTGTCGTACAGTGATATAATTTCGCGGGTACATTTGATGGTAGGGGCCTACATATGGATTTATTGTTCAAAATATATGGAGAGTGAAGTTGGCAGTAAAGAGGTAATAAATCAAAAACGTCGCGCTTGATACTCCTTTTTACTGCACTGAGAGCGAAAATAGGGAAAGCGATACATTTTTTTCCTATAGGGTATTAATTTGTGGATAGTGTCAGCGAGAAAAAAGTTTCGAAAATGTTTGAAACCATGTGTAACGTTTATTGTAAGTCGATAAGAGGCGTCATTTTCACACACTGCATGAATACAGTCTGTGTTAATGAAATTGCGAGCCGCGAGTTAACGACACCTAAGGACACACACACAGCTTAAACCATAAATGTAAGCTTTTAGAGGAACTCTTTCATATTTAAAAATTTTTGCAAAATAAAGAAACATAATGAATCAGTTCTCAAACGTGTAAAATATCCTTGTAATATAACGTAATCACTTAAAGCTGTATGCTACGATTTTTTTTTCATTTTTCAAAGAAATATTTGCATATTTCTCGTTCTGCCCAACCCACGGGGATGAATAAGATAAGGCATATTTTGCGAAATTATTGCATTAACGTTGTACTCATTAGGAATACCATCTTAAAACTAAGACATAAAGCTCTTTAATGAACAGTTTAGACTAAAGAGTATGGAATCTTCAAAAATCATTAACAATAAGAAAATATTTTTTAAATTTTTTTACTGCAATAGGCCATATGAGGACCACGTTCCAATTTCAGTTCCTCTTTCTTTGTTCTTTTCTTTTCTTGAAGTGTGCTTTCATCTGTTCACTATGCTTCTTCTTTCTATCTTCAGACCGGTATGTACCAGTCATTATAGCTACCCTACCTTGTAATCCATCCATTTTTTCCGAAAGGCTTCCAGTTGTTTATATCTTCTGCTTTTACTCGTATATTGTTTACTTCTAAATTCTTTTTTACTTCGTTGACCCAGTTTGTTGTGGACTTCTTGTCCCACAAATAGTTGAAAATCTTATTCGTTAATCTACTGTCCATCATTCTAAATAAATTTCCAAAAAACATGAGTCATCTTTTTTCTAATTACGTTTGAAATATTTTCCATATTTTGGTACCTTTAAGCATTACTTCGTAATTTCCAACCTTCTGCTGCTTCTTCTGGTCCTAATAATTTCCTTATAATTGGCCTTTCTAGTATTTCTAATTTATCTAAATTATAGTTTAATAATAGGCATCACTTGCATGTAGGCATTTTGGCTTCACTAATGTGTAATAATGTCTTATTTTTGCGGTTTTGGCCAGGCAATTCTTATTATAGAGGTCTTTGGCGATACCATACGCTCTCCCCATTTTATGCAACGTTTCCTCTAATGCAGATTTTTCAAAACATTTTTTTGGAATATCTCCCCTAGATATTTGAATTTTTTTACCCTCTACACTTGGCCAATATCTGTTTCCAGGAATTTTGGAGCATCCTTAACATTTGTTAAAAATTTTGCTTTTTACTGCAGAAATTCTTAAACCAGTTCTGCTGGCTATTTCTTGAGGAGATTCGTTCGTGCCACATTTTCGGAAAGTATAGCAAAATCTTCTGCAAGTGCAAGACAGTTGATTTCGATCTTTTTGCTTCCTCTTCCTTAGCTTATAGGCGAGATGTTGAGTTCAATAAGTTTTTCGTTCCGAATTCTTACTGTTTTCTCCAGCGGACTATTAAAAAAAGAATTGGGGATACGCCGTCACCTTGTCGTAGGCCCGCTTTTATTTTGAAAGATTGAAATTTGTCCCATAAATTTTATTTTATAGACCGTAACTTTAAGTGTTTCAGGGAAGCTGTTTGTCAGTTAAAACTTTACGCCAAATCAAAAATTTCCTGCCAGATTAAAACTGTGTTTCGGACCGAGACTCGAACTCAGAAGCCTTCTAAAATATTTTAATATTATTTTGAAAAATGTAGAATTCTCTTTCATCCTTAATACCAAGTTATTTTTACTGTTATTGCTATTTTTTTGGATCCCATCCCTCGTGCATCCGACCTATTTTCAGGATTGCGAATGAAAACCATAGGATGTCTAGCAATAAATCCTATAACCCTGTCATGCCCAACCAGACTGCTTTCTTTGTCAAATCTGTGCGGTAAGCTATTTCTTTCTGCTAATTGATAGGTTAATCATCTGACCATGTGACGTTTTATCGTCAGACTAGGCAATCTGCTGTCTATTGATTACAGGTACGCTACCAGCTCGTCCTCTTGACCTGCAGTGAACACATTTGTAAATTTTCCATTTTATTTGTCAACTCTCTAGTCACGATTATTCTTAGCTTAGTGAACGTATCATTCCAACGTTGATTCGGGTGCGTTTAACTCCTTACTTGCTTTTAAAATTTCCATTTCAGAAAATAAAATGGTTGATACCGCCATTTCCATGTATTTAGTATCCCATTGTATCTATCAGTCTTTCTAAGGTATGTTTACACCACCTGTAAAAAATAGGGGAAAAAAGAAATATATATTGTTTGAAATTTACTTGCACAAAAAGTGACAGGGCAGAACTACCATTCTGTCCCGTCCCGTTCGTCACCAAGAGCATACTTTTTATTAACAACTTTTATGGAGCCTATTTAACTGACAGGTTTAAAAGTACTATATAGCTAACGTACAGCAATGGCATTCACTATACGATTACATGTCATTTAAGCGCATACAATTAACAATTAAAGGTTTACCCCGCGTTGAAATTCACCAAAAGTTACAAAAACACTACTGGAAACTGGAACAAAAACCGTTCACTTTCACGTAGCACTACAGACCAAGTTAAAATTGCTGTCGTATCTTTCCTTCCATTCACAGACATGTTGTTGTGGTCGTTGTTGTGGTCTTCAGTCCTGAGACTGGTTTGATGCAGCTCTCCATGCTAATCTATCCTGTGCAAGTTTCTTCATCTCCCAGTACTTACTGCAACCTACATCCTTCTGAATCTGCTTAGTATATTCATCTCTTGGTCTCCCTCTACGATTTTTACCCTCCACGCTGCCCTCCAATACTAAATTGGTGATCCCTTGATGCCTCAGAACATGTCCTACCAACGTATCACTTCTTCTGGTCAAGTTGTGCCACAAACTTCTCTTCTCCCCAATCCTATTCAATACTTCCTCATTAGTTATGTGATCTACCCATCTAATCTTCAGCATTCTCCTGTAGCACCGCATTTCGAAAGCTTCTATTATCTTCTTGTCCAAACTATTTATCGTCCATGTTACACTTCCATATATGGCTACACTCCATACAAATACTTTCAGAAACGACTTCCTGACACTTAAATCTATACTCGATGTTAACAAATTTCTGTTCTTCAGAAATGCTTTCCTTGCATTGCCAGTCTACATTTTATATCCTCTCTACTTCGACCATCATCAGTTATTTTGCTCCCCAAATAGCAAAATTCATTTACTACTTTAAGTGTCTTATTTCCTTTATATCACCCCAATTAATTCGACTACATTCCATTATCCTCGTTTTGCTTTCGTTGATGTTCATCTTATATCCTCCTTTCAAGACACTGTCCATTCCGTTCAGCTGCTCTTCCAGGTCCTTTGCTGTCTCTGACAGAATTACAGCGTCATTGGCGAACCTCAAAGTTCTTATTTCTTCTCCACGGATTTTAATACCTACTCCGAATTTTTCTTTTGTTTTCTTCACTGCTTGCTCAATATAGAGATTGGATAACATCGGGGAGAGGCTACAACCCTGTCTCACTCCCTTCCCAACCACTGCTTCCCTTTGATGTTCCTCGACTCTCATAACTGCCATCTGGTTTCTGTACAAATTGTAAATAGCTTTCGCTCCCTGTATTTTACCCCTGCCACCTTCAGAATTTGAAAGAGAGTATTCCAGTCAACATTGTCAAAATCTTTCTCTAAGTCAAAAAATGCTGGAAACGAAGGTTTCTTTTCCATGGATTTTAATACCTACTCCGAATTTTTCTTTTGTTTTCTTCACTGCTTGCTCAATATAGAGATTGAATAACATCGGGGAGAGGCTACAACCCTGTCTCACTCCCTTCCCAACCACTGCTTCCCTTTGATGTTCCTCGACTCTTATAACTGCCATCTGGTTTCTGTACAAATTGTAAATAGCTTTCGCTCCCTGTATTTGACCCCTGCCACCTTCATAATTTGAAAGAGAGTATTCCAGTCAACATTGTCAGAATCTTTCTCTAAGTCAACAAATGCTAGAAACGTAGGGTTGCCTTTCCTTAACCTAGCTTCTAAGATAAGTCGTAGGGTCAGTATTGCCTCACGTGTTCCGATATTTCTACGTATTTCCTTATGGGTGAAACAAAAGTAAATAAACTGTGTCTTGCATAAGGCGAAAATTCTATGCAGGTTTTCTTTGCGAGCACGAAATGAAGATTGTTTAATTCCATACAATTTGTGCATTAATTTCCGACTTCGGTACGTCGGCAGGCGCCGGTTAACAGACGCCAGAGACTATTTCTGGACTGCGAAACCGTTAGTAAAAAAACAGAAGACGGTTCGCACTTCTGGTGAATGGAGCGCTAGGAGTTGAAAGAGATTCATCGGCGCGGCGGAGGGGGAGGAGCTAAGAAAAAACGAAAGAGCGTTACGCGACTGTTTGGTTGAGAACGAACGGACGCTTGCCTCCCGCGACGATATGAGCCGATGTCTCCGCAGAGCACGGTGGTGGGGGAAGCGGCGAGCTGTATGGCCGACTGGCGCCTCCGCTGGGGAGTGGTGGGGGCAGCGGCCGGCCAATAGCAGATGAGCGACGCGGGGCCCGCTCTCGTTGCAGGCGTTGACTGGGGCAGCGCGGAAGCTGGGAGACGCGCGCGAGATGGCGCAATTCCGTCGCCCTGGCGTGGGTGGGGGCAGAGGGGAGGGTGTAGGGGATGGAGGCAGGCGTTCGAGACGTCACTGCCGTCAAAAGCCCAGGCAGTGCGGGAAAACCGGCCCAGTTTCGCTGCCGATGACTCTTCCAATCTCGCGAGTTTCTTCGGCAAATTGAACACGACGCTTCGACAATGTGACCACGCGTTTGGCGCGGAAAATTTGTTATTATTTTTTTTTATTTTTTCCTTTGCTCTTTATTAAATCTTCATTTTTGTTCTTATCATAATAGCCTCCCTGCTTCGTCGATTAGCTGTTTTTCGTTTTGCGGACTGCATAGCAATTCAATTTTTTAATTTTTTTTGTCAGTGCATATTTTCTCCAGTGCTTATTTTGCGCGCAGCTCAAGTGTAACTGTGTACAGAGATGTGTTTTGCTGGATGCCGTGTTCGATCCCTTCACTAGACTGTCTCTGAAACTGAACATCTGGTCAAACTATTGCGACCCCAGTTTTACCTCCAGGGCAAATAAAGTGTGATGCGAAGACAACAGTGGTGCTTCGAGAATCATTACAGGGTGATCTTCAAGACGCAGCGTAACACCTAGCGGGTGAAGGAACATTGCTCAGTGTGTAAATAGTCTGACATATTCGTGTGTTCCTCAGAGCTACGAGCATCAGCTGTGTGGTTAATAATTCCTTGGACATTTTTTTCCATTACAACCTGTTGAGCGAATCTTTCCCCGTAGTTCAGCAAAACGCAAGGACTTCAGAATACTCTAGTGAAACGGATCTTTCTGGGTTACGTGCGTGATTTGCTTCCACGGAGGACATCTGTGCCGATTACTAGAGAAGGTGCTGTGTTTCTAGACGGCTGTGACTTACCTAGATATCTATATTTTGCTCTAAACTGTTGACACAAGTGCTACGCTACAGTAACAGAATTTTTGTGAGGGGACAATGAGGACCTGCCAACTAATTGTTCGAAAAAAGTGTCTTTTTTAGATTTCCAGTTTTGCGTAGGTTTTCGACGTTTATTCTCTTCGCCAAGGAGACAGTCAAAGTAAAAAACAATTGTAGTGTATTGTCACGGTGAAGTGTTAACACTTGACAGTTACCACAAGTAAAAAGTTTGAATATTTCGTTACCGAACATAGACGCCGATAGTTGATGTTGGTCTGTGAAAATCAACAACGATCTACATCCGTCGTCTACTGCTCGAACAGTAGTTGATTTTGATGTCTACCTCCTGTTAAGAGCAAGATATTTCAGCTCGGTCACGGAGGACAATACTTTTGCGGTGATACCATTGTTGGAGGGAGGTGACGTGTTTTTAAGAAGCCACTAAAAGACAAAGAACACAGATTTGGCAACTGCAGACAGAAGACAATTTGAAGGTAAGTAAGAGAAAATATTATGTATTTTGTATTTATTTTTTTTTAACTTTTGTTTTGAGTCGTCAGTTTTCTGGCTAGTGTGGTGTGACCCGCCAGAAATTCCTCTCTTGTGCCAACCTCTTCATCCCACAGTAGCGTTGGTACCCTACGTCTTCAGTTATGTTTTGGATGTATTCCAGTCTCTCTCTTCTCCGCCAGATTTTACCTTCGGCATCTCCCTCTACTACCATGGAAGTTATTCCCTGATGTCTTACCATATTTTATCTTATCACAATGTCGCTTCTTCTTGTCCATGTCTTGTAACCGTCCTTTTCTTCGGCGATTTTGCGGAGAACCTCCTAATTTCTTGTAAGTCCGCCTAATTCTCGACGTCTTTCTGTAGCAGCGCGTGTCAAACTCTGCATGTTCTCTTCCACTCCAGTTTCTGGTTTTCCCACAATCCTCGACTAACTACCATACAGTTGTCCTCCAAATGTGCTATATTATAAGAAGTATCTTCCTCGGATTAAGGCTCGATGTTGACTGTGCTAGTCCGCTTTATGTGTCCTCCTTGCTTCGTATGCAGTGTGTTACTTTGCTGCTAAAGTAGTGGAATCCCTCAATTCGTCTACTTCAACGTTTCCAATTTTGATGTTATGCGTATCGCTAATCGCCTTTCTGCCACTCCTCGATAGTTTGGTCCTTCTTCACTTTACTCTCATTCCATATTCTATACTCATTAGACACGTAATTGCATTCAAACGTCGGGTAATCCTCTTCCAGTTTCAGTGATGATACTAATGATATCGTTTCACCCTGAATATTAATTCCGCCCTTGAACATTTCTTTTGTTTCTGTCATTGCTTTTTCAGTGTATAGACACAATAGTAGGGGACAAAGACTACATCTGTCTCTTACACCCTTCCTTCTTGATCTTACACACTTAATGTTCCCTCTTGCTTGTTGTATGCATTGTGTATTGTCTTGCTTTCCGTACACCTTTCTCCTACTTTCCTCAAAATTACGATCATGTTAACACCGGTTTACTCTGTCTAACGCTTTTTCTAGCTTTACAAATCCTATGAACGAGTCTTGATTTCCCTGTGAAGTCCTGCTTCCGATATCAGTCGCAAATTCAGAACTGCATGTCTGGTGCCCTTAATTTTCCGAAAGCCAAACTGATCGTCATATAACCTATCCTCAGTTTTCTTTTCCTGTCCTCTGAATATAATTTTTGTCAGAAACATGGACGCATGAGTCGTTAAGCTGACTGTGCGATAGTTCTGTGTTTTTGTGGTTTTTGATACTTACTCTTTCGCTTGATCAGTAACATCTACATCTACATCTACATCTATACTCCGCGAGCCACCTTACGGTGTGTGGCGGAGGGTACTTATTGTACCACTATCTGATCCCCCCTTCCCTGTTCCATTCACGAATTGTGCGTGGGAAGAACGACTGCTTGTAAGTCTCCGTTAGAATGCTAGACATATCAGTGTTCTGCATCTACGTATTTAATGCGCTTTTGACTGTAAAGTGCGTGAAGGAGGGAAGTTCGTACCAATTTTTTTTTTATAGCTTTAGTCCTATTCCAGACAAATGTCAGCATATACATCTACGTACTTAATGCGCTTTTGAGTGTAAAGTACGTGGAGGAGGGAACTTCGCAACAATTTTTTTTATGATCAGTTCTATTCCTGATAAATGATAGCATGTACATCTCTAAGCACGCAATAGTCTATCTTTTTGTAATGGCTTCTTCCCGGCGATGGAAGCACACTGTTGTGGCAAAGTTTCTTTTCCTCCGGCACGAAATCGGCTACGGTTCTGCCCGCCGAAGAAATTCGTGAGACAGACAGATCGACACATTGTATTCCACCCGTGACGCTTTTTCGGCTATTCGCCATTCTGTTGTTCACATTATTCTTACATTTACATCTATGTGATTACTCTGCTATTCACAATAAAGTGCCTGGCAGAGGGTTCAGTGAACCACCTTCAAACTGTCTCTCTACCGTTCCACTCTCGAAAGGCACGCGGAAAAACGAGCACTTAAAATTTTCTTTGCTAGCCCTGATTTCTCTTATTTTATCGTGATTATCATTTCTCCCTATGTAGGTGGGTTCAAACAGAATGTTTTCACAATCGGAGGAGAAAATTGGTGATTGAAATTTCATGAGAAGATCCCGTCGCAACGAAAAACGCCTTTGTTTTAATGATTGCCACTCCAATTCACGCATCGTGTCTGTGACACTATCTCCCCTATTTCGCGATAATACAAAACGAACTGCCCTTCTTTGTACTTTTTCGATGTCATCCGTCAGTCCCACCTGATGCGGATCCCACACCGCACAGCAGTACTCCAGAATAGGGCGGACAAGCGTGGTGTAAGCAGTCTCTTTAGTAGACCCGTTGCACCTTCTAAGTGTTCTGCCAATGAATCGCAGTCTTTCGTTTGCTCTACCCACAACATTATATATGTGATCGTTCGAATTTACGTTATTTGTAATTGTAATACCTAAGTATTTAGTTGAATTTACAGCCTTCAGATGTGTGTGACTTATCGCGTAATCGAAATTTAGCTGATTTCTTTTAGTACTCATGCGAATAACTTCACACTTTTCTTTATTCAGGGTCAATTGCCACTTTTCGCACTATACAGATATCTTACCTAAATCATTTTGCAAGTCGTTTTGCTCATCTGATGACTTTACAAGACGGTAAATGACAGCATCATCTGCAAACAATCTAAGACGGCTACTCAGATTGTCTCCTATGTCGTTAATACAGATCAGGAACCATAGAGGGCCTGTAACACTTCCTTGGGGAACGCCGGATATTACTTCTGTTTTACTCTTTCACTTTCCGACTATTACTACGAACTGTGACCTTTCTGACACGAAATCACGAATCCAGTCGCACAACTGAGGCGATACTCCGCAGGCATGGAGTTTGGTTTGAAGACGCTTGTGAGGAACGGTGTCGAAAGCCTTCTGGAAGTCTAGAAATATGGAATTAATTTGACATCCCCTGTCGATAGCACTTGTTACTTCATGAGTATAAAGAGCTAGTTGTGTTTCACAAGAACGATATTTTCCGAATCCGTGCTCACTGTGTGTCAATAAATCGTTTTCTTCGAGGTACTTCATAATGTTCGAATACAGTATATGTTGCAAAACCCTACTGGAAATCGACGTTAATGATATAGGCCTGTAATTCAGCGGATTACTCCTACTTCCCTTTTTGGGTATTGGTGTGACTTGAGCAATTTTCCAGTCTTTTGGTACGGATCTTTCTGTGAGCGAGTGGTTGTATATAATTGCTACATACATCTACATCTACGTTTATACTCCGCAAGCCACCCAACGATGTGTGGCGGAGGACATTTTACGTGCCACTGTCATTACCTCCCTTTCCTGTTCCAGTCGCGTATGGTTCGCGGGAAGAACGACTGTCTGAAAGCCTCCGTGCGCGCTCGAATCTCTCTAATTTTACACTCGTGATCTCCTCGGGAGGTATAAGTAGGGGGAAGCAATATATTCGATACCTCATCCAGAAACGCACCCTCTCGAAACCTGGACAGCAAGCTACACCGCGATGCAGAGCGGCTTTCCACGCCCGGGTTCCCGGGTTCGATTCCCGGCGGGGTCAGGGATTTTCTCTGCCTTGTGATGGCTGGGTGTTGTGTGCTGTCCTTAGGTTAGTTAGGTTTAAGTAGTTCTAAGTTCTAGGGGACTGATGACCATAGATGTTAAGTCCCATAGTGCTCAGAGCCATTTGAACCATTTTGATGCAGAGCGCCTCTCTTGCAGAGTCTGCCACTTGAGTTTGCTAAATATCTCCGTAACGCTGTCACGGTTACCAAATAACCCTGTGACGAAACGCGCCGCTCTTATTTGCATCTTCTCTATCTCCTCTGTCAAGCCGACCTGGTACGGATCCCACACTGATGAGCAATACTCGAGTATAGGTCGAACGAGTGTTTTGTAAGCCACCTCCTTTGTTGATCGACTATATTTTCTAAGGACTCTCCCAATGAATCTCAACCTGGCACCCGCCTTACCAATAATCAATTTTATATGATCATTCCACTTCAAATCGTCCCGTACGCATACTCCCAGATATTTTACAGAAATAACCGCTACCAGTATTTGTTCCGCTATCATATAATCATACAATAAAGGATCCTTCTTTCTATGTATTCGCAATACATTACATTTGTCTATGTTAAGGGTCAGTTGCCACTCCCTGCACCAAGTGCCTATCCGCTGCAGATCTTCCTGCATTTTGCTACAATTTTCTAATGCTGCAACTTCTCTGTATACTACAGCATCATCCGCGAAAAGCCGCATGGAATTTCCGACAATATCTACTACGTCACTTATATATATTGTGGAAAGCAATGGTCCCATAACACTCCCCTGTGGCATGCCAGAGGTTACTTTAACGTCTGTAGACGTCTCTCCATTGATAACAACATGCTGTGCCCTGTTTGCTAAAAACTCTTCAATCCAGCCACACAGCTGGTCTGATATTCCGTAAGCTCTTACTTTGTTTATCAGGCGACAGTGCGGAACTGTATCGAACGCCTTCCGGAAGTCAAGGAAAATGGCATCTACCTGGGAGCCTGTATCTAATATTTTCTGGGTCTCACGAACAAATAGCCGGCCGGAGTGGCCGAGCGGTTAAAGGCGCTTCAGTCTGGAACCGCACGACCGCTACGGTCGCAGGTTCGAATCCTGCCTCGGGCATGGATGTGTTGACGTCCTTAGGTTAGTTAGGTTTAAGTAGTTCTAAGTTCTAGGGGACTTACGACCACAGCAGTTGAGTCCCATAGTGCTCAGAGCCATTTGAACCATTTTTGAACGAAGAAATAAAGCGAGTTGGGTCTCAGACGATAGCTGTTTCCGGAATCCATGTTGATTCCTACAGAGTAGATTCTGGGTTTCCAGAAACGACATGATACGCGAGCAAAAAACATGTTCTAAAATTCTACAACAGATCGACGTCAGAGATATAGGCCTATAGTTTTGCGCATCTGCTCGACGACCCTTCTTGAAGACTGGGACTACCCGTGCTCTTTTCCAATCATTTGGAACCTTCCGTTCCTTTAGAGACTTGCGGTACACGGCTGTTAGAAGGGGGGCAAGTTCTTTCGCGTACTCTGTGTAGAATCGAATTGGTATCCCGTCAGGTCCAGTGGACTTTCCTCTGCTGAGTGATTTCAGTTGCTTTTCTATTCCTTGGACACTTATTTCGATGTCAGCCATTTTTTCGTTTGTGCGACGATTTAGAGAAGGAACTGCAGTGCGGTCTTCCTCTGTGAAACAGCTTTGGAAAAAGGTGTTTAGTATTTCAGCTTTACGCGTGTCATCCTCTGTTTCAATGCCATCATCATCCCGGAGTGTGTTGATATGCTGTTTTGAGCCACTTACTGATTTAACGCAAGACCAGAACTTCCTAGGATTTTCTGTCAAGTCGGTACATAGAATTTTAGTTTCGAATTCACTGAACGCTTCACGCATAGCCCTCCTTACGCTAACTTTGACATCATTTAGCTTCTGTTTGTCTGAGAGGATTTGGCTGCGTTTAAACTTGCAGTGAAGCTCTCTTTGCTTTCGCAGTAGCTATTTTATCAGCATACTCTGAGAGGAACCTGACTGGTATACAACCTGGACCGGACGCCTTGCCTTTATTAAGTGATTTAAGCTGCATTGCTACACTGACTATATTTACTTCTATGTTTCTCATCTTGGCAATTCTTCTTGATTGGACTTCAGGAATATTTTCTGCGTCATCCTTGGTGAAGGAGTTTCAGAAAACCGTGTTTGATAACTCTGCTTTAGTGGCACTGTCATCAGTGACTTCACCGTTGTTATCGCGCAGTGAAGGTATTGATTGCGTCTTGCCGCTGGTGTGCTTAATGTACGAGGTGCATTCAAGTTCTAAGGCCTCCGATTTTTTTTCTAATTAACTACTCACCCGAAATCGATGAAACTGGCGTTACTTCTCGACGTACTCGCCCTGCAGACGTACACATTGTTGACAACGCTGACGCCATGATTCCATGGCAGCGGCGAAGGCTTCTTTAGGAGTCTATTTTGACCACTGGAAAATCGCTGAGACAATAGCAGCACGGCTGGTGAATGTGCGGCCACGGAGAGTGTCTTTCATTGTTGGAAAAAGCCAAAAGTCACGAGGAGCCAGGTCAGCTGAGTAGCGAGCATGAGGAATCACTTCAAAGTTGTTATCACGAAGAAACTGTTGCGTAACGTTAGCTCGATGTGCGGGTGCATTGTCTCTGTGAAACAGCACACGCGCAGCCTTCCCGGACGTCTTTGTTGCAGTGCAGGAGGGAATTTGTTCTTCAAAACATTTTCGTAGGATGCACCTGTTACCGTAGTCCCCTTTGGAACGCAATGGGTAAGGATTACGCCCTCGCTGTCCCAGAACATGGACACCATCATTTTTTCAGCACTGGCGGTTACCCGAAATTTTTTTGGTGGCGGTGAATCTGTGTGCTTCCATTGAGCTGACTGGTGCTTTGTTTCTGGTTTGAAAAATGGCATCCACGTCCCATCCATTGTCACAACCGACGAAAAGTAAGTCCCATTCGTGCTGTCGTTGCGCGTCAACATTGCTCGGCAACGTGCCACACGGGCAGCCGTGTGGTCGTCCGTCAGCATTCGCGGCACCCACCTGGATGACACTTTTCGCATTTTCAGGTCGTCATGCAGGATTTTGTGCACAGAACCCACAGAGATGCCAACTCTGGAGGCGATCTGTTAAACAGTCATTCGGCGATCCCCCAAAACAATTCTCTCCACTTTCTCGATCGTGTCGTCAGACGGGCTTGTGCGAGCCCGAGGTTGTTTCGGTTTGTTGTCACACGATGTTCTGCCTTCATTAAACTGTCGCACCCACGAACGCACTTTCGACACATCCATAACTCCGTCACCACATGTCTCCTTCAACTGTCGATGAATTTCAATTGGTTTCACACCACGCAAATTCAGAAAACGAATGGTTGCACGTTGTTCAAGTAAGGAAAACGTCGCCATTTTAAGTATTTAAAACAGTTCTCATTCTCGCCGCTGGCGGTAAAATTCCATCTGACGTACGGTGCTGCTATCTCTGGGACGTAGACAATGAACGCGGCCTCATATTAAAACAATGCGCATGTTTCTATCTCTTTCCAGTCCGGAGAAAAAAAATCGGAGGCCTTAGAACTTGAATGCACCTCGTATGACCAGAATCTCTTTGGGATTTCCGCCAGAGTTCGAGACAGAATTATTATTTGAGTTCTGTGTAATACAAAGGATATGGACTAAATTCGAGTGATTTAAACTTCTGAACTTTTTATAATGTACAAAGAAATGATGGTTTAGTTAATTTAGTGTTATAAATGCTTTGTGGCTGCGCGTGAGGACACATCGCGCGGTAGCGACCTAAAGACTTCGCAGTGCGACGGACTGACATGACAAGGGGCCTGGGTTCGATTCCCACCTGGGCCGGAGATTCTCTCGGCTCAGGTACTGGGTGCTGTGTTGCTTTCATCCTCATGTCATCCCCATCGACACGCAAGTCGCCAAAGTGCCGTCGACTCAAAACCCTTGCACCAGGCGAACGAGACGCCCTAACCGCACGGCATTTCATTTCAGAGACTTCGTGACGAGAGCCTCAGTGAAAAGTCTCACTGTCAGAATTTGCAAAGTGTCGATTTCGCCGCTAGGAGCGAGTTAAGTCACTTCTCTGTAAGCAGACTGACGATTCTTTGCCTCTCTGTTGAGACCTAGGTATACTGAAGTGCTGTTTTGGACGAACGAACGCCTGAGCTGAGTTCCTGTACCTGGCTCATGAGCAAATAGAGATATCGACTACTGTTCTACATCTACGTGGTTACTCTGCAATTCACACTTAAGTGCCTGGCAGAGGGTTCATCGAACCATTTTAATACTGCTTCTCTACCATTCCATTCTCGAATGGCGCGTGGGAAAAATGACCTAAATCTTTCCGTTCGAGCTCTCTTATTTTATGTTATGATGATCATTTCCCACTACGTAGGTGGATGTCAACAATATATTTTCGCATTCGGAAGAGAAAGTTGGTGATTGAAATTTCGCAAATAGATCTCGCCGCATAGAAAACCGCCTTTGTTTCAGTGACTGCCACCCCAACTCGCGTATCATATCAGTGGCAGGCTCACCCCTATTGCGCGATAACACGAAACGAGCTGCCCTTCTTTGCACTTTTTCGATGTATTCCGTCAATCCTACCTGGAAAGGATCCCACACCGCGCAGCAATATTCCAGCAGAAGACGCACAAGTGTAATGCAGGCTGTCTCTTTAGTGGGTTTGTCGCATCTTCTAAGTGTTCTGCCAGCAAAGCGCAGTCTTTGCTTCGCCTTCCCCACAATATTATCTACGTGGTCTTTCCAATCTAAATTGCTCGTAATTGTAACTCCTAGGTATGCAGTCGAATTGACAGCCCTTAGATTTGTACGATTTATCGTATACGCAAAATTTATCGGATTTCTTTTAGTACCCATGTGGATGACCTCGCATTTTTCTTTGTTTAGTGCCAATTGCCACTTTTCGCACGATTCAGAAATTCTCTCTAGATCATTTTGTAATTCGAATTGATCGTCTGATGATTTTACTAGACGGTAAATTACAGCGTCATCTGCAATCTTAGGGGGCTGCTGAGATTATCACCTAGGTCATTTATTTAAATCAGGAACAGCAGAGGACCTATAACACTACCTTGTGGAACGCCAGATATCACTTCTGTTCTACTCGATGATTTACCGTCTGTCACTACAAACTCTGACCTCTCTGAGAGGAAATCACGAATCCAGTGACTCAACTGAGACGATAGTCCTTATTCACGCAATTTGATTAATAGTCGCTCGTTAGGAACGGTATGAAAAGGCTTCTGGAAATCTAGGAATGTGGAATCTATCTGATCCCTTGTCGACAGCACACATTACTTCATGGGAGTAAAGAAGTAGCTGTGTTGCACAAGAACGATATTTTCTGAATCCGTGTTGGTTATGTATCAATAAGTGATTTTCTTCAATGTGATTCATAGTGTTCGAATACATACTCTAAAATCCTACTGCAAATTGAGATCAGTGATATGGGTCTGTAATTCAATGGGTTACTCCTATTTCCTTTCTTGAATATTGGTGTGACCTGAGCTACTTTCCAATCTTTAGGAACAGACCTGTCATCAAGTGAGCGGTTGTACATGATTGCTAAGAAAGGCGCTATTGAGTCTGAAAGGAACCTGATTGGTGTACCATCTGGACCAGAAGACTGTGATTTGAGTTGTTTCGCAACACCTAAGATATCTACTTTCATGTCTCTGTCGTACTGAAGTAGTTTCAGCTCAAGGCGTCTGCAGACGGTGTATTACGTCCAGAGTGTAAAAATGGTTCAAATGGCTCTGAGCACTATGGGACTTAACATCTGTGGTCATCAGTCCCCTAGAACTTAGAACTACTTAAACCTACTAACCTAAGGACATCACACACATCCATGCCCGAGGCGGGATTCGAACCTGCGACCGTAGCAGTCGCGTGGTTCCGGACTGAAGCGCCTAGAACCGCTTGGCCACCGCGGCCGTCTCTCCAGAGTGTAGACAGAATTTATACACTGACGTGTTAAATGTCACGGGATAGCGATTCGCACATGTACAGATGGCGATAGTACGGCGTACTCGAGGCATTATATTTGCGCAACTGTCATTTTCACTCAGATGGTTCATGTGAAAAGATTTACGACGAGATTAAGACGGCACATTAGCAGACACTGAATACGGAATAGACGCATTGGACATTCCATTTCGGAAATCGTTAGGGAATTCTACATTCCGATATCCACAGTATAAAGAGTGTGCCGAGAATACTACATTTCGGGCGTTACTTCTCACCACAGACAACGCAGTGGCGGGTGGCTTCACTTAACGACCGAGAGCAGCGGCGTTTGAGTAGAGTTGTCAGTGCTAACAGACAAGCAATAGTGCCCGAAATAACATCAGAAATCAGTGTGGGGCGTGCGACGAACGTGTGTTGTAGGACAGTTCGGCGAAATTTGGCGTTAATAGGCTATGGTAGCAAACGACCGACTCAGGTGCCTTTGCTAACAGCAGGACATCGCCTGCAGCGCCTGTCCTGGGCCCGTGACCATATTGGTTGGACTCTAGACGACTGGAAAACCTTGGCCTGGTCACATGAGTCCGGATGTCAGTTGGTAGAGCTGATGGTAGGGTCAGAGTGTGGCGCAGACCTGACGAAGCCATGGACTCGAATTGTCACCAAGGCATTGTGTAATGGCGTGGACAGTGGACAGTGTTTACATGCAATGGACTGTGTCCTCTGGTGCAACTGAACCGATCACTGACTGGAAATGGTTATGTTCCACTACTTGGAGACCATTTGCAGCCATTATAGAGATCAAGTTCCCAAACAACGATGTCCTGTCAACTCATGTTCGCGATTGGTTTGAGAACATTCTGGACCGTTCGAGAGAATGATTTGGCCACACAGATCGGCCGACATGAATCTCATCTAAAATTTATGGGACGTAAAAGACAGGTCAGTTCATACATAACATACGAGGTGCATTCAAGTTCTAAGGCCTCCGATTTTTTTTTCTAATTAACTACTCACCCGAAATCGATGAAACTGGCGTTACTTCTCGACGTAATCGCCCTGCAGACGTACACATTTTTCACAACGCTGACGCCATGATTCCATGGCAGCGGCGAAGGCTTCTTTAGGAGTCTGTTTTGACCACTCGAAAATCGCCGAGGCAATAGCAGCACGGCTGGTGAATGTGCGGCCACGGAGAGTGTCTTCCATTGTTGGAAGAAGCCAAAAGTCACTAGGAGCCAGGTCAGGTGAGTAGGGAGCATGAGTAATCACTTCAAAGTTGTTATCACGAAGAAACTGTTGCGTAACGTTAGCTCGATGTGCGGGTGCGTTGTCTCGGTGAAACAGCACACGCGCAACCCTTCACGGACGTTTTTGTTGCAGTGCAGGAAGGAATTTGTTCTTCAAAACATTTTCGTAGGATGCACCTGTTACCGTAGTGCCGTTTGGAACGCAATGGGTAAGGATTACGCCCTCGCTGTCCCACAACATGAACACCATCATTTTTTCAGCACTGGCGGTTACCCGAAATTTTTTTGGTGGCGGTGAATCTGTGTGCTTCAATTGAGCTGACTGGCGCTTTGTTTCTGGATTGAAAAATGGCATCCACGTCTCATCCATTGTCACAACCGACGAAAAGAAAGTCCCATTCGTGCTGTCGTTGCGCGTCAACATTGCTCGGCAACGTGCCACACGGGCAGCCGTGTGGTCGTCTGTCAGCATTCGTGGCAACCACCTGGATGACACTTTTCGCATTTTCAGGTCGTCATGCAGGATTGTGTGCACAGAACCCACAGAAATACCAACTCTGGAGGCAGTCTGTTCAACAGTCATTCGGCGATCCCCCAAAACAATTCTCTCCACTTTCTCGATCGTGTCGTCAGACCGGCTTGTTCGAGCCTGAGGTTGTTTCGGTTTGTTGTCACACGATGTTCGGTATCACACCACGCAAATTCAGAAAACGAATGATTGCACGCTGTTCAAGTAAGGAAAACGTCGCCATTTTAAATATTTAAAGCAGTTCTCATTCTCGCCGCTGGCGGTAAAATTCCATCTGCCGTACGGTGCTGCCATCTCTGGGACGTATTGACAATGAACGCGGCCTCATTTTAAAACAATGCGCATGTTTCTATGTCTTTCCAGTCCGGAGAAAAAAAATCGGAGGCCTTAGAACTTGAATGCACCTCGTACTGCACGGATAACACTTTCGCAGTTATGGACGGCTATAGAGGTCCATGCCTCGACGAGCTGGTGCACTGCTCTGAGCAAAAGGAAGTCCGACACGATATTAGGAGGTGTCACTTGACTTCTGTCACCTGGTTTATGTACACAACTCCCATCCTCTGCACGGTGACCAGCGGTTCCCAACAGGTCGACGCCGCAGTACCACATATCCAAGCGCTTTATGTACACTACTGGCCATTAAAATTGCTACACCAAAAAGAAATGCAGATGATAAACGGGTATTCATTGTACAAATATATTATACTAGAACTGACATGTGATTACATTTTCACTCAATTTGGGTGCATAGATCCTGAGAAATCAGTACCCAGAACAACCACCTCTGGCCGTAACAACGGCCTTGATACGCCTGGGCATTGAGTCAAACAGAGCTCGGATGGCGTGTACAGGTACAGCTGCCCGTGCAGCTTCAACACGATACCACAGTTCATCGAGAGTAGTGACGGGCGTATTGTGACGAGCCAGTTGCTCGGCCACCATTGACCAGACGTTTTCAATTGGCGAGAGATTTGGAGAATGTGCTGGCCAGGGCAGCAGTCGAACATTTTCTGTATCCAGAAAGGCCCGTACAGGATCTGTAAAATACGGTCGTCCATTATCCTGCTGAAATGTAGAGTTTCGCAGGGATCGAATGAAGGGTAGAGCCACGGGTCGTAACACATCTGAAACGTAACGTCCACTGTTCAAAGTGCCGTTACTGCGAACAAGTGGTGACCGAGACGTGTAACCAATGGCACCCCATAGTGACGTGGTCAACGTTACCTTGTACAGCAGCAACTTCTCTGACGCTGACATTAGGGTTATCGTCAACTGCACGAAGAATTGCCTCGTCCATTGCAGGTGTCCTCGTCGTTGTAGGTCTTCCCCAGTCGCGAGTCATAGGCCGGAATGTTCCGTGCTCCCTAAGACGCCGATCAATTGCTTCGAACGTCTTCCTGTCGGGACACCTTCGTTCCGGAAATCTGTCTCGATACAAACGTACCGCGCCACGGCTATTGCCCCGTGCTAATCCGTACATCAAATGGGCATCTGCCAACTCCGCATTTGTAAACATTGCACTGACTGCAAAACCACGTTCGTGATGAACGCTAACCTGTTGATGCTACGTACTGATGTGCTCGATGCTAGTACTGTAGAGCAATGAGTAGCATGTCAACACAAGCACCGAAGTCAACATTACCTTCCTTCAATTGGGCCAACTGGCGGTGAATAGAGGAAGTACAGTACATACCGACGAAACTAAAATGAGCTCTAACATGGAAATTAAGCGTTTCCGGACACATGTCCACATAACATCTTTTCTTTATTTGTGTGTGAGGAATGTTTCCTGAAAGTTTGGCCGTACCTTTTTGTAACACCCTGTATTTCTTTCATCGGCAACTCTGTAGAGAATCTCCTTATTCCTTACCCTATCAATCCAACTAATTTTAAAAATCGCTCTGTACCACCAAATCATAAAAGCTTCGATTTTCTTCTGTACCGGTTTTTTCGCACTCCTTTATTCAATATCAGACAGCGCTGTGTTCCAAGGGTAATGTCTGAGAAATTTCTTCCTCAGCTTAAGGCCGGTTTCTGATACCAGAACATTTCTATTGATACCAGAACATTTCTACTCCACAGGGGTGCTTTTTTATGTCCTCCTTGCTTCCTCTGTCATTTCTTATTTTGTTTCCAAATTAGAACAATTGCTTCACATCGTCTACTTCGTGGATCTCAAATTTGATGTTCATTTCTTCTACTCCACAACACCTCCGCCTTTCTTCATTTTACTCTATGTCCATATTCTGTACTCAGTAGCCTGTTCATTTAATTCTTTATCCCCTGTCATTCTTCCTCGCTCCCACTGAAAATAACAATGTCATCGGCGAGTCTTATCGTTTATATTCTTTCACTTTGCATTTTAATCCCTCCCTTTAACCTTTCTTTCATATCCGTCATTGGTTCTTCGACGAACAATAGGAACGAAAGATAACACCCCTTGTCTTACACCCTTTTTACTCCGAGCGCTTCGTTCTTGGTCCTCGAGACTTATTTGTTGCTTCTTGCTTCTCATACGTACGACATGTACCCGTCTTTCCTTAAACCGAACTCCCATTTTCCTCAAAATTTCAAACATCTCGCATTATGTTACTCCGTCGAACGCTTTTCTTGTGTCGAAGAAATGCTATGAACTTGTCAATAAATTTTAAGTCTTGCTTCCATTATCAAGCACAACGCCAAACTGCTCGTTTCCTTCGCCTTTCCTAAGGTCAAATTGATCCTCATCTAACATATCCTGTTTTCTTTTCCATTCTTCCGTACATTATTCTTGCTAGCAGTTTTGATGCATGAGCTCTCAAGCTGATTCTACGCTTTAGTTAATAGCAAGTCTTTCTAAGCTCTCGTACACTCTGACTGTAATTGATTGACTGATTGATTTTAACAGGAGAGCTAAAACAGCTTAGGTCCTATGGCCGGTCATCAGTCCAGTCATGAGTTTGATCTCTTTCCTGTTCAATCCCAGGATTACAAATGGCTCTGAGCACTATGGGACTTAACATCTGAGGTCATCAGTCCCCTAGAACTTAGAACTACTTAAACCTAACTAACCTAAGGACATCACACACATCCATGCCCGAGGCAGGATTCGAACCTGCGACCGTAGCGGTCACGCGGTTCCAGACTGAAGCGCCTAGAACCGCACGGTCACACCGGCCGGCCCAGGATTACAGAGCTCCTTTTAAAACATGGCTTGGGCATCATTACCTTACCATGTTTTTGTTTATGGACCTCGGTCCAATATCCTACATGCTGTTTCCTAAGCCAGTTCCGTAGTTCTAATTTGATCATAGGTTCTGGTCCAATAAATGGAGTTGTTGCCCCCATCCTAGCCAATCTATCGGCTTGTTCTTTGCCACATATTCCTGAGTGGCCAGGGACCCACACTAGGTACACCCTATTGCTTCCCCCTAGCTCCACCAGAGCCCTGTGGCAATATGTAACGATCTTAGATCTTGTTGCAGGAGCTGCCAATGATTTCAGGGCTGCCTGGCTGTCTGAACAGATGTAGATGCTACGGTCATTGTAGCACCTACGCGTATTCTCCTCCATACATGCCCCGATTGCAATAATTTCAGCTTAGAATACAGAGGCCAGTTTCCCTAGAGAGATGCTGCTCTCCAATCCTGGCTGAACCCCGTACAAACCTGCCCCAACGCCTCGGTCTGTTTTCGACCCATCGGTGAACCAAATGATGTCCCCTGTACAGTGTCGAACTGTTTTCTCCCACTGCTCCCTACTTCCAATTATTATGTTGTAAGGCTTGTCGAAGCAGTTGGGCGTTATTACAGTGTTATTACAAATGATTGAAGCGATTTCATAGCTCTACAATAACTTTATTATTCGAGATATTTTCACAATGCCTTGCACACACATACAAAAACTCAAAAAGTTTTTTTAGGCATTCACAAATGATCGATATTTGCCCCTTTAGTGATTCGGCAGACATCAAGCCGATAATCAAGTTCCTCCCACACTCGGCGCAGCATGTCCCCATCAATGAGTTCGAAAGCATCGTCGATGCGAGCTCGCAGTTCTGGCACGTTTCTTAGTAGAGGAGGTATAAACACTGAATCTTTCACATAACCCCACAGAAGGAAATCGCATGGGGTTAAGTAGGGAGAGCGTGGAGGCCATGACATGAACTGATGATCATGATCTCCGCCACGACCGGTCCATCGGTTTTCCAATCTCCTGTTTAAGAAATGCCGAACATCACGATGGAAGTGCGGTGGAGCACCATCCTGTTGAAAGATGATGTCGGCGCTGTCGGTCTCCAGTTGTGGCATGAGCCAATTTTCCAGCATGTCCAGATACACGTGTCCTGTAACGTTTTTTTCGCAGAAGAAAAAGGGGCCGTAAACTTTAATCCGTGAGATTGCACAAAACACGTTAACTTTTGGTGAATTGCGAATTTGCTGCACGAATGTGTGAGGATTCTCTACCGCCCATATTCGCACATTGTGTCTGTTCACTTCACCATTAAGAAAAAATGTTGCTTCATCACTGAAAACAAGCTTCCACGAGCTGTTGCAACCGCGCCGAAAATTCAAAGCGTTTGACTTTGTCATCGGGTGTCAGGGCTTGTAGCAGTTGTAAACGGTAAGGCTTCTCCTTTAGCCTTTTCCGTAAGATTTTCCAAACCGTCGGCTGTGGTACGTTTAGCTCCCTGCTTGCTTTATTCGTCGACTTCCGCGGGCTACGCGTGAAACTTGCCCGCACGCGTTCAACCGTTTCTTCGCTCACTGCAGGCCGACCCGTTGATTTCCCCTTATAGAGGCATCCAGAAGCTTTAAACTGCGGATACCATCGCCGAATGGAGTTAGCAGTTGGTGGGCCTTTGTTGAACTTCGTCCTGAAGTGTCGTTGCACTGTTATGACTGACTAATGTGAGTGCATTTCAAGCACGACATACGCTTTCTCGGCTCCTGTCGCCATTTTCTCTCACTGCGCTCTCGAGCGCTCTGGCGGCAGAAACCTGAAGTGCGGCTTCAGCCGAACAAAACTTAATGAGTTTTTCTACGTATCTGTAGTGTGTCGTGACCATATGTCAATGAATGGAGCTACAGTGAATTTATGAAATCGCTTCAATCATTTGTAATAGTCCTGTATATAGTCGGCAGGCATTTCCCCAGCCATACCTATATTTACCTCACTCACTATGTTAGTGTGTGAGTGTGGATATCCGAATGAGACCTAGTTTTGCCCAGTTTTAAGTCTGTATGCCCCAGCTGCTGCCCCCATCTTAACCCAAAGGTGAAGTGGAGGCATCTCCGGCATGGCTTCCATTCCAGCGGTTGGTGTGCCGCTAATTCCGCCTGTTATGGCTAAGCAGGCCAATCTCTGCAACTTAGCAAGCTCTTTAGGAGCAACCCGCTGTTCTACCTTCCTCCACCGCACTAAGGTCCCTTAGGAAATCCTAGGTCTAACCACTGTGGTGTATATCCAGTGTATACCCCTTGGGCTTAGGCCCCAGTTTTTGCCACAAGCCCTCCTAGTACTCACTACTACACATCACCTCCGCCTTTCTTCATTTTACTCCGCTGTGGTGTATATCCAGTGCATACCCCTTGGGCTTAGGCCCCAGTTTTTGCCACAAGCCCTCCTAGTACTCACTACTACACATCACCTCCGCCTTTCTTCATTTTACTCCACTGTGGTGTATATCCAGTGCATACCCCTTGGGCTTAGGCCCCAGTATTTGCCACAAGCCCTCCTAGTACTCACTACTACACATCACCTCCGCCTTTCTTCATTTTACTCCACTGTGGTGTATATCCAGTGCATACCCCTTGGGCTTAGGCCCCAGTTTTTGCCACAAGCCCTCCTAGTACTCACTACTACACATCACCTCCGCCTTTCTTCATTTTACTCCGCTGTGGTGTATATCCAGTGCATACCCCTTGGGCTTAGGCCCCAGTTTTTGCCACAAGCCCTCCTAGTACTCACTACTACACATCACCTCCGCCTTTCTTCATTTTACTCCGCTGTGGTGTATATCCAGTGCATACCCCTTGGGCTTAGGCCCCAGTTTTTGCCACAAGCCCTCCTAGTACTCACTACTACACATCACCTCCGCCTTTCTTCATTTTACTCCGCTGTGGTGTATATCCAGTGCATACCCCTTGGGCTTAGGCCCCAGTTTTTGCCACAAGCCCTCCTAGTACTCACTACTACACATCACCTCCGCCTTTCTTCATTTTACTCTATGTCCATTTCTGTACTCAGTAGCCTGTTCATTTCATTCTGTATCCCCTGTTATTCTTCCTCGCTCCCACCGAAAATAACAATGTCATCGGCGAGTCTTATCGTTTATACTTTTTGCCTTGGAGCAGATTTAATATGAGGGGTCCAAGGTAGCTTCTCATCCAAGGTTACCCCTAGATATTTCACTGTCCCCTTCACAGGTAGAGTTTCATGGAAGAGCTTTAGATTCCAACTTGCATGCTGAATATCTCTCTTCGTAAATGGCACCACAACAGTCTTCTTATGATTGACTCTCAAATCCAGTTTGATGCATCATTTTTGCACAATGTCCAACCCTCCTTGTGCCATATCCCTGACTGTGTCAGTGAATTTGTCAAGTATTACTATGACAAGGTCATTTGCGTATCCTTGGCAGAAGCATTGTCTAGAATTTAGTTCCTCAATGAGTTCGTTCACCACTAGATTCCACAATAGAGGAGACAAAACTCCCACACCTACATCTACATCTACATGATTACTCTGCAATTCACATTTAAGTGCTTGGCAGAGGGTTCATCGAACCACAATCATACTATCTCTCTACCATTCCACTCCCGAAAAGCGCGCGGGAAAAACGAACACCTAAACCTTTCTGTTCGAGCTCTGATTTCTCTTATTTTATTTCGATGATCATTCCTACCTATGTAGGAAATATTTTCGCACTCGGAAGAGAAAGTTGGTGACTGAAATTTCGTAAATAGATCTCGCCGCTACGAAAAACGTCTTTGCTTTAATGATTTCCATCCCAACTCGCGTATCATATCTGCCACACTCTCTCCCCTATTACGTGACAATACAAAACGAGCTGCCCTTTTTTGCACCCTTTCGATGTCCTCCGTCAATCCCACCCGGTAAGGATCCCACACCGCACAGCAATATTCTAACAGAGGACGAACGAGTGTAGTGTAAGCTGTCTCTTTAGTGGACTTGTTGCATCTTCCAAGTGTCCTGCCAATGAAACGCAACCTCTGGCTCGCCTTCCCCACAATATTATCTATGTGGTCTTTCCAGCTGAAGTTGTTCGTAATTTTAACACCCAGGTACTTAGTTGAATTGACAGCCTCGAGAACTGCACTATTTATCGAGTAATCGAATTCCAACGGATTTCTTTTGGAACTCGTGTGGATCACCTCACACTTTTCGTTATTTAGCGTCAACTGCCACCTGCCACACCATACAGCAATCTTTTCTAAATCGCTTTGCAACTGATACTGGTCTTCGGATGACCTTACTAGACGGTAAATTACAGCATCAACTGCGAACAACCTAAGAGAACTGCTCAGGTTGTCACCCAGGTCATTTATATAGATCAGGAACAGCAGAGGTCCCAGGACGCTTCCCTGGGGACCACCTGATATCACTTCAGTTTTACCCGATGATTTTCCCCCTCCTTGTGGGCAGCCTCTAGTGGTCTTAATTACCATCTTTTCATTCATCATGGTAGCCCCTACCGTCCTTCCACTAAGCATGGCCCTGGTCCACCTACATATAATGGTCCCCAGGTCATGCACCTCTGCTACCCTTACCAAGGAATCGAAGGTCGTGTTACTAAAGGCCCCCTCGATATCCAGGAAGATGCAGAGGGCTGTTTCTTGGAAGTGAAGTGCTTTTTCCACCTTACCGACGAATTGGCGGAGAGCTGTCTCACATGATTTACCTGGTTGACATGCGTGTTGGTCCAGGTATAGCGGGACCCTACTTAGCCTCCTCTCCCAACATATACATTAACCAGTTTTTCCAATGTTTTGAGAATGAAGGAGGACAGACTGACTGGTCTCATATCCTTGGCCTTGGTATGATCAACTCTCCCTGGCTTTGGAATGAAGAGAACTTTCACTAGCCTCCAAACATTGGGAATGATTCCTGCTGCTAAGATAACCCTGAATAGCCTGCATAGGATCCTTAATAGCTTTCCTCCTGCCTGTTGCAGGAGAGCTAGAAAAATTCCATCTGGGCCAGGTGACTTGAATGGCTGGAATGTTCCCACCGCCCACTGGATTTTGTTGAAGTTCACACACTTCTTGGCTGATTCCCAGTCCTCTCTTCGAGTGCCTGACAACCGTTGTGTCTCTGGGATCACATACTGGTCTGTGTTATCCGGCAGAGCATATTGAGGAAAGTGAGTTTTGAGAAGCAATTCCAGCGTCTCATGTGCTGTCTTTGTACACTCCTGGAAATTGAAATAAGAACACCGTGAATTCATTGTCCCAGGAAAGGGAAACTTTATTGACACATTCCTGGGGTCAGATACATCACATGATCATACTGACAGAACCACAGGCACATAGACACAGGCAACAGAGCATGCACAATGTCGGCACTAGTACAGTGTATATCCACCTTTCGCAGCAATGCAGGCTGCTATTCTCCCATGGAGACGATCGTAGAGATGCTGGATGTAGTCCTGTGGAACGGCTTGCCATGCCATTTCCACCTGGCGCCTCAGTTGGACCAGCGTTCGTGCTGGACGTGCAGACCGCGTGAGACGACGCTTCATCCAGTCCCAAACATGCTCAATGGGGGACAGATCCGGAGATCTTGCTGGCCAGGGTAGTTGACTTACACCTTCTAGAGCACGTTGGGTGGCACGGGATACATGCGGACGTGCATTGTCCTGTTGGAACAGCAAGTTCCCTTGCCGGTCTAGGAATGGTAGAACGATGGGTTCGATGACGGTTTGGATGTACCGTGCACTAGTCAGTGTCCCCTCGACGATCACCAGTGGTGTACGGCCAGTGTAGGAGATCGCTCCCCACACCACGATGCCGGGTGTTGGCCCTGTGTGCCTCGGTCGTATGCAGTCCTGATTGTGGCGCTCACCTGCACGGCGCCAAACACGCATACGACCATCATTGGCACCAAGGCAGAAGCGACTCTCATCGCTGAAGACGACACGTCTCCATTCGTCCCTCCATTCACGCCTGTCGCGACACCACTGGAGGCGGGCTGCACGATGTTGGGGCGTGAGCGGAAGACGGCCTAACGGTGTGCGGGACCGTAGCCCAGCTTCGTGGAGACGGTTGCGAATGGTCCTCGCCGATACCCCAGGAGCAACAGTGTCCCTAATTTGCTGGGAAGTGGCGGCGCGGTCCCCTACGGCACTGCGTAGGATCCTACGGTCTTGGCGTGCATCCGTGCGTCGCTGCGGTCCGGTCCCAGGTCGACGAGCACGTGCACCTTCCGCCGACCACTGGCGACAACATCGATGTACTGTGGAGACCTCACGCCCCACGTGTTGAGCAATTCGGCGGTACGTCCACCCGGCCTCCCGCATTCCCACTATACGCCCTCGCTCAAAGTCCGGCAACTGCACATACGGTTCACGTCCACGCTGTCGCGGCATGCTACCAGTGTTAAAGACTGCGATGGAGCTCCGTATGCCACGGCAAACTGGCTGACACTGACGGCGGCGGTGCACAAATGCTGCGCAGCTAGCGCCATTCGACGGCCAACACCGCGGTTCCTGGTGTGTCCGCTGTGCCGTGCGTGTGATCATTGCTTGTACAGCCCTCTCGCAGTGTCCGGAGCAAGTATGGTGGGTCTGACACACCGGTGTCAATGTGTTCTTTTTTCCATTTCCAGGAGTGTATATTCCCCATCCTCCTTCCTCAACGTACCTCCTGGGTTAGTTGGTACTGTAGTGAGAATCTTGTGTAGTCTGACTTGTGTAGCCGTGCCTTTCTCACAGAATGCCTTCCAGGATGCCTTCTTTGCTTGTCTTATTGCAAGATCGTAATTGACAAGGGCCTCTCGATATTTAGCCCATTGTCCTTTACGTCTCGCAGTATTAAACAGTCTCCGTACCTATTTACTATTAAAAAGTCTTGATCACGATTTATTTATCAAGGTGACCGGTTTCGACCACTACTGTGGTCATCTTCAGACCATTGAGTAGGAACCTCTTACTGTTGAAGAATCCAATGTTTTGGAGAATCCAGTAGTGATTCTCCCACAGAAAGAGGTTCCTACTCAATGGTCTGAAGATGACCACAGTAGTGGTCGTAACCGGTCACCTTGATAAATAAATCCTGATCAAGATTGTTTTTAATAGTAAATATTTGTAAGACATTGATCACTGCCTCTCCCATAGTGTATTCCAAAGTAATTAAGTCTCCGTAACTGTCTTATTTGCGTTTCCAATTTGTTATTTCACCAAGGAACACTCCTATTTGTGCACTTCCTGATGATTGTGCAATTGTCCTGATATGAGGTCACTATGGCAGAGGTAACAGCCTCTGTTACTTCCTCAAATTCTACTGGCTTCCTTATCGTGGTTTTAATTTCCGATAAGCCTAAGTTAAGGTCCCTCCTATATGTCTCCCAGTCTGTTTTCCTGGGATTTCTATAAGTCATGGTCTGTCTGATTCCCATTTCAACCTTGAATTTAATGTTCACGTGGTCCGATGAGGATGGCTCCAACACCAATATCCAGTGTTTGACATAGCTACCCATCGTCATGGAACCAAATGTTATGTCAATTACTTCTTCCCTTCTGCTATTCCTGAATGTAGGTTAATTGCCCCTATTCAGGACCTCTAAGTTGTTAGCTAAGAGGAATTCAAGAAGGTTCTCACCTCTACTGTTGGTGTCCTTGCTGCCCCATACTAGATTGTAGGCATTGGCGTCGCACGCCACCAGCAGTTGGCAAGTCTCTACCAGTCTCCTCACCTCCAAGGGAGGGGTAGAACTATCTTCGTAAGGTATGCTGAGGCCAAAATAATTTTCCTCGTGATACCTTCGTCACATTGCTGCATTTTGATGGTCACTAAGTCCCTAGAGCAGCTGACTGTGATACTGGACCACCTATGTCTTCCATATCGAGTCCTCGAAGACGGCTTCAGTTTACTCATTCCATCTATTCATTCTCTCCTCTGCGTTTAACAGTGCAATTCCTCTTTCACTTTCAATCTTTACTCCTTTGCTTTTAGTATCACAGAAGGTTCCAGAATGAGATTTTCACTCTGTAGCGGAGTGTGCGCTGATATGAAACTTCCTGGCAGATTAAAACTGTGTGCCGGACCGAGACGAGGTACTGGCAGACGACGTGGGCGTGAGTCGTGCTTGGGTACTTGCCCGCGAAAGGCAAGGTCCCGAGTTCGAGCCTCGGTCAGGCACACAGTTTCAATCTGCCAGGAACTTTCACAGAAGGCTGTTTTGAATTTCCTATGCTCAATCTGCCCTTCCGAATTTCATCGCTCTTTCTATTTGTTCACGTTCTTCCTTCATTCATATCGCTTTAGCTTCTCTGTACTTCCAATTTATTCCATTGGTAAGTGACTTACACTCCTGGAAATTGAAATAGGAACACCGTGAATTCATTGTCCCAGGAAGGGGAAACTTTATTGACACATTCCTGGGGTCAGATACATCACATGATCACACTGACAGAACCACAGGCACATAGACACAGGCAACAGAGCATGCACAATGTCGGCACTAGTACAGTGTATATCCACCTTTCACAGCAATGCAGGCTGCTATTCTCCCATGGAGACGATCGTAGAGATGCTGGATGTAGTCCTGTGGAACGGCTTGCCATGCCATTTCCACCTGGCGCCTCAGTTGGACCAGCGTTCGTGCTGGACGTGCAGACCGCGTGAGACGACGCTTCATCCAGTCCCAAACATGCTCAATGGGGGACAGATCCGGAGATCTTGCTGGCCAGGGTAGTTGACTTACACCTTCTAGAGCACGTTGGGTGGCACGGGATACATGCGGACGTGCATTGTCCTGTTGGAACAGCAAGTTCCCTTGCCGGTCTAGGAATGGTAGAACGATGGGTTCGATGACGGTTTGGATGTACCGTGCACTATTCAGTGTCCCCTCGACGATCACCAGTGGTGTACGGCCAGTGTAGGAGATCGCTCCCCACACCATGATGCCGGGTGTTGGGCCTGTGTGCCTCGGTCGTATGCAGTCCTGACTGTGGCGCTCACCTGCACGGCGCCAAACACGCATACGACCATCACTGGCACCAAGGCAGAAGCGACTCTCATCGCTGAAGACGACACGTCTCCATTCGTCCCTCCATTCACGCCTGTCGCGACACCACTGGAGGCGGGCTGCACGATGTTGGGGCGTGAGCGGAAGACGGCCTAACGGTGTGCGGGACCGTAGCCCAGCTTCATGGAGACGGTTGCGAATGGTCCTCGCCGATACCCCAGGAGCCACAGTGTCCCTAATTTGCTGGGAAGTGGCGGTGCGGTCCCCTACGGCACTGCGTAGGATCCTACGGTCTTGGCGTGCATCCGTGCGTCGCTGCGGTCCGGTCCCAGGTCGACGGGCACGCGCACCTTCCGCCGACCACTGGCGACAACATCGATGTACTGTGGAGACCTCACGCCCCACGTGTTGAGCAATTCGGCGGTACGTCCACCCGGCCTCCCGCTTACCCACTATACGCCCTCGCTCAAAGTCCGTCAACTGCACATACGGTTCACGTCCACGCTGTCGCGGCATGCTACCAGTGTTAAAGACTGCGATGGAGCTCCGTATGCCACGGCAAACTGGCTGACACTGACGGCGGCGGTGCACAAATGCTGCGCAGCTAGCGCCATTCGACGGCCAACACCGCGGTTCCTGGTGTGTCCGCTGTGCCGTGCGTGTGATCCTTGCTTGTACAGCCCTCTCGCAGTGTCCGGAGCAAGTATGGTGGGTCTGACACACCGGTGTCAATGTGTTCTTTTTTCCATTTCCAGGAGTGTATATTGCTGTATGCTTGATATTCATTTCGGGTCTCCAGCCTGAAAATAACGTCGTCTTGAAATGACCGTCATATTCAGTTGGGTAAGCCGTCGCACTAACTCTGGGGAGATCCTTTATACACCGCCTGTAGCTGTGCATCCCAATATTAAGTTCGCGGTGGAAGTTTTAAAGGATGGAAATCTTCCGTTTCTAGTAGTCTTGGTCTACAGGAGGGATAAACGGGTCAAATGGCTCTAAGAGGGAACCTCCCCATCGCACCCCCCTCAGATTTAGTTATAAGTTGGCACAGTGGATAGGCCTTGAAAAACTGAACAGAGATCAATCGAGAAAACAGGAAGAAGTTGTGTGGAACTATGAAAAAGTTAGGAAAATATACACTGAGTAGTCCATGAGCAACATAGGGAACATCAAGGCAAACGTGAGCTCAGGACCGCCGTGGTCCCGTTGTTAGCGTGAGTAGCTACAGAACGAGAGGTCCTTGGTTCAAGTATTCCCTCGACTGAAAATTTTACTTTCTTTATTTTCGCAAAGTTATGATCTGTCCGTTCGTTCATTGACGTCTCTGTTCACTGCAATAAGTTTGTGTCTGTGTTTTGCGACCACACCGCAAAACCGTGCGTTTAGTAGACGAAATGACGTGCCTCACCAATGGGAACCGGAAACATTTGATCGCAAGGTCATAGGTCAACCGATTCCTCCACGGGAAAACACGTCTGACGTATTCTATACGACACTGGTGACGGCATGTGCGTCACATGACAGGAATATGTTGTCGACCCACCTAACTTGTGCACTTGACGAATGGGTGAAAAGATTCTTCTACCTTTCCCGATTTAGGTTTTCTTGTGGATGTGATATTCACTCCCAAAAAAGTGAAGAAAACATAAGAGTTTGTCACATAAACTGAAAATAAAAAATTATATTTTTCAGTCGGAGGGGACTTGAACCTAGGACCTCTCGTTCCGTTGCTGCTCTTGCAAACCATGGGACCACGGCACTCCTTGCCTGCCAGTGTCCTTGATGTTGCATATCTTCGCATGGACTACTCAGTTTGTATATTTTACTAATTTTTTTCATAGTTCCACATAACTTCTTGCTGTTTTCTCGGTTGATCTGTGTTCAGTTTTTCAAGGCCTATCCACTGTGCCAACTTATAATTAAATCTGAGGTGGGTGCGATGGGGAGGTTCCCTTGTAAGCACTATGGGACTTAACATCTGTGGTCACCAATCCTCTAGACTTAGAACTATTTAAACTTGCCTAAGGACATCACACACAACCATGCCCGAGGCAGGATTCGAACCTGCGACCGTAGCGGTCGCACGGTTCCAGACTGTAGCGCCTAGAACCGCTCGTTGAAACCTACATCTAAGTCACGTGACTCGGGGTAGAAAGCAGAGTTCCTGTCATTCCACGCTGTGTGACAGAGGAGCTGACAGTTACAGTTTCTCTCATTTATAGCTGAAATCAAGCAATGATTTTGATAATTCAACGAACTCTAATACAGCTCTTACACATGCAGTAGTGCAGTCACTTTCTCCGAAATTCCTGATAATAAAGCAGTGGCTATAGTATTTACGTGTGTTCAAGTTGAAACGTATTGACAGTTCTTTAACAAGCAATAGAATCACTGTTCTTTAGTGAATAGTCTTTTTTTATTGTGAATTCTTGTAGTTCGCCGCTTCCACAGGACTGGAAGACAAAATAACATATTCGATTATAGCATTAGTTTTCTAACGATTCCATAAGAATACGTGTGAAATGCTTTACTAAGCTTTTGTAAGAAAGGAAATTCGTTTATGTGCATGATGTCAGATATTTACACAAAGTAAGGACATACGTTTTCTAACTTTTGCTGAATCCAGCTCAGATACCTAAACGATACCAAGATAGGAAGCGTAGTATATTACAAAACACTGAATACACTGGTGCAGTGAGCTAGATATTAACGATATGTCGTCTCAAAATCTTACTCATTCACCAAGTTTTACGTCCAAGGATTAACATCCATCCTGACTTTCAACTAATGGAAATATCTATGCAAGTATTTTACAGTAATTCAATTATACAATCGATATTTCTTGTACTTTACCTAATCTGTAGGACACAAAAAAAGACTTATCCGAGCATATGTCAAGGACTTCACTTCTGCATCTAGTAAAAAGCACAACAGCAGAATATTTGATGAAAAAAAGCCATAAATTGTGCACTATA
The DNA here is from genome assembly GCF_023864275.1 of Schistocerca cancellata. Lineage (NCBI taxonomy): Eukaryota > Metazoa > Arthropoda > Insecta > Orthoptera > Acrididae > Schistocerca > Schistocerca cancellata. The sequence goes on along the minus strand of NC_064636.1, from coordinate 45,425,595 downwards.
AATGCGTAATGACGTACCCGGATTCGTGCCTCGAGTCATGTGATTTAAATGTCCTCTTGCGCAGCCTATTGTTAGACTGTGTTACGACTGCGAGAGAGATTATCTCCGACTCGTGATACAAAAACTCTGTGGATGTAGTGTACATTACGTGTACTACGGACTTACTTCTGATTAACAATTGCGGAGAATATGATCGCAGCGGAATTCTAATTAACGGCATTGTATGTAATTTGATTATTTATGATAAGGTTTCATTTCATAGAAGAGGACGATGTACCCTGAAATGTAGCTATGAAGATCATTTCTGGAAAAATATATTTTCATGAATGGAAAAGATATATTTAATTCTTTGGTTATTTTAACTTCACCCTTGACTCGTAGGGAAATATGTATCCTGAGAAATCAGTAAAGCCTGCGCCACGGTCGTTAACGCTCTGCGTTGAGAGATTAATTTCTGGACTTTTATCGAAATTGATACACAAATTGGACACTGATTCCCACGCTGTAGAGTGTGTACGTCATAGCACCCAAGACGGCTTCCCCACGGCGTACGATTTTGCCTCTGAGTATTTTAATAATTTACGGAGTCGACGACCACCGAAAAACAAGTGCATTATCAAAGAAGCTCTCACCATTTCAAGAGAGTTACAACGAATTTACTGTAAGTGACAAGGGGTGCAGTAACATTATTATAAATTTGAGAATATTATCAGATGTAATTTCTAAATTTGCACAATGCAGACAGTGAGGTGAGTCACAGAGTGTGAAAATTTGTGAGAGTGCCAGTGGGAAAAATGGCCTAGCAATTGGTTTGGATTTAATTTGCGCTAAATGCTCAGCTGTGATTTCATTTATGAGTTCTTCAAAACTAGATGCAAGTGGCCCTTATGAAATCAATACTAGATTAGTTTATGTCTTACGATCCATTGGCAAGGGCATGGTTGCAGGGAGAACGTTCTTTTCAGTGATGAACTTACCTCAACCACCAAATAAATTTGAAAACCTGACTCCAGTATTAGAGGAAGCTGTATCTGAGGTCGGTGAGGAAAGCATGAAACTGGCTGCTAAGGAAGCAGTGGAAGAAGATGATGGATGTTCGGATATTGCAGTTGCACTTGATGGGAGTTGGCAGAAAAGAGGACATACTCCTCTGAATGGAGTAGTGACTGCCACGAGTGTAGACACCAGTAAAGCGTTAGATGTGGAGACAATGTCTAAATATTGCAAATGTTGTAAAGTCAATGAACATAAAGAACACAACTGTGTGGCTAATTTTAGAGGAACAAATGGTGGTGTGGGAGTTCATGGAGTACAACAAATATTTCATCGCTCCGTAGAAACAAGAGGCGTACGGTACACCAAATATTTGGGCGATGGTGACAGTAAGGCATACAACAATGTGGTGAACTCTAAGCCATATGGAGGAAGGTGAAAAAGAAGCAGGAAGACCTGCTAGAGGCCAAAAAAGGGCCATCACATGGAGCAGGACAGTTTTAATTAACTGTAAGAAACAAATTTCAAAAGTTTTTTCTTTAAAGCCAATTTCCCACAAACTAAAATTTTCAGCACATATGCCCCATATAACAGAAACTATCATAGATAAATGAATGAAATTTTCAGAGACTCTGCATAACATAAAAAGCCACCTCTGGTACTACATTCATTAATATTCCCCCATTAGAAAGTTCACAAAAATATTTTCTGCAGAAAAAACTTAATATTTTTCGTTAATAAATTTAAAAAAGTATTTCTTAAAAACTATAAAATGGATAAAGTATATTTTAGTACGGTTGACTCTATTAGCATCATGTAACATACAGTAAAAATATTAAGGTCCTGCATCAAATAGTTTTTTTCAGAAATGCATCAAATACTTGCCTACATTAACATGAGTCAGACAGGCAGGGTGTGGTTTCCTAAGAAAGAGAGCATATAACCACTACCTACAAACTTTAAATACAATCTCAGAGCTTTAGGAAACTTTTTTTTCTCGGCAACAACCCCCCACAAAATACTGAAACGGAGGAACTTCATCGCCTACTACATTTTCGCTTTACATCTACTAAAACTTCAGCATGAGACGTGAAGTTTTAATTTATTGCTCCTTTACAACCCACACTATTCCCGACGTACTTTGCAGACAGTAGGCCTATCCACGTCTACCACTGAATGTAGACGCTAAATTATACGTACTAAGACGCATGACTGTAGGAGATATGAAACACTGAGATGCATGAAAAATTAGCTTTCACTTAAAAATGGAACGCAAAATTACCTACACTATGTACTTACAGTGTTCCAAAATAAGAGCAATTAGCGACTTCAAACAAATTTTAAATTTCAAACCTTTTATAAATTTTGTCTCGCCTAAGTGCCTGACATCATATATCTAACACTTGCACTCATTAATACCTGTTGTTGTTGTTGTTGTGGTCTTCAGTCCAGGACTAGTTTGATGCAGCTCTCCATGCTACTCTATCCTGTGCAAGCTCTTTCATCTCCCAGTATTTACTGCAACCTACATCCTTCTGAATCTGTTAAGTGTGTTGATCTCTTGGTCTCCCTCTACGTTTTTTATCCTCCACGCTGCCCTCCAATACTAAATTGGTGATCCCTTGATGCCTGCCAATCGATCCTTTCCACTAGTCAAGTTGTTCCACAAATTTCTCGTCTCTCCAATTCTGTTCAATACCTTCTCAGCCGCCCGGAGTGGCCGAGCGGTTCTAGGCGCTATAGTCTGGAACCGCGCGACCGCTACGGTCGCAGGTTCGAATCCTACCTAGGGCATGGATGTCTGTGATGTCCTTAGGTTAGTTAGGTTTAAGTAGTTCTAAGTTCTAGGGGACTGCTGACCTCAGAGCCATTTGAACCAATACCTTCTCATTAGTTGTGTGATCTACCCATCTAATCTTCAGCATTCTTCTGTAACACGACATTTCGAAAGCTTCTATTCCCTTCTTGTGTAAACTATTTATCGTCCACATTCCACTTCCATACATGGCTACACTCCATAGAAATACTTTCAGAAACGACTTCCTGACACACAAATCTATACTCGATGTTAACAAATTTCTCTTCTTCGGGAAGGCTTTCCTTGCCATTGCCAGTCTACATTTTATATCCTCTCTACTTCGACCATCATCAGTTATTTTGCTCCCCAAATAGCAAAACTCATTTACTACTTTAAGTGTCTCTTTCCCTAACATAATTCCCACAGCATCACCCGATTTAATTCGAGTACATTCCATTATCGTCGTTTTGCTTTTGTTGATGTTCATCGTATAACCATCCTTTCAAGACCCTGCCCATTCCGTTCAGCTGCTCTTCCAGGTCCTTTACTGTCTCTGACACAATTACAATGTCATCGGCGAACCTCAAAGTTTTTATTTCTTGTCCATGCCTAGGAAGTACAATTACGAACAACTTAAGTTGGAGGGAACACATCGAAAATGTTGTGAGGAAGGCAAACCGAAGGCTACGTTTTATTGGCAGAACTCTTAGAAAATGTAACAGGTCTGGTAAATGGACTGCATGCACTACGCTTGTCCGTCCTCTATTGGAGTTCTGCTGCGCAGTCTGGGATCGTCACCAAAAAGGATTAACGGAGACAATCGAGAAAGTTCAAATATGAGCAGCACGTTTTGTATTATCGTGAAATAGGGCAGGAAGTGTCACGGACATGGTACAGGAGTTGCGGTAGACAACCTTAAAAAATAAAAAAATAAAAAAAAGGCGTTTTTTTGCGATGGAATCTTCCTCACGAAATTTCAACCACCAAATTTCTTCTCCAGATATTTCGTAGACGCCGAGCTACATAGGGAGGAAAGATCATCATCATAAAATAAGGGAAATCAGAGGAAAGATATAGGTGTTGGTTTTTTTCCGCGCTCTGTTCGAGAGTGAAAGAATATAGAGAATTATTGTGAAGGTGATTCGACGCACCTTCTGCCAGGCACTTACGTGTGATTTGCAGAGTATCCATGTAGATGTAGATGTAGACGCTGATGTAAAGTTATTAGAAATTTGAAGCTGTATTACACATGGGTGTTAGATTCTGTAAGGAATCGGCGGTCTACCGATGTTTTAGTATTTCAATCGCATCTTCGTACCTCAGGCCTCCTTTGCCAACAGTTTAGCTGCGCTCCGGATGCGTAGTTGAACCTAACTGTGCAAACGACTCACTGTTTATATCTCGTAGCTTCCGCATTGACCATCTGTTACCGTTCAGAGTGCGTACACCAGATGGTGATGAACACAACGGCTGTGTCCGCAGGGGGTATGCTAGAGAAAGGAATTCGTTGCAGATAAACCACCTACTTGCATGGACATAATTTTGAGCGAGTGGCGGTGTGGGCGTGGTTGGGAGAGTTAAAACCAATACAGGCTAAAGGCTTTATTGTACGTACCATTTTATACTTTAACTTCTCTTCCCAACAAACTGAAGGTACATTATTATGATTGAATAATATCTACACTATGTGATCAAAAGTATCCGGACACCTGGCTGAAAATGACTTTCAAGTTCGTGGCACCCTCCATCGGTCATCCTGGAATTCAGTATGGTGTTGACCCACCCTTGGCCTTGATGACAGCTTCCACTCTTGCAGGCATACGTTTAATCAGGTGCTGGATGGTTTCCCGGGGAATGACAGCCCATTCTTCACGGAGTGCTGCACTGAGGAGAGGCATCGATGTCGATCGGTGAAGCTTGGAACGAAGTCGGCGTTCCAAAACACCCCAAAGGTGTTCTGTAGGATTCAGGTCAGGACTCTGTGCAGGCCAGTCCACTACAGGGATGTTATTGTCGTGTAACTACTCTGCCACAGGCCGTGCATTATGAACAGGTGCTCGATCGTGCTGAAAGATGCAATCGCCATCCCTGAATTGCTCTTCAATAAGGGGAAGCAAGAAGGTGGTTAAAACATCAATGTAGGCGTGTGCTGTGATAGTGCCACGCGAAGCAAGAAGGTGTGCAATCCCCCTCCACGAAAAACACGACCACACCATAACACCACCGTCTCCGGCTTTTACTGTTGGCACTACACACGCTGGCAGATGTTCACCGGGTATTCCCCATACCCACACCCTACCATCGGATCGCCACATTGTGTACCGCGATTCGTCACTTCACAAACGTTTCTGCACTGGTCAGTCGTCCAATGTTTACGCTCCTTACAGCAAGCAAGGCTTCGTTTGGCATTTACTGGCGTAATGTGTGGCTTATGAGCAGCCGTTCGACCATGAAATCCAAGTTTTCTCACCTCCCGCTTAACTGTCATAGTACTTGCAGTGGATCTTGATGAGGTTTGGAATTCCTGTGTGATGGTCTGTATAGATGTCTGCCTATTACACATAACGGCCCTCTTCAACTGTCGGCGGTCGCTGTCAGTCAACACACGAGGTCGGCCTGTACGCTTTTCTGCTGTACGTGTCCCTTCACGTTCACACTTCACTATCACATGGGAAACAGTGGACCTAGGGATGTTTAGGAATGTGGAAATCTCGCGTACAGACGAGTGACAGAGGTGACACCCAATCACCTGACCACGTTCGAAATCCGTGAGTTCCGCGGAGCGCCCCATTCTGCTCTCTCACGATGTCTAATGGCTACTGAGGTCGCTGATATGGAGTACCTGGCAGTAGGTTGCAGCACAATGCAACTAATATGAAGAAAGTGAGTTTTTGGAGATGTCCGGATACTTTTGATGACATAGTGGAGTTACCTGAATGGAAACTTTTTGGCGAGAGAAGTCGCTTCTCCAAAATTTTTAACACAAATATCTCCCACACTTCCCGGTATTAATTTAATGCCTGTTTGAATTCTCAAGTGTATAAAACAAAATTACAGACAGTTACAGTTCGTAATCATACTCTGTCTGCCTCTCGATGTTGAAGTCAGCACCTGGAATAAAATTTATGTGGCTTTGCAGAATTCCGGCGATCGTCGACTCCGTAAATTATTAAAATACTCGGAGGCAAAATCGTACGCCGTGGGGAAGCCGTCTTGGGTGCTATGACGTACACACTCCGCAGCATGGGAATCAGTGTCCAACTTGTGTATCAATTTCGACAAAAGTCCAGAAATTAATCTCTCTAAGCAGAGCGTTAACGACCGTGGCGCAGGCTTTACTGATTTCTCAGGATACAAGTTGCCCTACGAGTCAAGGGTGAAGTTAAAATAACCAAAGAATTAAATGTATCTTTTCCATTCATGAAACTATATTTTTCCCGAAATGATCTTCATAGCTACATTTCAGAGTACATCGTCCTCTTCTATGAGATGAAACCTTATCACAAACAGTGAAATTATATACAATGCCGCTAATTACAGTTCCGCTGCGATCATATTCTCCGCAATTGGTAAATCAGAAGGAAGTAAGTCCGTAGTACACGTAATGTACACTACACCAATAGAGTTTTTGTATCACGAGTCAGAGATAATCTTTCTCGCAGTCGTAACACTGTCTAACAATAGACTGCGCAAGAGGACATTTAGCTGAAATCAACATTTAAATCACGTGACTCGGGGCACGAATCGAGTACGTTATTACGCATTTATAGTGGATAATTTATGACCTTTTTCTTTGATCAAATGTTCTGCTGTTGTGCTTTTTACTAGATGCAGAAGTCAAGACCTTGACATATGCTCAGATAAGTCCTTTTTGTATCCTACAGATTAAGTAAAGTGACGGCAATCTCAGCTGAATAAGTGAATTACTGTAAAATACTTCCAGAGGTATTTCCATTAGTTAGGATGGATGTTGGTCCTTGGACGTAAAACTTGGTGAATGAGTAAGATTTTGAGACGACGTATCGTTAATATCTAGCTCACTACACCAGTACAATCGATGTTTTGTAATATATTATGCTTCCTATGTTGATATCGTTTCGGTATCTGAGCTGGATTAAGCAAAAGTTAGAAAACGTATGTCCTTACTTTGTGTAAATACCTGACATTATGCACATAAACGAATTTCCTTTCTTACAAAAGCTTACTAAAGCATTTTACGCGTATTCTTGTGGAATCGTCAGAAAACTAATGCTGCGTTCGAAATTGCTATTTTGTCTTCCAGTCCTGTGGAAGCGGTGAATGGCTCTGAGCACTATGCGACTTAACTTTTGAGGTCATCAGTCGCCTAGAACTTAGAACTAATTAAACCTAACTAACCTACGGACATAACACACCTCCATGCCGGAGGCAGGATTCGAACCTGCGACCGTAGCGGTCACGCGGTTCCAGACTGAAGCGCCTTTAACCGCACGGCCACAACGGCCGGCTAAAGCGGTGAACTACATGAATTCACAGTGAAAAAAATGACTATTCACTAAAGAACAGTGATTCTGACGCTTGTTAAAGAACTTCCAACACGTTTCAACTGGACCACATGTAAATACTATAGCCACTGCTTTATGATCAGGAATCTCAAAAATGGTTCAAATGGCTCTGGGCACTTCCTTTCATCGAATGTAAGTCTTGCGCCAGGCATGTTTACTCGGGTAACTAGACGCAACTAAGAACAAAACACTATCTGGCGACTGTCATCTGACAAAACAAAACAACGCAACAGAACGCTTGTGTGGCAATTGTCGGATCTACAAACTATTGCACTACCGAAGACGAGACAACTCCGTCAATTAGTTTGCCAGTTATGGACTTTCAAACAGTGGATACATTTTTTCGACCCCTCTGTATGTTCAAGAATTCTGCAGCAAACCGATATTAAGGGCATTGGACCGCAATGTTACGGGTGAGAGGCACCCACATGCCTTGCTCATACTGTGGCATCAAGCAGTCAGGCCTGCAAGATGAGTGGTCTGCCAAGCGAGTGGATTCATTCTTAGTTATCGAGTAATATTAGCTCTAGTACTCTCACTTAAGTTACAAGTTATCCTCCTATATGATTACTACGCAACGGAAACGCATATCTGACTATCAGTGATTTACAGAACTCTGACTGTACACTACGCACTGGCAGTACCACATTTTCTTTTTGTCTTTTATTTGACGGCTTTTATTAACACGTGGCCATCCCACTGAATATGAATGGCGCACACATTATAAATTCGGGACATTATGACAACATACAATTTGAAGGAATAGTCTACCAATCTCTTTCTTTTCACTATCTGATTTATTCCGATAAATTCCCTAACCTAAACACACAAATTCTATAACCTACAACAGTAACATATGAGAAATTCCGCCCAGTGGGCATGGCTTTACATTAGTGAATCTCTATATCATGGTCTCGTAATTTATTTAACGCTACAGTGCACTTTCTGGATAGGTTGGTGGATCTTTTATTATACCTCACACTTCGACTCTCACAATCATCATCACGAAACTTTCCTCCAGACCGAGCGGTACAGAAGGAACAAGCATAACCCACTAATCTTTTGAAACTACTTCGCTACACACCCATGGAAACCACACATACCCAAATTACATGACATACACCACACAACAATATGAAATACTACACAGAGAATGGTTACAACATTATCACTTTCAGCTTTCCCACTTCAATTAATATTGATCCCAGTTTCACACGACACTGCCCCACTTTGTAATTCTACTTTCCTACTGTGAACTCTGGAGATAAATGCACGTCTTCCTGTGCAATGCAAGCCATGTGGCGTTGCTGCATAGACGGCCGACTCACCTTACTTCTCTCACAGAGTTTGAATCTAGCGTCACACGCAAAGTAATATTAATGTATTCATCACACACGCGAGTCCTCAACTGATACCGTGGACGAGTACTTCTCTTTATCCTTTGTCTCATACACAGATTGAGACTCACACAGTACTCACCACGTGGAAATACTCGTCTCTAATTTCAAGTCCTGCACACGCCATTTCTTAAATATTTCAACTTATGGTACACACGCTATTTCTTAAATATTTCAACTTATTGTACACACGCTAGTAATTCAGCTTAACTTAAGCACACGGAAGTATTTCAACTTATTGCTACACGTGGTTTCTTTGTGACCGTTGGTCACTTCCGAAGATTACTACAATCCCATTAATATTACCTGCCTGACCTTTAATTCTCCCCACAAAAGTTCCTGAAATAGAGAAATTATTATTTCAAACTACTCTTAAATATTCCACATGCATACCATGACTCCACTCTTTCGTCATTACGGAGCGCAACTAAAACAGGTGTTAACAGCACAGGATCCAGCGGCAGAGTGCCTAAAACATGGCCGTTCTCGATGTCCTCTCCACCTCTGCTGAAGTGGGGGAGCACCTTACTACCCTATTGGCCAGCTACATTTCAGGCGCTCAAAGCTCTGGTAAATTTCATCTCTTTGGTTCCACCAAAGGTGGCCAAAGGATCGACTCAAAGATGATCGTATATTCACATTCACTATCTGCGGTTAGCAGACGACCATACATTCATTCATTTCAAAAGATCTCACCAAACTGGATGAAGGGATTTATTTTGTGGGAGTGCACATATGATAAATTAAATAAATAAATTGTCATTCTTTCCTACACTGGTATCCGGCTTCGCTGTATTAATTGAAATTGAGTTATTTTACAAAAAAAAAGTGTTGTTCTGACAAAAATAATGAAGTATGTTGTACCTATTTTCAATGTCGGGCGGTACTGTACCCTTTCACGGGGCAGTTCTTTTACCCTTTTTATACAGGGTGAGTCACTAACTATTGCCACCAAGAATAACTCCAAAGGTATGACAGGAGCTGAAAAGTTTGTGGGACAAAGGTTGCATGGGACAACGGGGGCCATAATATACGTTGCTTTTTGTTGTTAGCTGGGGTCGTTTCAGAGATACGAAGGTCAACTTTGTTTTTGTAAATGGGATGCTATGGTACTTATTTCATGATAGTGGCTATCGAGACGAATCCAATGATGTGTAACAGTAAGGCCTTTGAAGATCAACGAAGGTGAAAAGGTGGCACGGAAGTCTATTTACCAAAGGTGTTCGAAGTGATGACCATTGGTATCAGTGTAGCGCTGCAATCTTCTTGTCATGGATTGCGTGGTATTCCTTGTCACTTCAGAACTTGTCGAAGCACATGCTCTGACAATTCTTTGTCCTATATCGTGCAAATAGTAAATATTCTCCAAATACGGCGTATCCATCTGATGTGCCATTGACACGTGAACACCATTCGACGGTTTCGCAATACAACACTAAAGTGCGCATCATTTACGACGGCGGCCGGGTTTAGGTTCGTGTACTGCGCATCTGACGTCACAAAACACAGTCAGCCAATGAACAGAAAGCGACGTTGCCAGAGCTCGACTGCAGTGCAGAGCACGGACGAGTGACTTCAGTTTTAGAAACGTTCAGTCATAAATAAAGTAATTGAACAAAAGCAATGTCATGATACCAGACTTTCTATAAAAGAAAGTTTGGAAAAAGCATTGTTTATACCAATTGCTTCATATTCGATTAATTAATTAAACCAAACAAGCAATAAGCCTCCTAATTCAGGCGATAGCAAGGAAAGGTGTTTGTATCATTCTCACTAACCGCTTTTTCGCAATAAAGAACAGCGGTAATTGTTTATTTCCTATTGTACTTCGACGAAACGTGAGTAATTCATAGTCATACCAACATTGTTTGTCGGTACTTTGCGTGACATTTTAAAGTCCTCCGGGAGATGTATTGAATGACCAGCTGTAATGGTTAAAGTGTATGACTGCTAAGCAAAGGTTCTGAATTCAAACCTTGTTCTGTGCTTAACTTCATGAATTTATTCGTTTGAATGTAATTTTTTGAAATTTCTAGTGGCAACTAAAATCGACCGTACGGAAAGTATACGCTATGGACTTTTACCCCTGCAAACTCTTCAGAATTTCGTGCAGTGGTTTACTACATCTAATACTGCAAAATAACTGCATTGAACATCGAAACAAAATTAAGTCATTTATGGGGGGAAGGTATCAGTCGAGAAGATGTGTAAAAATCAAATTTTTGGGCCAAATAGTATTTGTGAAATCGAATGATATAGTGTGTCAAAGCAGTCGAAACACAGTGTGTCTGCACAGGCGAGCAGTGCAGTGATGACAAAATCGCGCACAGCTCGGAATGCGGGGAGCACGTCTCTGTAGCAGCGAAAGGGTTAATGCGGCCGTGGTGGCTTTACTTCATAAACTGCGCGCTCCCCCCTAAACGTAAGCTTGCGAACTATACTGTACTATGGCGCTGGTTCTCTTGGCGCGTACAACTGGCAACGCAGCTATCTCCCGCGTCTGGGCGGGCATGCGCGAACCGCCAAGATAAAAGAATTGAACTATAATAGAATGTAGTAATTCCAATCCCAAAGGAAGCAGGTGTGAAAATTACCGAACTATCAGTTTAATAAGTCACAGCTGCAAAATACTAACGCGAATTCTTTACAGACGAATGGAAAAACTGGTAGAAGCTGGCCTCGGGGAAGATCAGCTTGGATTCCGTAGAAATGTTGGAACACGTGAGGCAATACTGACCCTACGACTTATCTTAGAAGCTAGATTAAGGAAAGGCAAACCTATGTTCCTAGCATTTGTAGACTTAGAGAAAGCGTTTGATAATGTTGACTGGAATACTCTGTTTCAAATTCTGAAGGTGGCAGGGGTAAAATACAGGGAGCGAAAGGCTATTTACAATTTGTACAGAAACCAGATGGCAGTTATAAGAGTCGAGGGACATGAAAGGGAAGCAGAGGTTGGGAAGGGAGTAAGACAGGGTTGTAGCCTCTCCCCGATACTATTCAATCTGTATATTGAGCAAGCAGTAACGGAAACAAAAGAAAAATTCGGAGTAGGTATTAAAATCCACGGAGAAGAAATAAAAACTTTGAGGTTCGCCGATGACATTGTAATTCTGTCAGAGACAGCAAAGGACTTGGAAGAGCAGTTGAACGGAATGGACAGTATCTTGAAAGGAGGGTATAAAATGAACATCAACAAAAGCAAAACGAGGATAATGGAATGTAGTCGAATTAAGTTGGGTGATGCTGAGGGAATTAGATTAGGAAATGAGACACTTAATGTAGTAAAGGAGTTTTGCTATTTGGGGAGCAAAATAACTGATGATTGTCGAAGTAGAGAGGATATAAAATGTAGACTGGCAATGGCAAGGAAAGTGTTTCTGAAGAAGAGAAATTTGTTAACATCGAGGATTGATTTAAGTGTTAGGAAGTCGTTTCCAAGAAGTATTTGTATGGAGTGTAGCCATGTATGGAAGTGAAGCATGGACGATAAATAGTTTAGACAAGAAGAGAGTAGAAGCTTTCGAAATGTGGTACTACAGAAGAATGCTGAATATTAGATGGGTAGATCACATAACTAATGAGGAGGTATTGAACAGAATTGGGGAGAAGAGGAGTTTGTGGCACAACTTGACTAGAAGAAGGGATCGGTTGGTAGGGCATGTTCTGAAGCACCAAGGGATCACCAATTTGGTACTGGAGGGCAGCTTGGAGGGCAAAAATCGTAGAGGGAGACCAAGAGATGAATACACTAAGCAGATTCAGAAGGATGTAGGCTGCAGTAGGTACTGGGAGATGATGAAACTTGCACAGGATAGAGTAGCATGGAGAGCTGCGTCAAACCAGTCTCAGGACTGAAGACCACAACAACAACAACAACAGGAACGGTAAGACTAGTATCGTCGATTCAAGCGAATTTGAATGATGTATTCCTTCAAAGAACAGGTCGATATGGTTCTCATTTACGGAGAATGCCAACGAAATTCAGTGAGAGCGGGGTAGTGGAAATTCAGCAGGATGCCATTCCGGGATAAAAGGCAGATACGTCAGGGAAAGACGTGACTAAGACAGTATGAGTGGCCACCCTCGTCTCCGAAGCGTCGCCTGCCTAGACGCGTGACGTCATTCACAGGCTGTCAAGTTTTTTGCTTCCGAGCTATGATCTTGGCGACAGCCCCCCACTACCCCCCCTTTCACCCCCTTCCCCCCTTCCCCCTTCCCGTCCCCCACTCTCTCCCTTCTGTTTCCTTCGGCCAGGAACTGCCGACTCCTTTGCGCCTCGGAGACAGCAGAAAATCTTCAGGAAAGATGCCTACGCGTTGCTTCACGGAAGAAATGCTCCTAGCCACAAAGAAAAGAAAAAAAGAGGGGATAACGTCTGGATTCCCATACCACGTGTATAGTTTCACCAGTGACGTAATCAAAATGGCTACTGTAACATCCTAAGTGACTACATTTCGAATCGTATACGAAACAGTCAGTTGTCATTACGCCAAAATTGCACATCGTAAAAAAAAAATAACACATGTTAGATCTACGATTTCCTGTCGAGGATTGATGAAAGAAACATTTATCGGAGTGAAAAAGAACGAACGATCGTTAAAAAAAGCTGTACAGGTGAAGTAAGAACTACAAATTACGAAAAATTGAAGCTAATATCGTAAAATAAACTTTGGTTACGTAGCTCAAGTGAAGAAACCATGCACAGTTGAGAATATGTGTATCTCTCAGGATGGAATTTAGAACTGGCCATTAAAATTGCAAACGCATAAAGTCGCACATCGTAAAAAAATGGCGCATGTTAGAACTACGATTTTCTCCTGAAGGTTGATGAAAGAAACATTTATCGGAGTGAAAAAGAACGAACGTACGTTAAAAAAGCTGTATAGGTGGAGTAAGAACTACGAATTACGAAAAATTGAAGCTAATATCGTAAAATAAACTTTGGTTACGTAGTTCAACTGAAGAAATCATACACAGTTAAGAATATGTGTATCTCTCAGGATGGAATATACAACTGGCCATTAAAACTGCAAACGCATAAAGTCGGCATGCAAGAAACGCTGGTATCAAGTGTAGCACATGCTTGGGTATGCAGATGATTAGCATTTCTTCGCAGTCGCACAAGGTAGGCAGGGGTAGTGGTCTATTTCTGAATGTTTATTGCTATCGGGATAACATAGGGTGACAGGCTGTGGAGTACAATTCTTCGTCTTTTGACGTAAACACAGTGATCCATGTGTAAAAACAGTGTTGAATGCGTCCGCAAACGCGGCACAGTTTTGTTGCAGATTCAGAGATAACCTGTCTCAGCAGAATGGTAGGGTAGGGTGCAGACATCATACTTTGGAGCAAAACATCCTGGACATTCTGTAGGGGCGTTACTTTTTCTGAATGTAATGAGAAACTTTCGATCCAAGGAGTAGTTACTACTACTGGGACAACACTACGTACTTGCGTGACATACCGTGGAGCGCAGTGTTTCTTTTAATGGGTACGGTGTTACATGTGTATAGAAACGGTGTTCAAATACCGCCACACACGGGACCCATCTGCGCTGCTGCTCTTGAGGTAGACTGTAGTAGGTGTTTTGTGGGTCATCATCTAGTGACCATTACAACACTTCTTAAACATACTGTAGTAAACGATTTATGAACAAGGTGTAATTAAAAAAGTTCCGAGGCGTTTTTTCTCTGAGAACCATGTCAAGGTAACTTTTTATTTCTTCCTTCTCCAAACCTATTTTCTCATCTGACCACTTGACTTCCGTTGTTCTTTTGTTTGTTTTCTTCTCCTGAAAATCTTTGAATTTCTTGACTTTTCATCGGACTTTGCTGAGTAAGACCTCCTGTTCAATTTGCGTTTCTTCTAAGTCCTGCGGCTCCTCCCGTCAGAGGTTCGAGTTCACCCTCTGGCGTGGGTGTGTGTGTCGTCCTTAGCGTACGTAAGTTTGACTAAGTAGTGAGAAAGCCTAGGGACCGATGACCTCAGCAGTTTGGTCCCAGTTCGAACTAACCACAAATTTCCAGATTTCTAAGTCCTCTGCGCTCTTGCCGCCCCACCCATTCTCTTTCCCTGTTTTCCTAATTTGGAAGAACGTCCGGATCTTCTTTGTCAATCCGTCTTCCTCATTGTCTCTAGACATCCGTGGAGTGTAACCAAAAAAAATGGTTCAAATGGCTCTGAGCACTATGGGACTCAACTGCTGTGGTCATCAGTCCCCTAGAACTTAGAACTACTTAAACCTAACTAACCTAAGGACATCACATACACCCATGCCCGAGGCAGGATTCGAACATGCGACCGTAGCAACAGCGCGGCTCCGGACTGGAGCGCCTAGAACCGCACGGCCACCGCGGCCGGCGTGGAGTGTAACACATCTTTTCCTAATCTCATCTGTTGTTTCAGGCAAAATCAGTACATTTCTTTTTTTGATCGCAAAATCCAATTGCTATCTTAGTTATTGATTGCACTTAATATTTTTCGCAATTTTTTTTCTTTCTTTTACAAAACTTCTAATGCATTTTTGCTAAAAACATTCAACAGCCTTGATCACATAAATGTTTCTTTATTTAGGACATTTGGTTTCGACAGGTTTTGCTGACATCTTTAGGTCTTAAAAATCTTTTTTTTTCTGTCAAACGTCCTCATTTTACAGTGGACCTCACGCCAAACTGCCATGTGGATATAAAAGTCTGCACATTGTAAAAGACTTTTTATCGGCGTGACAACTTGGCGTGAGGTTCACCGTAAAATGAGCACGTTTCACAACAAAAAGATTTTTAAGATCTGAGGATTACAGCAGAGTCTGTCTAAACCGGTTGTCTTCAGTAAAGAAATATTTATGTAATCTAATCTGTTGAATGTTTTTAGCAAGTGAAACAGATCGCTCCTTCGGTATTCACAAAATGAGAAAAGTCAAGCAGCGCGGGATTAGCCGAGCGGTCTGGGGCGCTGCAGTCATGGACTGTGCGGCTGCTCCCGACGGAGGTTCGAGTCCTCCCTGGGGCCTGAGTGTGTGTTTGTCCGTAGGATAATTTAGCTTAAGTAGTGTGTAAGCTTAGGGACTGAAGACCTCAGCAGTTAAGTCCCATAAGGTTTCACACACATTTGAACATTTGAAGAAAAGTCAATGAAACGCATTTTTGCGTCCAAGAAGAATTGGTGTTTCCGACCCATAGGCGACTTCAGGTTTTACAACTGTATTATACTGCCTTAGTTTAACATCTCTGCAAAACGGTGCTTACTGTACAGATTTCTTACTTTCATGTCTGTGTTTTCATTCTTCAGTTCTGAGAAGAGCTGCTTCTTTAGCGCGTTTTATGTTTATATTTTCATCCAGATATTTCAAGTTGTCTGTTTGCTTGCTTTTTAAAATTTGCTGTGAGTTATTTTCGTTTGTCATGTCCTCCCCCTGTTCAAAAGATGTTCGCAGTCCTGTCTTTTCAGCTGTCTCCTTCATATTTCCCAGTCTTTTCTTCGCAAACTCTGAGGTCCCACCAATTATTAGGAGATCGTCTGCAAAGGCCAAACAATTTATCGCTTCTTTCGATCTACCCAGCTTTATGTAGTTATTAACTTTATGTTTTTTCTACTGTTTTCCACTATCTCACAAATTTTTCCAGTACACAACTGAATGGTAGTGGGTCACCGACCCCTTGTCTGACTCCTGATCCCATTTGGAAGGTACTAGAAGTTGTCGCAAGAAATTTAACTTTAGATTCCGTGGAGGCGTAGCGCCGTATACCGATCCTGCCTTGGAGGCGGTTAAGTGCGAGATGTGTCTTAGACCTGGATAGTGACAGATGGTGACGCGAGACTGGACGCTCCCGTAGTTTTATGTATCAGCCGATAGAGGATATTGGATAGGGGACTGATATATTTTCGATTGTGCGCACTAGAGTGCACTAAAGTAATGGAATGATTTTCATAAACTGTTCTAGTATTTTCATGAAGTGTTACTATGTCTTTTTGTGTAGGTAAAATGTTATAAATGTGTTTTAGCAGCATGAATGATGCGTGAGTGTGGTTTAAGGTTAATATGAAGATAATTGTTTAACGTGTTATCATCATCATCATCATCATCATTTAAGACTGTTTATGCCTTTCAGCGATCAGTCTGGAGCATAACCCCCCTTATACAGTTCGTCCATGATCCCCTATTCAGTGCTAATATTGGTGCCTCTTCTGATGTTAAACCTATTACTTCAAAATCATTCTTAACCGAATCCAGGTACCTTCTCCTCGGTCTGCCCCGACTCCTCCTACCCTCTACTGCTGAATCCATGAGTCTCTTGGGTAACCTTGCTTCTCCCATGCGTGTAACATGACCCCACCATCTAAGCCTGTTCGCCCTGACTGCTACATCTATAGAGTTCATTCCCAGTTTTTCTTTGATTTCCTCATTGTGGACACCCTCCTGCCATTGTTCCCATCTACTAGTACCTGCAATCATCCTAGCTACTTTCATATCCGTAACCTCAACCTTGTTGATAAGGTTTCCTGAATCCACCCAGCTTACGCTCCCATACAACAAAGTTGGTCGAAAGATTGAACGGTGCACAGATAACTTAGTCTCGGTACTGACTTCCTTCTTGCAGAAGAGAGTAGATCGTAGCTGAGCGCTCACTGCATTAGCTTTGCTACACCTCGCTTCCAGTTCTTTCACTATGTTGCCATCCTGTGAGAATATACATCCTAAGTACTTGAAACCGTCCACCTGTTCTAACTTTGTTCCTCCTATTTGGCACTCAATCCGTTTATATTTCTTTCCCACTGGCATTACTTTCGTTTTGGAGATGCTAATCTTCATACCATAGTCCTTACATTTCTGATCTAGCTCTGAAATATTACTTTGCAAACTTTCAATCGAATCTGCCATCACAACTAAGTCATCCGCATACGCAAGACTGCTTATTTTGTGTTCACATATCTTAATCTCACCCGGCCAGTCTATTGTTTTCAACATATGATCCATAAATAATATGAACAACAGTGGAGACAGGTTGCAGCCTTGTCTTACCCGTTCATGAACCACGGGCAACGTATGAGTGGTCAAGTAAGTGTTCCCGACAGTCGGGATACCAGCTACTTTGGAATAAGGCTGGGCATCTCGGACACATTCTGAGTCGTGGTCACCTTTGCGCTCATACGGCAAAGACTGCCAAATCCACCGGTTAGTCCCTCAGCCGTTAGGGGTAAAACCCAATGGGACTCGGGGCAAGTAAGGCTAGCAACCTGCTTCCCTGGTACTCTAAACATGATGCTGGCAACAGTCAGAATAACGTGTTATGTATTGGGATTTAGCGTGGGAACATTTCGAAGAAGTATGGATGTGGACAAAGGGGATTTTTGTAGAATAGATTTGTAAAGTAAGTTTATGGTAAAGGGAAAGTTAATTCAGGTATAAATAAGAATAGTAAATAACTTTATGCATAAGCAAAACTTCAGCATATTAGATAATTACGTAGGTAAAAAGTGTATTCGTTAGGTTTACTATTTTGCGATTGGTTATTGATGAAAAGCGCGGACTGACGCGGGAGAATGTTGTTTCTGTTGGCTGTTGAGTAAACTGACCAATGGTAAAGCAATATTCTTCGCGCGCCTTTCTCTGCTGATAGAATATTCTAGAGAGGAGTCGGAGCCTAGCCATGAAACAGTTCGGACGTGTGTAGTAGTAGTTCTGATGGAAACGATAAGTTGCCAGATCTGGCTGTGTTTCATACATCAAAGTGTTGTAAAGTGACGGCACTATTATTCCGATGGGTGTGTAGAAATTTCGGAATTTTTAAGTGAATTTTGTGACGAGAAAAGACATAAATTCCGCAAGGGGTATTGAGCAGGTTGGTGGCTGAAAACTGTGACTGCATTTGGTACCGACAGACTCAATATTTGGCGAGCATTCTCAATAAAAAACAATCCGTATTTTTTGTAGCTATTACGTTTTCGGGAAATGCAACACCATAAACTTGCTAACATCTACATCTACATCTACATTTCTACATTTATACTCCGCAAGCCACCCAACGGTGTGTGGCGGAGGGCACTTTACGTGCCACTGTCATTACCTCCCTTTCCTGTTCCAGTCGCGTATGGTTCGCGGGAAGAACGACTGTCTGAAAGCCTCCGTGCGCGCTCTAATCTCTCTAATTTTACATTCGTGATCTCCTCGGGAGGTATAAGTAGGGGGAAGCGATATATTCGATACCTCGTCCAGAAACGCACCCTCTCGAAACCTGACGAGCAAGCGACACCGCGATGCAGAGCGCCTCTCTTGCAGAGTCTGCCACTCGAGTTTGTTAAACATCTCCGTAACGCTATCACGGTGACCAAATAACCCTGTGACGAAACGCGCCGCTCTTCTTTGGATCTTCTCTATCTCCTCCGTCAACCCGACCTGGTACGGATCCCACACTGATGCGCAATACTCAAGTATAGGTCGAACGATTGTTTTGTAAGCCACCTCCTTTGTTGATAGACTACATTTTCTAAGGACTCTCCAAATGAATCTCAACCTGGAACCCGCCTTACCAACAATTAATTTTATATGATCATTCCACTTCAAATCGTTCCGCACGCATACTCCCAGATATTTTACAGAAGTAACTGCTACCAGTGTTTGTTCCGCTACATATACTCATACAATAAAGGATCCTTCTTTCTATGTATTCGCAATACATTACATTTGTCTATGTTAAGGGTCAGTTGCCACTCCCTGCACCAAGTGCCTATCCGCTGCAGATCTTCCTACATTTCGCTACAATTTTCTAATGCTGCAACTTCTCTGTATACTACAGCATCATCCGCGAAAAGCCGTACGGAACTTCCGACACTATCTACTAGGTCATTTATATATATTGTGAAAAGCAATGGTCCCATAACACTCCCCTGTGGCACGCCAGAGGTTACTTTAACGTCTGTAGACGTCTCTCCATTGATAACAACATGCTGTGTTCTGTTTGCTAAAAACTCTTCAATCCAGCCACACAGCTGGTCTGATATTCCGTAGGCTCTTATTTTGTTTATCAGGCGACAGTGCGGAACTGTATCGAACGCCTTCCGGAAGTCAAGAAAAATAGCATCTACCTGGGAGCCTGTATCTAATATTTTCTGGGTCTCGTGAACAAATAAAGCGAGTTGGGTCTCACACGATCGGAATCCATGTTGATTCCTACATAGTAGATTCTGGGTTTCCAAAAACGACATGATACTCGAGCAAAAAACGTGTTCTAAAATTCTACAACAGATCGACGTCAGAGATATAGGTCTATAGTTCTGCGCATCTGCTCGACGACCCTTCTTGAAGACTGGGACTACCTGTGCTCTTTTCCAATCATTTGGAACCTTCCGTTCCTCTAGAGACTTGCGGTACACGGCTGTTAGAAGGGGGGCAAGTTCTTTCGCGTACTCGCTAACGTGAGTGAAAGGGATTGTGAGTGACTGCGTTAAGACTAGCACGGGCTTGGCAGTGATACTTGTTCACCTAAGTTTCAGAATATATTAATTAAGAAAAAAAATTTCCAACCTGTAATTTCGTGTGAAAACTTTCTCCCGAAACGTAGAGTTAGTGACTTTAATTGCAGCCTGGTTCGCGTCGAAGTACAGTAGGTTTCGCTCGGCTTCCCTACTGATGATCTTCTGAGACAATGTTCACAGGTAGGTGCAGGTGCGTCGTAAAGGGACAGAAAGAACCGCGCCGCCTCACCGTGTTTTGCACGAGCTTGTTGAATTAAGGTAGAGCACTTTCCCGCGAAAGGCAAAGGTCCCGAGTTCGCGTCTCGGTCCGGCACACAGTTTTAATCTGCCAGGAAGTTTCAAGAGAATCTGTGTTTATCCAAATGATAAGCCTTTTTAAAATCAACAAAAGTTACTACTGTCTTTTCATTTGATTCTGCCACACACCTAATTATGTAAGATTTAGAATTTGTAGTGGACCGGGTAGGGTTTATTGTGGTGTCACCGCCAGACACCACACTTGCTAGGTGGTAGCTTTAAATCGGCCGCGGTCCATTAGTACATGTCGGACGCTCGTGTCGCCACTGTCAGTAATTGCAGACCGAGCGCCACCACACGGCAGGTCTAGAGAGACGTACTAGCACTCGTCCCCAGTTGTACGACGACTTTGCTAGCGACTACACTGACGAAACCTTTCTCTCATTTGCCGAGAGACAGTTAGAATAGCCTTCAGCTAAGTCTATGACTACGACCTAGCAAGGCGCCATTAACCATATCTGGAAAGAGTCTTATTTGTATTATCAAGAGCGATGTACCACAAGGATGAAGTAAAGTTAAGTATTATAGAAGCTACGTACTTTTCTTATTAGCATTCATTACGTATCCTGTTCCAGACTTCACGCCAGTCGGCGTGTGTGTACGCGTGCCTTTCGGTTACCCGTCACTGTGGACTGGCTGTCTTGTCAGTCCACTACAGATATTGCTCCTGAATCCAGCTTGATATCCTCCAATTCAATTATCTAGGTGACGAAGAGCTTTCGACAACATTTTGTTTTCTAAGTGTAGCAATGAAGTTCCTCTCCAGATATTGATCTGTTTCGTCCCCTTTTTTTTATGACGAGGGTGAATGAACACAGCATTCCAGTTTTCTGGAATTGTTTCAGTGTCCCAGATCGATGAGGACTGTAATATACAGTCTCTAAAATCGGTGGAATGAACAGTGTGTAATTGGTTCAAATGGCTCTGAGCACTATGCGACTTAACTTCTGAGGTCATCAGTGGCTAGAACTTTGAACTAATTAAACCTAACTAACCTAAGGACATCACATACATCCATTCCCGAGGCAGGATTCGAACCTGCGACCGTAGCGGTCGCTCGGCTCCAGACTGTAGCGCCTAGAACCGCACGGCCACTCCGGCCGGCTATGTAAATGGTAGGCGGCTTGGAAAAGTATTTGTATATGGAAGAAAATACGGGCTTTTGGGGCATTTTCGAGTAATGCTTTCTAGACATACTGGATGACACAGAAAAACGGAAACATTTCCACAATCCAATAAAACTGGAAGTGATGAAGAATGAAATTGCATTCATAGCAATTGAAACCTTACAACTTTGCCATTTACGAAACACTGACGGCATTTACCATTTTTTTAAAAAATTACGGCACCGTTAGATGGCGTCCTCCTGTACGAATACATTCGCGAAATCTGCTGTTGAGTTTCCTCATCGACCGCTGCAACATCTCAGCTGGAATACTGTGAATTGCACCCCGAATTCTCTGTTTTAACTCATCCAGGGTTTTCGGTCGAGTCGTGCAGACTTTGCTCTTGATGTAGCCCCACAAGAAAAAAATCACAGACGGATAAATCTGGCGATCAGGGGGCCAGGTAATGTTAGCGAATCGTGACACCACGCGTTGCCAAACAATTCTCGCACATATGCCGTTGACTGCCGTGCAGTGTGTGATGTTGCTCCGTCCTGTTGAAACCAGGCTTCTTGAACGTTTGGAAAGTGCAGGTGTAACGGAAAAGTTCGTAACATCTCCACGTATAACGATCGTCACTGACAGTTATTGGGTGTCCCTGTTGATTTGCAAAAAATACGGTCCGATAATCACATTGATGAAACACCACACCATACTGTCACTTTGCTAGCGTGTAAAGGGCGCTCATGAACGTCATTAGGATTTGTGTTTGCCCAGTAACGGTAGTTCTGTTTATTCACATAACCTGTGAGATGAAAATGTGCCTCATCTGACATCCACAACTTGTTTAGAAATTGAAACTTCCTGGCAGATTAAAACTGTGTGCCCGACCGAGACTCGAACTTGGGACCTTTGCCTTTCGCGGGCAAGTGCTCTACCATCTGAGCTACCGAAGCACGACTCACGGCCCTACTTCTGCCAGTACCTCGTCTCCTACCTTCCAAACTTTACAGAAGCTGTCCTGCGAATCTTGCAGAACTAGCACTCGTGAAAGAAAGGATATTGCGGAGTCATGGCTTGGCCACAGCCTGGAGGATGTTTCCAGAATGAGATTTTCACTCTGCAGTGGAGTGTGCGCTGATATGAAACTTCCTGGCAGATTAAAACTGTGCGCCCGACCGAGACTCGAACTCGGGACCTTTGTCTTTCGCGGGCAAGTGCTCTACCATCTGAGCTACCGAAGCACGACTAACGCCCCGTCCTCACAGCTTTACTTCTGCCAGTATCTCGTCTCCTACCTTCCAAACTTTACAGAAGCTCTCCTGCGAACCTTGCAGAAGTAGCACTCCTGAAAGAAAGGATATAGCGGAGACATGGCTTAGCCACAGCCTGGGGGATGTTTCCAGAATGAGATTTTCACTCTGCAGCGGAGTGTGCGCTGATATGAAACATCGTGGCAGATTAAAACTCTGTGCCCGACCGAGACTCGAACTCGGGACCTTTGCCTTTCGCGGGCAAGTGCTCTACCAACTGAGCTAGCCAAGCACGACTCGCGCCCCGTCCTCACAGCACTTGCCCGAGAAAGGCAAAGGTCCCGAGTTCGAGTCTCGGTCGGGCACACAGTTTTAATCTGCCACGAAGTTTCATATCAGCGCACACTCCGCTGCAGAGTGAAAATCTCATTCTGTTTAGAAATTCATCGTCTTTGTTTATTTTTGTTGTCATTTGTTGAGTGAATCCTAATCGTAACCGGTAATCGCTGTCCTTCAACTGTTGCACCACCTGTAGTTTGTCCGGATGGAATTTTAAATGAAGATGAACAATTCTGCGAAGACTGTCCCAGACATTCGAACCACTGCTGCTTACTCACGAACTGAAAGCCGTGGACTCCGTAAGACAGACTCGCGTACAACATCAACGTTCGGTGGCGAGCGCACACCTCTTGGTCGTCCTGTCGTTTTCTTATTGAGCGCAGACCCAGTCTCTTCAGAGTTATCAATCCAACATTTTACAGCGTGTTTCGACGGGGACGGCATCACGACGTCCTAAATTACTGAAACGTCGAAACTCCCTCTGCGCCGCTACCAAACTATCACTGTTTTTATAAAAAAAAATTATGGCTAACGCACGCTGTTGTGCGTTCCATTGATCCATAATCACTTAAATGGCGGACTGTTTACTCGCTGTCACGAACCCGCATTCCTACCACTTGCCCATGGCTGCCACAACTCATTTCAAACATTCCCGTTTTTTAAACTACACATGATTGCCCTAATGGGAATTCCGCGATCGTTCATTAAATAAAATATGGCGTTTCAGTCTTCGATCGCTATTCTTTATTTTCAATTACCTGTTTCGGGCTAGCTGCCCATCTTCAGATCTGTTAGACAAAGTTAAAAATATAATTAATAAGAGAAATACAGTTAGTGATAGAAATATCTTAGTTTACAAAAAGAAATTTTGGAACATATTAAACGCCAACATACCATATATTGCAGTTACAGAGTAACTTGTCCGTACAGAACACTCGATTCGCTGTCATCAGTAAAGTAAATTTTAATCTGTTAAAACCTTATATCGCAGTTTTTAAGAGTAACCAGACTGGTAACAGTAAAAAGTGCCCTCTATCTATAACAATTGTGCAACTGTTATTATTTCACCGTATATATTAATGGCGAATATTCTTTTTAATAAAACAATTTTTAAACTAATAACATATGAATAATCTTTTTTTGAGTGGACCATGAAACGAAAAAAAATCACACTAATTTAAAATTTCTTTATAAAGAAACATAAAATATAATTAAAATGTAGATATTCTTTCGAAAATGTGCGTTTACTCTTCTCTGTTTTGATTGGTGGTGGAGTGGATTTCCCTACGTCAGAACGTACACAACGCCACGCCGAGTCCTCTTCCGCCGCGCCCAATCAAAACTTGGTTTTAGATCATCGTCCGCCGGCCGGAGTGGCCGAGCGGTTAAAGGCGCTACAGTCTGGAACCGCACGACCGCTACGGTCGCAGGTTCGAATCCTGCCTCAGGCATGGATGTGTGTGATGTCCTTAGGTTAGTTAGGTTTAAGTAGTTCTAAGTTCTAGGGGACTTATGACCACAGCAGTTGAGTCCCATAGTGCTCAGAGCCATTTGAACCATTTAGATCATCGTCCAGGGCTGACACCGACAGGGAACGTCGTTTAGTGAACTCTTACAACTGAACAGATACTTGCTATGTACCGGCTATTTGCACTTAGTCGTCGAAGGACTTTTTTGTGTTATATTACATGCAGTGTTACAGACTTCAATATTCGACAAGCCACAAAGAAAAATAAACGTTTTTAACTCATTCGTGCGACTTTGTTACTAATTTGTTGGAATGATTGTAGAACCTTCGTTCTCCTGTCCTGTTACCTGACCCTGGTGCATAGCTGTGTAATATTGGCAGGGAGAAATTGTGTTAGCGGTTGTAAGGTGTCAGGCAAATCCAACACCTATCATGAAAACGCTGACATGGTAGCAAATCCAGTAGTATGTCACAAAGCTCCGAATAAATCCTGACATTAAACTAACCAAAGTAATACGATCAACGAGTGAGCAAATGGAATACCACAGACTAACACAAGAACGCCTAAATGCATGTCATACCTTCCCACCGTGAGACAGACGCAGTTCCGAGGGGAGAAACGAGAACAGAAGCAGAGAGCTGAACCGTGTTAAGCTAGAAGGCCCTACGATAAGGGACGGACACCCACGTCGCCAGCCAACCGCCAGGACCACCCCCCAAAAGATAGAGCCCTCCAGAAGAACAGTATAGATCTTACGATAACACTAAAAAGGGCCACACCAGCTGCAAGTTTTAGCGTGAGACTTTTTCGCGTCTCTGTTACGTTGCAAACTTTAAAAACATTGCCCCACCACGAAAAGTATAACGTTTCTCATTGGATAGACGGAATTTTTGTAGGCGGAGCTTAAGGTTAACATTGAGACCCTGATTGGTCAGATGAAAACACAGCCAGATAGTTTTTTTAAACCAACTTCGGTAAATTGTAGTAAGGAGAAGTTATGAGTTGCTAGGAGAGTTGCTTCCGAGAGGGCGAGCTGGACGGAGCTGTGCTGCACGCCGCCCCCTGACGAACACCGACAAGGTAATGAACGCACGCGATGCCGCATAACAGCGCATAACGCTTCACTGAGAACTGCAGAAGTCTCATCTGTTACATCCCCTTTTTACGTAATACTAGTGTCGATCGTCAATTAAAGCTCATGGTATTCACATTTGCAACTTGAAGTAAAAATCTGAAACGCGATGATTTTTCTGTTATATAATTATTGAGAAACCACATGAGCAACTGTAATTTATGGTAAGTTAAATAAGTAATTAAAGATAATTGAGGGTCACTGTAGACCATTTTTGATAGTTTTCTCTTTTATGAAATTAAATTTATCGTAGATTATAGATGTGATATGGCATAGGTCATCCTTCAATCCATTGTAGAACTTGGAAACCCATTCAGGGAATATTCGTTCACATTTTTGTTGAATGCAGTTGGTTTTTATCCTCCTGTAT
This sequence comes from Schistocerca cancellata, assembly GCF_023864275.1. Taxonomy (NCBI): domain Eukaryota; kingdom Metazoa; phylum Arthropoda; class Insecta; order Orthoptera; family Acrididae; genus Schistocerca; species Schistocerca cancellata. Next base: position 45,399,422 of record NC_064636.1, on the reverse strand, counting down.
TAAAATATTTCCTTTTATCAATACTGAAATTTATAAACAATGTTATGTGAGTACTACTTTTTCGACGTTATTTTACCAGCTAACTAAAAATAGGAAATCCTAGAACCTCTTCCACTAAATTTAGTTAGTATTAAGATTCTTTTACAGGGTGTGCAGTGGAGCTGACCCTGAAATCATTAAGTATTTGATTATATCATCGCTAGTCTCACTGAATTCTTTTGAATTCTACATGTCATGTGTAGTCTGGCGTCTCCTTACCAGCAGCAGGTCCCAGGTTCAAACTAGTCAGTTCCCTAAAAAACACGCTCAGAGCGTCGTTGCGCGAGAGTGGTAGGGAGACACGACTTGGAACAAACAGACACCACGCAGAATGTTAGACGGTGTACTGCACAGACTTGGCCTACCGTAACAACAGTTAAACTGAGTAGCTATAGTTTCAATAGTTGACGTTTATAACACCACATTCTGTGGGTCACTCTTCATAGGTACTGTGATGGTTTGCAAGGAATACATCATTATTTAAATTTTCTTTTCAGGTTGTCTCCACACGCAAAGCACCGACGTTGTGTGCAAGCAGAGGTCACCTGTGCCATTTTCCAGGCTAGAGGACTATTTGTGTGGACTGGAGTTTGTAGGAGAAACCAGCTAGCACCAATGCACCTGAAGGTGGAAGACGATTCTGAAGACAACAAACCTGCCATCCCAGCGCGATTTGGCACAAAACACGACTCCGAGGACTCGTTCCCGGTGGACCAGCAGCACCATCTGGTGGCTGCAGGGTCGCCAGTCGGCGGCACCATGCCAGCTCCTACAGAGGACACCGCCAGTGGAGGAGGGATCACCACCAACCCCAACACCACCGCGGGTACGGTGTTGGCACCCCTGCCGGGTGTGCGCGGGTATTCCCCGCACCACCGTCCCCACCACCACTACCCCCACCACCACCACCACGGCAGCTACTCCGGGCAGCCGGTGCCCCTGTTCGGCGAGGTCCCTCGGGACCCGTGTGCGCCGGGTTCGTCCGCTCAGCGCGTGCTGGACGTCGGCGGTACGGACCTCCACACCGCGACGCTGATGCCGCCTCCACCTCCGCCACCACTGGGGCACCACTACGGCTTTGGTCCGCACCATCAGCAACACCCTCACCTCCAGCACCAGCACCACAGCCGGCCCACTCTGCACCAGCACCACCTGCAGCTACACCACGGGCAGGTAGGTCGCACCCATTAACTGTCATACGAAAATTTTATTCTTCTTTACATATGAAAGCACTTGGGTTCTCTTTCACGTGTTTAAATTTATCTGTATGTGATCTAAGGTATCCGGACACCTGGCTGAAAATGACTTACAAGTCCGTGGCGCCCTCCATCGGTAACGCTGGGATTCAATATGGTGATAGCTCACCCTTAGCCTTGTCCGCCCCCAGTAGCTGAGTGGTGAGCGTGACAGAAGGCCAATCCTAAGGGTCCAGGTTCGATTCCCGGCTTGGTCGGAGATTTTCTCCGCTCAGGCACTGGGTGTTGTGTTGTCCTCATCATCATCACTTCATCCACATCGACGCGCAAGTCGCTGAAGTGGCATCAAATCGAAAGACTTGCACCCGGCGAACAGACTACCTGACGGGAGGCCCTCGTCACAAGACACTTCATTTTACGCTTAGCCTTGATGACAGCTTCCATTCTCGCAGGCATACGTTCAATCAGGTGCTGGAAAGTTTCTTGGGGAATGGCAGCCCATTCTTCACAGAGTGCTGCAATGACGTGAGGTACGGATGTCGGTCAGTGAGACCTGGCAGGAAGTCGGTGTTCCAAACTATCCCAAAGTTGTTTTGTAGGATTCAGGGTAGGACTCTGTGCTGGCCAGTCTATTACAGGGATATTACTGTCGTGTAACCACTCCGCCACAGACCGTGCATTATGAACAGGTGCTCGATAGTGTCGAAAGATCCAATCGCCATCCCCAAATTGCTGTTCAACAGTGGGAAGCAAGACGGTTCTTAGAATGTCAGTGTAGGCCTGTGCTGTGATAGTGCCACGCAAAACAACAAGGGGTGCAAGCCCACTCCATGAAAAACCATCCACACCATAACACCACCACCTCAGGATTTTACTGTTGGCACTACACACACTGGCAGATGACGTTTACCGGGCATTCGCCATACCCACACCCTGCCATCTGATCGCCACATTCTGTACCGTGATTCGTCACTCCACACAACGTTCTTCCACAGTTCAGTTGTCCAATGTTTACGCTCCTTACACCAAGCGTGGCCTTTTTTGGCATTTACTGGCGTGATGTGTGGCTTATGAGCAGCCGCTCGACCATGAAATCCAAGTTTTCTCACCTCCCGCCTAACTGTCACACTACTTGCAGTGGATCCTGATGTAGTTTTGAATTCCTGTGTGTTGGCCTGGATAGATGTCTGGCTATTACACATTACGACCTTCTTCAACTGTCGGCAGCCTCTGTCAGTCAACAGACGAAGTCGGCCTGTACGCTTTTGTGCTGTACGTGTCCCTTCACGTTTCCACTTCGCTATCACATCGTACACAGCGGACCTAGGGATGTTTAGGAGTGTGGAAATATCGCGTACAGACGTATGACACAAGTGACATCCAATCACCTGACCACGTTCGAAATCTGTTGAGTTCCTCGGAGCGCCCCATTCTGCTCTCTCACGATGTCTAATGACTACTGAGGTCGATATGGAGCACCTGGCAGTAGGTGGTAGCACAATGCACCTAATATGAAAAACGTATGTTTTTGGCGGTGTCCGGATACTTTTGATCACATAGTGTATCTACAGCGACTGTGCCTTACTCGCTCCTTCAGATCTGATTATCTAGCAGATAAAAAATCAATACACTCTGGACATTAAAACTGCAACAGCAGCAAGCAAAGCAAATAACTTGTTGTGAGTGTATATAGTATACATAATCAAATTTGTTTGTGGTTTTTGAGTCATCAGGATTGTAACTGGTTTGATGTGGCCCACCACGAATTCCCCTCCTTTGACAACTTTTTTTCATCTCAAGTTAGCAACTGCAATCTATGTCCTCAGTTATTTGCAGAAGGTATAACAATTTCTGTCTTCTTCTGCAATTTTTACCCTCTCCCTCTCTGTCTAGTATCATGGAAGTTATTCCCTGTTGTGTTAACAGCTGTCATCCTGTACCTATTTTCCATACATTCCTATACTCGACAGTTCTGTGGAGAACCTCCCCGTTTCTCCCCCATCAGTCCACCAAATTTTTCACGTTCGTCGGTAGCACCGCATCTCAAATGCTTCAATATTCTCGCGTGCAGGTATCACACAGTCTGTTTCACCACCATGTGCTCCAAACGTACATCCTGAAAAATTTCTTCCTCAAATTAAGACCTGTGTTTAATAGTAGTAGACTACTTCTGGACAGAAATGCCCTTTTTGCCAGCGCAAACCTGATTTTTATGTCCCACTTGCTCCAACACCGTGGCTTATTTTGCTCTCTTCGTAGCAGAATTCCTCAACTTTGTCTGCTTCGCGATCCCTAATCCTGATGTTAAGATTCTCGCTGTTCTCATTTTTGCTGTTTCTCATTACTTTCGTCTTTCTTCGAATTACTCTCGATCTGTATTTTGTACTCATTATACTGTTCATTTCATTCAGCGTAATATGCAATTCTTCTTCACTTGCACTGAGGATAGCAATGTGATGAGCGAATCGTATCACTGATATCCTATCACCTTGAATTTTAATTTCACTCCTGAACGTTTCTTTTATTTCCATCATTGCTTCTTCTATGTACAGATTGAACGGTAGGGGCTACAGATTACTTCCCTTTTTAATCCGAGCACTTCATTCCTGGTCTTCCACTCTTATTGTCCCCTCTTTGTTCTTTTACATCTTGTCTTTCTCTGTTGCTTACCCCTGTTTTTCTCGGCACTTTGAACATTTTATACCATCTCACATCGTAGAACGCTCCTTCTACACTCCTGGAAATTGAAATAAGAACACCGTGAATTCATTGTCCCAGGAAGGGGAAACTTTATTGACACATTCCTGGGGTCAGATACATCACATGATCACACTGACGGAACCACAGGCACATAGACACAGGCAACAGAGCATGCACAATGTCGGCACTAGTACAGTGTATATCCACCTTTCGCAGCAATGCAGGCTGCTATTCTCCCATGGAGACGATCGTAGAGATGCTGGATGTAGTCCTGTGGAACGGCTTGCCATGCCATTTCCACCTGGCGCCTCAGTTGGACCAGCGTTCGTGCTGGACGTGCAGACCGCGTGAGACGACGCTTCATCCAGTCCCAAACATGCTCAATGGGGCACAGATCCGGAGATCTTGCGGGCCAGGGTAGTTGACTTACACCTTCTAGAGCACGTTGGGTGGCACGGGATACATGCGGACGTGCATTATCCTGTTGGAACAGCAAGTTCCCTTGCCGGTCTAGGAATGGTAGAACGATGGGTTCGATGACGGTTTGGATGTACCGTGCACTATTCAGTGTCCCCTCGACGATCACCAGAGGTGTACGGCCAGTGTAGGAGATCGCTCCCCACACCATGATGCCGGGTGTTGGCCCTGTGTGCCTCGGTCGTATGCAGTCCTGATTGTGGCGCTCACCTGCACGGCGCCAAACACGCATACGACCATCATTGGCACCAAGGCAGAAGCGACTCTCATCGCTGAAGACGACACGTCTCCATTCGTCCCTCCATTCACGCCTGTCGCGACACCACTGGAGGCGGGCTGCACGATGTTGGGGCGTGAGCGGAAGACGGCCTAACGGTGTGCGGGACCGTAGCCCAGCTTCATGGAGACGGTTGCGAATGGTCCTCGCCGATACCCCAGGAGCAACAGTGTCCCTAATTTGCTGGGAAGTGGCGGTGCGGTCCACTACGGCACTGCGTAGGATCCTACGGTCTTGGCGTGCATCCGTGCGTCGCTGCGATCCGGTCCCAGGTCGACGGGCACGTGCACCTTCCGCCGACCACTGGCGACAACATCGATGTACTGTGGAGACCTCACGCCCCACGTGTTGAGCAATTCGGCGGTACGTCCACCCGGCCTCCCGCATGCCCACTATACGCCCTCGCTCAAAGTCCGTCAACTGCACATACGGTTCACGTCCACGCTGTCGCGGCATGCTACCAGTGTTAAAGACTGCGATGGAGCTCCGTATGCCACGGCAAACTGGCTGACACTGACGGCGGCGGTGCACAAATGCTGCGCAGCTAGCGCCATTCGACGGCCAACACCGCGGTTCCTGGTGTGTCCGCTGTGCCGTGCGTGTGATCATTGCTTGTACAGCCCTCTCGCAGTGTCCGGAGCAAGTATCGTGGGTCTGACACACCGGTGTCAATGTGTTCTTTTTTCCATTTCCAGGAGTGTATGTCGACAGATCATATGAACCTGTCTTGATTTTTTGGGGGTTGCCCAGAAAGTAATTCACCGATTTTTTTCTTAAACAATTATTTATTCAACATAATGAGAATCACACGCACGAAAGAATGGTGTTTTATCTACGCACCATATATTTCCACATAATCTCCATCCCGTTCCATGGCCCTCCTGCAGCGCTAAACGAGTGCGTCTAGGCGCTGTCGGTACTACTGGATTTGTGATTTCCTGTCAGAAAGGTCATAGTTCGTAATAATAAACGGAACGTCATCGAGTAAAACAGAATTTAAACAGACGTAAAACCCCCAAGATTGGCGATCTTTTACAGAAACTCGAAATTTAGCGCGGACTTCAGTGCGAGATGCCTATAACAGTCTCCACAACGAAACGTTGTCTCGAAACCTGGCAGAAAATCCAAAGAGATTCTGGTCGTATGTGAATTATGTTAGCGGCAAGAAACAATCAAAGCCTTCTCTGCGCGATAGCAATGGAGATACTATCGAAGAAAGTGCTGCCAAAGCACAGTTACTAAACACAGCCTTCCGAAATGCCTTCACAAAAGAAGACGAAGGAAATATTCCAGAATTCGAATCGAGAACAGCGGCCAACACGAGTAACGTAGAAGTAAATATCCTCGGAGAAGCGAAGCAACTTAACTCACTTAATAAAAAAAAAAAAGGTTCAAATGGCTCTGAGAACTATGGGACTTAATGTCTGAGATCATCAGACCCCTAGAACTTAGAACTACTTAAACCTAACTAACCTAAGGACATCACACACATCCATGCCCGAGGCAGGATTCGAACCTACGACCGAAGCGGTCGCGCAGTTCCAGACTGTAGCGCCTAGAACCGCTCGGCCACTCCGGCTGGCACTTAATAAAAGCAAGTCTTCTGGTCCAGACTGTATACCAATTAGGTTCTTTTCGGAGTATGCTGATGCATTAGCTCCATACTTAACAATCATACACAACCATTCGCTAAACGAAAGATCCGTACCCAAAGACTGGAAAGTTGCACAGGTCACACCGATATTCAAGAAAGGTAGCAGGAGTAAAGCACTAAATTACAGGCCCATAGCGTTAACGTCGATATGCAACAGGATTTTAGAACATATTTTGTATTCGAATATTATGAATTATCTCGAAGAAACTGTCTATTGACACACAGTAAACATGGGTTTAGAAAACATGGTTCCTGTGAAACACAGCTAGCTCTTTATTCACATGAAGTGTTGAGTGCTATTGGCAAAGGATTTCAGATCGATTCCATATTTCTGGATTTCCGGGAGGCTTTTGACACTGTAGAAAACAAGCGGGTCATATTGAAATTGCGAGCTTATGGAATATCGTCTCAGTTATATGACTGGGTTTGTGATTTCCTGTCAGAGAGATCACAGTTCGTAGTAATTGACGGAAAGTCATCGACTAAAAGAGAAGTGATTTTTTTTGGCGTTCCCCAAGGTAGTGTTACAGGCCCTTTGCTGTTCCTTCTCTACATAAACGATTTGGGAGAGAATCTGAGCAGCCGTCTTCGGCTGTTTGCAGATGACGCTGTCGTTTATCGACAAATAAAGTCATCAGAAGATCAAAACAAACTGCAAAACGATTTAGAAAAAAATATATGGATGGTACGAAAAGTGGCCGTTGACCCTGAATAACGAAAAGTGTGAGGTCATCCACATGAGTGCTAAAAGGAACTCGTTGAACTTCGGTTACACGATAAATCAGTCTAATCTAAAAGCCGCAAATTCAACTAAATACCTAGGTATTACAATTACAAACAACTTAAATTGGAAAGAACACGTAGAAACTGTTGTGGGGAAGGCTAACCAAAGACTGCGTTTTATTGGCAGGACACGTAGAAAATGTAACAGGCCTACTAAGGAGACTGCCTACACTACGCTTGTCCGTCCTGTTTTAGAATACTGCTGCGCGGTGTGGGGTCCTTACCAGGTAGGACTGACCGAGTACATCGAAAAAGTTCAAAGAAAGGCAGCACGTTTTGCAGTATCGCGAAATATGGGACAGAGGATTTTGGGCAGGAAATCAAAAAATGGTTCAAATGGTTCTGAGCACTATGGGACTTAACAACTGAGGTCATCAGTCCCCTAGAACTTAAAACTACTTAAACCCAACTAACCTATGGACATGACATACATCCATCCCGAGGCAGGATTCTAACCTGCGACCGTAGCGGTCGCGCGGTTCCAGACGGAAGTGCCTAGAACCGTTCGGACACAACACCCGGAGGGGAAGGAAATCGTTAAAAAGAAAGGCGTTTTTCGTTGCGACGGAATCTTCTCGCGAAATTCGAACCACCAACTTACTCCTCCGAATGCGAAAATATTTTCTTAGCACCGACCTACATAGGGAGGAACGATCACCACGATAAAATAAGGGAAATCAGAGCTCGTACGGAAAGATATAGGTGTTCATTCTTTCCGCGCGCTATACGAGATTGGAATAATAGAGAATTGTGAAGGTGGTTCGATGAACCCTCTTCCAGGGACTTGAATGCGATTTGCAGAGTATCCATGTAGATGTAGATAGATCCGGCGTTCCACAAATAAGTGTTATAGGCCCCCTATTGTTGCTGATCTAAATCAACAACGTAGGAGACAATCTGAGTAGCCCTCTTAGATTATTTGCAGATGATGGTGTCAATTACCGTCTTGTAAAGTCATCAGATGACCATAACGAATTTCAAAATGATTTAGATAAGATATTTGTGTGGTGCGAAAAGTAGCAGTTGACCCTGAATAAAGAAAAGTGTGAAGTTATTCACATAACTACTAAAAGAAATCCAGTAAATTTCGAATACGTGATAAGTCACACAAATCTGAAGGCTGTAAATTCAACTAAATACTTCGGGATTACAGTTACAAATAACGTAAACTGGAACGATGACATAGATAATGTTGTAGGTGGGGCAAACCAAAGACTGCGATTCATTGGCAGAACACTTAGAAGGTGCAACAGGTCTACTAAAGAGACTGCTTACACCACGCTTGTCCGCCCTATTCTGGAGTACTGCTGTGCGGTGTGGGATCCGCATCAGGTGGGACTGACGGATGACATCGAAAAAGTACAAAGAAGGGCAGCTCGTGTTGTATTATCGCTAAATAGGGGAGATAGTGTCACAGACATGATACGTCAATTGGAGTGGCAATCATTAAAACGAAGGCGTTTTTCGTTGCGACGGGATCTTCTCATGAAATTTCAATCACGAGTTTTCTCCTCCGATTGCGAAAACATTCTGTTGGCACCCACCTACATAGGGAGAAATGATCATCACGATAAAACAAGAGAAATCAGGGCTCGCACAGAAAAATTTAAGTGCTCGTTTCTCCCGCGTGCCGTTCGAGAGTGGAACGGTAGAGAGACAGCTTGAAGGTGGCTCATTGAACCCTCTGCCAGGCACTTTATTGTGAATAGCAGAGTAATCACGTAGATGTAGATGTAGAAGATTGAACAGTGGAAAAACGTTGTGCGGAATGAGGAATCACGGTACACAATGTGGCTATCCGATGGCAGCGTGTGGGTACGGCGAATGCCAGGTGAACGTCATCTGCCAGCGTGTGTAGTGCCAACAGTCTCCGTATTCTGCAGACATTGCTCGCTCTAACTATAACCTGTTTAGATCAATGGCTCACGGCCTGGCTGACCAACACTTCCGATCTCATGAAGAAGCGATTCGTGGATCGCTTGAAAAGATGAACAATTTTTTCGACGTGGGATTCGTGCACTGCCCGAGAGATGGGAGGAAGTAGTGGCCAGCGATGGAAAATACTTTGAATGATACATGCGTAACCAATTTGTTTCATTAAAGCCTCAAATGTTGGGAGAAACGGCAGAAGCAAAGTTGTACACCTCGTAACAGCGTAGTGTGGTTCAACTTTCAAGTTGATGCGGCAGCTGTTTAGCCCCAGCTGGGGAAACATCGGCTGCTGAGAAGACCAGCGCAATGGATGATGCGCGCAAGGTAGCTGCTGAAGCTCCCATTTCGTTCAACACAATTTTTGAATAATATAGTTACGAGATTTTATCTTGGCAGCAGTACTTTCACGATGTTTTCTACACTACTGGCCATTAAAATTGCTACACCAAGAAGAAATGCAGATGATAAGCGGGTATTCATTGGACAAATATATTATACTAGAAATGACATTTGATTACATTTTCGCGCAATTTGGGTGCATAGATCCTGAGAAATCAGGATCCAGAACAACCACCTCTGGCCGTAATAACGGCCTCGATACGCCTGGGCATTGAGTCAAACAGAGCTTGGATGGCGTGTACAGGTACAGCTGCCCATGCAGCTTCAACACGATAGCACAGTTCATCAAGAGTAGTGACTGGCGTATTGTGACGAGCCAGTTGCTCGGCCACCATTGACAAGACATTTTCAGTTGGTGACAGATCTGGAGAATGTGCTGGCCAGGGCAGCAGTCGAACATTTTCTGTATCCAGAAAGGCCCGTACAGGGCCTGCAACATGCAGTCGTGCATTATCCTGTTGAAATGTACGGTTTCGCAGGGATCGAATGAAGGGTAGAGCCACGGGTCGTAACACATCTGAAATGTAGCGTGCCCTGTTCAAAGTGCCGTCAATGCGAACAAGAGGTGACCGAGATGTGTAACCAATGGCACCCCATACCATCACGCCGGGTGATACGCCAGTATGGCGACGACGAATACACGCTTCCAATGTGCTTTCAGCGCGATGTCGCCAAACACGGATGCGACCATCACGATGCTGTAGACAGAACCTGGATTCCTCCGAAAAAATGACGTTTTGCCATTCGTGCACCTAGGTTCGTCGTCGAGTACACCATCGCAGGCGCTCCTGTCTGTGATGCCGCGTCAAGGGTAACCGCAGCCACGGTCTCCGATCTGACAGTCCATGCTGCTGCAAACGCCGTCGAACTGTTCGTGCAGATGGTTGTTGTCTTGCAAACGTCCCCATGTGTTGACCCAGATATCGAGACGTGGCTGCACGATCCGTTACAGCCATGCGGATACGATGCATGTCATCTCGACTGCTAGTGATACGAGGCCGTTGGGATCCAGCACGGCGTTCCGTATTACGCTCCTGAACTCACCGATTCCATATTCTGCTAACAGTCATTGGATCTCGCCCGACGCGAGCAGCAATGTCGCGATACGATAAACCGTAATGTGCGATAGGTTACAATCCGACCTTTATAAAAGTCGGAAACGTGATGGTATACATTTCTCCTCCTTGCACGAGGCATCACAACAACGTTTCACCAGGCAACGCCGGTCAACTGCTGTCTGTGTATAAGAAATCGGCTGGAAACTTTCCTCATGTCAGCGCGTTGTAGGTGTCGCCACCGGCGCCAACCTTGTGTGAATGCTCTGAAAAGCTAATCATTTGCATATCACAGCATCTTCTTCCTGTCGGTTAAATTTCGCATCTGTAGCACGTCATCCTTGTCGTGTATCAGTTTTAATGGCCAGTAGTGTACATGGAAGGGTGCGGTCAAGGGTGATGCTATACGAAGAATGAAGACGACTTGGTGTTTACAGTGTTGTGACTGGCCGCCCCATTGTAAACGTGCCTCTACCTCCTACCGCACGAAATGACGTCACAACAATGATCATCATCCTGACAGCCCGCGTTGCTCCAGATATTCTCCCACTGTTAGTGTTGGTTTCGATTTGTTTGTTTTTAGGGAGCAAAATACAGGGTTATTAGAAATGATTGAAGCGATTTCATAAATTCACTGTAGCTCCATTCATTGACATATGGTCACGACACACTACAGATACGTACAAAAACTCATAAAGTTTTGTTCGGCTGAAGCCGCACTTCAGGTTTCTGCCGCCAGAGCGCTCGAGAGCGCAATGAGACAAAATGGCGACAGGAGCCGAGAAAGCGTATGTCGTGCTTGAAATGCACTCACATCAGTCAGTCATAACAGTGCAACGACACTTCAGGACGAAGTTCAACAAAGATCCACCAACTGCTAACTCCATTCGGCGATGGTATGCGCAGTGTAAAGCTTCTGGATGCCTCTGTAAGGGGAAATCAACGGGTCGGCCTGCAGTGAGCGAAGAAACGGTTGAACGCGTGCGGGCAAGTTTCACGCGTAGCCCGCGGAAACCGACGAATAAAGCAAGCAGGGAGCTAAACGTACCACAGCCGACGGTTTGGAAAATCTTACGGAAAAGGCATTTGTTAAACAGGAGATTGGAAAACCGATGGATCGGTCGTGGTGGAGATCATGATCAGCAATTCATGTCATGGCCTCCACGCTCTCCCGACTTAACCCCATGCGATTTCTTTCTGTGGGGTTATGTGAAAGATTCAGTGTTTAAACCTCCTCTACCGAGAAACGTGCCAGAACTGCGAGCTCCCATCAACGATGCTTTCGAACTCATTGATGGGGACATGCTGCGACGAGTGTGGGAGGAACTTGATTATCGGCTTGATGTCTGCCGAATCACTAAAGGGGCACATATCGAACATTTGTGAATGCCTAAAAAAACTTTTTGAGTTTTTGTACATGTGTGCGCAAAGCATTGTGAAAATATCTCAAATAATAAAGTTATTGTAGCGCTATGAAATCGCTTCAATCATTTGTAATAACCCTGTACATCTGGGGTGATACGCGCCCAACTATAGAACACGAAGACAGAGAGGAGTCGAAAAACGACTATACGTCAGTCCCAATTGACGTAAGGGAAGACAGCTAAAAATAAGGACGTGGAGAAAGGGCTAGAAAAGACGCCATACAGAAACGGAGGTCCAAAAGTGAAAATTAAATGGCCTTCGCCATATTGCTTTGGCGCATAACAAGTAAAACGAGGTCCACAGCCCGCTCGTCATCTGCTGAAACGACCGATAACTGAGACGGCAAACCCTAGCGGGAACGTAAACTGTTACGAAACGGGCGTTCTGTCAGCAAGTGGCTGACAGTTAAAACTAGGGCGCAGTGTGTACAAAGTGGTGGGGTAGCGCCACTTACCAAATGACGATGGCTAAAAAGGCAGCGCCAAATTCGCAGCCTATACCCGGGTCGGTGAAACACGTCACTTGACAGCTCGCGTGTGATTGACGCTTATAATTCGTGAGATATTTGGCAAGGTCACTATCAGTGGACCACCCTGTGTATACGGGGTGCTGTAAAATACTTCTAGAACTTGTAGAAGGATTGAGTAGGCAATCTGTTGAATAGGAATCCATGCCTGAAAACGTACCGATTCCGTTCTACAGCCATTTGAGCACATGTTTGCTAAGTGGGTTTGCAACAGTAGTTACGTCAAATTGGCTGATGTCATTTCACGCCTATTCTACATTTCTGACCTGGTTGAGCTTTAGTCACGTGTGTGTGAGTGTTTAAGACCGACGCGGCTGAGTACACGTTTTCTAGAATACACGGACACGATCCCTCTGCAAGGCGAAGGGCACGGTAAAGGAAGAGTTGCTCCGTCGCCTTTATCCACGAAATCCAACTCCGTCGCACACACATTTCGCCGGAATTACGCAACGATTTCGAGAAAGAGTACCTTCACCGTCAGCAGGCGTAACTACAGAGGGGTCCAAAAAAATGTATCCACTGTGCTCCAAGAAGATGCCGTGCATCCGAACTCGAATACGCCGTAATGTTGAAGAGAACCCGTCAATGAGCACACGAACAGTTGTAGGAACTGTAAAATACAGGGTTATTACAAATGATTGAAGCGATTTCACAGCTCTACAATAACTTTATTATTTGAGATATTGTCACAATGCTTTGCACACACATACAAAAACTCAAAAAGTTTTTTTAGGCATTCACAAATGTACGATATGTGCCTCTTTAGTGATTGGGCAGACATCAAGCCGATAATCAAGTTCCTCCCACACTCGGCGCAGCATGTCCCCATCGATGAGTTCGAAAGCATCGTTGATGCGAGCTCGCAGTTCTGGCACGTTTCCTGGTAGAGGAGGTTTAAACACTGAATCTTTCACATAACCCCACAGAAAGAAATCTCATGGGGTTAAGTCGGGAGAGCGTGGAGGCCATGACACGAATTGCTGATCGTGATCTCCACCACGACCGATGCATCGGTTTTCCAATCTCCTGTTTAAGAAATGCCGAACATCATGATGGAAGTGTGGTGGAGCACCGTCCTGTTGAAAGATGAAGTCGGCGCTGTCGGTCTCCAGTTGTGGCATGAGCCAATTTTCCAGCATCTCCAGATACACGTGTCCTGTAACGTTTTTTTCGCAGAAGAAAAAGGGGCCGTAAACTTTAAACCGTGAGATTGCACAAAACACGTTAACTTTTGGTGAATTGCGAATTTTCTGCACGAATGCGTGAGGATTCTCTACCGCCCAGATTCGCACATTCTGTCTGTTCACCATTAAGAAAAAATGTTGCATCATCACTGAAAACAAGTTTCGCACCGAACGCATCCTCTTCCACGAGCTGTTGCAACTGCGCCGAAAATTCAAAGCGTTTGACTTTGTCATCGGGTGTCAGGGCTTGTAGCAATTGTAAACGTTAAGGCTTCTGCTTTAGCCTTTTCCGTAAGATTTTCCAAACCGTCGGGTGTGGTACGTTTAGCTCCATGCTTGCTTTATTCGTCGACTTCCGCGGGCTACGCGTGAAACTTGCCCGCACGCGTTCAACCGTTTCTTCGCTCACTGCAGGCCGACCCGTCGATTTCCCCTTACAGAGGCATCCAGAAGCTTTAAACTGCGCATACCATCGCCGAATGGAGTTAGCAATTGGTGGATCTTTGTTGAACTTCGTCCTGAAGTGTCGTTGCACTGTTATGAATGATGTGAGTGCATTTCAAGCACGACATACGCTTTCTCGGCTCCTGTCGCCATTTTGCCTCACTGCGCTCTCGAGCGCTCTGGCGGCAGCCGAACAAAACTTTATGAGTTTTTCTACGTATCTGCAGTGTGTCGTGACCATATGTCAATGAATGGAGCTACAGTGAATTTATGAAATCGCTTCAATAATTTGTAATAGCCCTGTAAGTGATGTATTGCGACACGCCTATGAATTACTTGTCGTCGCGTTATCAACATGTGTTTAAATGACTGTAGCACGGAAATGGTACGTTTCCAAACATGAGTTCCAGTTCAAAATATTATCTACTCAGACTCCTCTACTATGCTCTGTTCATTATAAAAAGAAACCTCATGTAAACATTACGCCATGTATTCTTCCGCCTTTGCTTGAATCCCATTGGATTTCGTTTCACGTCTAGTGCAAGCCAAGCTCTCACCAGTACAATCAAGTATCATTATATCGATATGTTTTATACTGTGTTACACACACACACACACACACACACACACACACACACAGCGCCGGCTTTAGGGTGGGGCGATCCGGGCGGTCGCCCAGGGCGCCGGGCCCAAGGGGCGCCACGTACTAAACGCATGGCCTCACTGTCCATTGAAAATGAAGTTGCAGAAAACCTAGACTTTGCTAATCTGATCAGAGACTTTGCCGACAGAAAAGCGAGAAAAGTAAAATTTTACTTGTTTATAATTGTTTTTCACTAGGCGTAATATGTTTTGTGTTCAGATGACTGACAGAAAATATAGGTTTATGGCTTACAGTTATATTAAATTCAATAAAAATATGGTACCCAAATCGAAAATTAGTGTTTTTTCGTTATACATATTACCTCCTATATATAAAAATCAATTGTTGTGTGTAAGTCTCACCAAAACAAAGAAATGGCTTGACCAATTTGAATAATTTTTGTTTTGTTTTGTTCGGTTTAGTACAGGGGTGCTTCAGAAAAGAAAAAAAATATTTGGGATATACGAGCCTGTTTCAACCACATTTTACGCATCTTTTCTTTGTTTGGAACACGCAAAAACAATTTTCTGGAGTTTTTGTAGATGTACAGTGCAGTACTACGCAATATTTTTAGACAATTTCCCAGAACGTGAATGCCCAAACAATATATCACTGCTATACTGACTGTTACGGCAGCGACAGCAGCATGCTGGACTGACGTCACAGGCTACACAAGACTCACATGGAGCGTCTTAGCGGGCTTTCAGATTATTTGGATTTCATTTCCATTTAAAAAAAATAAAATACTCAAATTTACGATGAAAAAAACCGTGTTATGATCATAAGATGACGCCATTAACCACTTAAGACGATTTCTAGAAAACAGTCAAATACCGTGTTGCAAAGCACTGCCAGGTTCGCTACTTATACAATAAAGGGCGCCAACTGGACGACTCGCCCGGGGCACCTGGATGGCTAAGGCCGGCCCTGCACACACACACACACACACACACAGAGAGAGAGAGAGAGAGAGAGAGAGAGAGACTGAGCAATAATGCGGGACTACAACTTTACTGGCGCATTTAACCTGGACAGCACTGGTCAGCCAGCTGCTCCAACTGACCTACAATGATGTGACCAGTTGCAGTTCAGACGTAAAAAGAGACAATATAGCTTCGAACGTCAATTTTTAAAGAGAATGGAATAATAATCGAAGAAACTCCACCACTACTGTGCCTTTCTTACAAGGGAACCTCCCCATCGCACCCCCCTCAGATTTAGTTATAAGTTGGCACAGTGGATAGGCCTTGAAAAACTGAACACAGATCAATCGAGAAAACAGGAAGAAGTTGTGTGGAACTATGAAAAAAATTAGTAAAATATGCAAACTGAGTAGTCCATGCTCAACATATATAACATTAAGGATAGTATAACCCGAGCGCCGTGGTCCTGTGGTTAGCGTGAGCAGCTGCGAAGCGAGAGGTCCTTGGTTCGAATCTTCCCCCAAGTGAAAATTTTAATTTTTTATTTTCAGACAATTATCAAAGTTCAGGTACACACACACAATCAACTTCGCTCTCCAAAATTCCAGGACATGTTCAGATTTGCTTGGACATATGCAGGATTTCAGGGTCTACACACGGAAAAATTTGAAAACGTTAATAACATATGTTTTGACAGAGCACAGGGAAAACTGTGCGACTGTTGCAGTCATTTGTTGGAGTTTATGTGACAAACTCTTATGTTTTCATCACTTTTTTGGGAGTGATTATCACATGCAGAAGAAAACCTAAATCGGGCAAGGTAGAAGAATCTTTTTACCCATTCGCCAAGTGTACAAGTTAGGTGGGTCGACAACATATTCCTGCCATGTGACGCACATGCCGTCACCAGTGTCGTATAGAATATATCAGACGTGTTTTCCTGTGGAGGAATCGGTTGACCTACGACCTTGCGATCAAGTGTTTTCGGTTCCCATTGGAGAGGCACGTCCTTTCGTCTACTAATCGCACGGTTTTGCGGTGCGGTCGCAAAACACAGACACTAAACCTATTACAGTTAAGAAAGACGTCAATGAACGAACGGACAGATCATAACTGCGAAAACAAAGAAATTAAATTTTTCAGTCGAGGCAGGACTTGAACCAAGGATGCTCACGCTAACCACGGGACCACGGCGCTCCTAACATCACGTGATCCTTGATGTTGCCTATCTTGCGCATGCACTACTCAGTTCGTATATTTTGCTTATTTTTTTCATAGTTCCACACAACTTCTTCCTGTTTTCTCGATTGATCTGTGTTCAGTTTTTCGAGGCCTATCCACTGTGCCAACTTATAACTAAATCTGAGGGAGGTGCGATGGGGAGGTTCCCTTGTTAGGTGACCACACCAAACGCATAAAATCCTCTCGTTCTCACCTTACACAGTATTCTAATTACAAACAAGACTGATGAAAATTTCTAACTTAAACACTGGGTAATTTTTCTGAGCGAGCTGTGTGTGATGCAGAAGCATTCTGCAGCGATTCACGGTGCTATTGAATACTGAAGTCACTTAAGGTACAAATTACAGTCAGTCGTGTGGTAATCTCTTAGCTGCTTCCTTATCCGAATCCGAGAAATACGTTTCAGTTTTGGAAGTGTCTCCTGCTACGTTGATAACCAGCCTATCAACAACAGAATCCACGAAGCCAACCAGGCGAAGCATTTTCTCCTCTTTTGGTAAACATTTTTGGAAAGCAGTGATCAATTAATTGTTATATTTTGACTAAAGTTCAGTCTTGATCACTCATGTATGTTTTAATGATACAGGTAACCGGTTTCGGTTCTTTCTACAGAACCATCATCAGACCCATGGTTCCCTTAGGATGGTAGGCGGAGCTCTCCTCGCTGCTACGCAGTCAACTCAGCGAGGAGAGCTCCGCCTACCATCCTAAGGGAGCCATGGGTCTGATGATGGTTCTGTAGAAAGAACCGAAACCTGTTACCTGTATCATTAAAACATACATGAGTGATCAAGACTGAACTTTAGTAAAAATATTTTCTCCTCTTCTTTTATGAGCTGCCCTTCTATATCCCTCCAGCATTCGGCAGCGCCGTGTGAAAAAGCTGTGTGCGTTAGTTCCAGTACGGCTGACAGCTTAACGGTCCTGTTATTTCTCGCGACAAATCCCTTAACTTCAGATCACTTCTGTTGAGTTCATACTGTAATGGTGCAGCGGCAAATGTAAAAATGCAGCATTTGTAAGGTGTGCTCGACGCTGTGTAAATGATTGTTTTTCATGTTTCTACGATACTTACCTGCCTCTGTGCTATAAAACCATGGGCATAGTCCACATAAAGAGGCTTTGGTTTTTCGTTTTTGGCTTGCAAAATTAAGTTGTTACGTTTTCTTAATTTAAGCAACTTCTATTAAAAGTCTTTCACAAAATATCGATAACTAAGAATTTATATTTGAAATGAAAACAGCAATTTCGCTTGGAATATGTAATTGGAAACAAGAACACGTGCATTGTTCATAAAAAATGATGAATTTACGAGATGTAGGTATTTCAAATTGAACGAGAAAAAGATGACGCAGGGTAGACTTGAACCAGCAAATCACAATAAACTTACACTCACCTACGCATCCGATTCCGCTATACTTCCAATATATACAGGGTGTTTCAAAAATGACCGGTATATTTGAAACGGCAATAAAAACTAAACGAGCAGCGATAGAAATACACCGTTTGTTGCAATATGCTTGGGACAACAGTACATTTTCAGGCAGACAAACTTTCGAAATTACAGTAGTTACAATTTTCAACAACAGATGGCGCTGCGGTCTGGGAAACTCTATAGTACGATATTTTCCACATATCCACCATGTGTAGCAATAATATGGCGTAGTCTCTGAATGAAATTACCCGAAACCTTTGACAACGTGTCTGGCGGAATGGCTTCACATGCAGATGAGATGTACTGCTTCAGCTGTTCAATTGTTTCTGGATTCTGGCGGTACACCTGGTCTTTCAAGTGTCCCCACAGAAAGAAGTCACAGGGGTTCATGTCTGGCGAATAGGGAGGCCAATCCACGCCGCCTCCTGTATGTTTCGGATAGCCCAAAGTAATTACACGATCGTCGAAATATTCATTCAGGAAATTAAAGACGTCGGCCGTGCGATGTGGCCGGGCACCATCTTGCATAAATCACGAGGTGTTTGCAGTGTCGTCTGAGGCAGTTTGTACCGCCACAAATTCACGAAGAATGTCCAGATAGCGTGATGCAGTAATCGTTTCGGATCTGAAAAATGGGCCAATGATTCCTTTGGAAGAAATGGCGGCCCAGACCAGTACTTTTTGAGGATGCAGGGACGATGGGACTGCAACATGGGGCTTTTCGGTTCCCCATATGCGCCAGTTCTGTTTATTGACGAAGCCGTCCAGGTAAAAATAAGCTTCGTCAGTAAACCAAATGCTGCCCACATGCATATCGCCGTCATCAATCCTGTGCACTATATCGTTAGCGAATGTCTCTCGTGCAGCAACGGTAGCGGCGCTGAGGGGTTGCCGCGTTTGAATTTTGTACGGATAGAGGTGTAAACTCTGGCGCACGAGACGATACATGGACGTTGGCGTCATTTGGACCGCAGCTGCAACACGGCGAACGGAAACCCGAGGCCGCTGTCGGATCACCTGCTGCACTAGCTGCGCGTTGCCCTCTGTGGTTGCCGTACGCGGTCGCCCTACCTTTCCAGCACGTTCGTCCGTCACGTTCCCAGTCCGTTGAAATTTTTCAAACAGATCCTTTATTGTATCGCTTTTCGGTCCTTTGGTT
The DNA here is from genome assembly GCF_023864275.1 of Schistocerca cancellata. Taxonomy (NCBI): domain Eukaryota; kingdom Metazoa; phylum Arthropoda; class Insecta; order Orthoptera; family Acrididae; genus Schistocerca; species Schistocerca cancellata. The sequence continues at coordinate 45,379,929 of NC_064636.1, read as the reverse complement.
ACATTAAACCTCCGTTGAAAACTTCGTCTTGTTGCAACAAGACTGTGTTCTAGGCGGTGGAATTCCGACACCAGAAAAATCCTCTGTTCTAAGGAATAAACCATGTTGTCTACAGCACACTTGCACGTTGTGAACAGCACACGCTTACAGCAGAAAGACGACGTACAGAATGGCGCACCCACAGACTGCGTTGTCTTCTATATCGTTCACATCACTTGCAGCGCCATCTGTTGTTGGAAATTGTAACTACTGTAATTTCGAAAGTTTGTCCGCCTGAAAATGTACTGTTGTCCCAAGCCTATTGCAACAAACGGTGTATTTCTATCGCTGCTCGTTTAGTTTTTATTGCCGTTTCAAATATACCGGTCATTTTTGAAACACCCTGTATGTATGTATCTAATACAGCCCCTCGTTTCCTATTCTATCTGTAAATTGATGACAAACATTAAGAACAGTCTATTTCCCGGCAGTTTTCAGCCGTGTTCCACACGCGTGTTTCACTACGGAACAAGAAGCAGCCTCAGTCATTTTCATGCTGCGTATTTTTCATCAGCGCGACGACCGGTGCACAACGCTGCACAGGCTGTGACTGTACATGATTTTTCAAATAAAAACTACGTAGCTTAAGCGTGATTAAGAAAAACGTTGATGACAACTAATGACTACTAATAAGTTTCGTTTAACGTAACCTCCCCATCGCACCCCCCTCAGATTTAGTTATAAGTTGGCACACTGGATAGGCCTTGAAAAACTGAACGCACATTAATCCAGAAAACAGGAATAAGTTGTGTGGAAAAAATGAGCAAAATATACAAACTGAGTAGTCCATGCGCAAGATAGGCAACATCAAGGAGAGTGTGAGCTCAGGAGCGCCGTGGTCCCGTGGTTAGCGTGAGCAGCTGCGGAACGAAAAGTCCTGGGTTCAAGTGTTCCCTCGAGTGAAAAGTTTAATTTTTAATTTTCAGACATTTATTATCTGTCCGTCCGTCCGATGCGAGGTTTTCGGCAAGTGAAATACTTCCTGAAAAGATTCTATGATTTTGCGAAGCTGCACAGGTACACACAGCAGTATTGTTTACGTGATCGTGTGTCAATTATCAAAGTTCAGGCACTCACACAGAATTAACTTTGCTCTCCAAAATTCCAGGACGTGTTCAGATTTGCTTGGACATATGCAGGATTTGACGGTCTACACACGGCAAAATTTGAAAACGTTAAAAACACATGTTTTGACAGAGCACAGGGAAAACTGTGCGACTGTGAAACTGTTGCATTCATTTGTTGCAGTTTATGTGACAAACTCTCATATTTTCATCACTTTTTTGGGAGTGATTATCACATCCACAAGAAAACCTAAATCTGGCAAGGTAGAAGAATCTTTTTACCCATTCGCCAAGTGTACAAGTTAGGTGGGTCGACAACATATTCCTGTCATGTGACGCACATGCCGTCACCAGTGTCGTATAGAATATATCACAGTGGATAGGCCTTGAAAAACTGAACACAGATCAATCGAGAAAACAGGAAGAAGTTGTGTGGAACTATGAAAAAAATGAGCAAAATATACAAACTGAGTAGTCCATGCGCAAGATAGGCAACATCCTTGTTAGTAATAAGATACCTAATCCGTAGGTGGGAGCTACTCCCAAGAGCGCAACAACACCAGCGTACGTGTGCTATGGCTTCTGACCGACCATCGCGTTTCTGTTTGTTTACATCAGGTTTATTCTTACGATGAACGGAGTATAGTCAGAGAAATTTGCAAGGGGAAATTTAGAGCACGCTCTATATATGTGGTGTATTACCACTTTGATATCAACCTCTTGGTCAATATTGGTTTTCTCCAATGCCTACGTATTTGTTGCCCCAGCTGTCTGTGCACCAGCCGGGACCAGATGGTGATGAGGCTCACTTCGGCTCAGCGCATCACCAGCCTCAGGAGGTGCTCCATCACCAGCAGCAGCCGTCAGCCGGAGTTCAGCATTCCGAGGTCCAGGTGAGTGAAGAAACATCAACTGCCAGTGGTGTAGAAATTTCTATCACGTATTGTTTGGCAACAGCGTAATCCCTCCGTCAATCCATACCTCACGTCCGTTTTCCTGTCTATCACAGTTTGCCCACAATGTGTCTTCCCTAAATAGTGGAAAATTAATGAAATTTATGTAATAGCAGGGAGACACGTTTGTAACCATTCCTGGTGTTATTCAATTTGTACATTGAGCAAGATGAGATTTGAGAAGGGTACTGAACTCAGAGACTCAGAGGGCCATAGACACGGGTTCCCAAGTAGATGCCGCGTTTCTTGACTTCCGCAAGGCGTTCGATACAGTTCCCCACAGTCGTTTAATGAACAAAGTAAGAGCATATGGACTATCAGACCAATTGTGTGATTGCATTGAACAGTTCCTAGATAACAGGACGCAGCATGTCATTCTCAACGGAGAGAAGTCTTCCGAAGTAAGAGTGATTTCAGGTATGCTGCATGGGAGTGTCGTAGGACCGTTGCTGTTCACAATATACATAAACGACCTTGTGGATGACATCGGAAGTTCACTGAGGCTTTTTGCGGATGATGCTGTAGTATATCGAGAGGCTGTAAAAATAGAAAATTGTACTGAAATGCAGGAGTATATACAGCGAATTGATGCATGGTGCAGGGAATGGCATTTGAATCTCAATGTAGACAAGTGTAATGTGCTGCGAATACATTGAAAGAAAGATCCTTTATCATTCAGCTACAATATAGCAGGTCAGCAACTGGAAGCAGTTAATTCCCCCCAGACTTTAACAAGAATATAATCATTCCAATCCCAAACAAAGCAGTGTTGACAGATGTGAAAATTACCGAACTGTCAGTTTAATAAGCCACGGCTGCAAAATACTAACACGAATTCTTTACAGACGAATGCAAAAACTGGTAGAAGCCGACATCGGACAATATCAGTTTCGATTGCGTAGAAATATTGGAACACGCGAGGCAATACTGACCCTACCACTTATCTTAAAAGATAGATTAAGAAAAGGCAAACCTACATTTCTAGCATTTGGAGACTTAGAGAAAGCTTTTGACAATGTTGACTGGAATACTCTCTATCAAATTCTGAAGGTGGCAGGGGTAAAAAAAAAAAATGGTTCAAATGGCTCTGAGCACTATGGGACTTAACATCTATGGTCATCAGTCCCCTAGAACTTAGAACTACTTAAACCTAACTAACCTAAGGACAGCACACAACACCCAGCCATCACGAGACAGAGAAAATCCCTGACCCCGCCGGGAATCGAACCCGGGAACCCGCGCGTGGGAAGCGAGAACGCTACCGCATGGCAGGGGTAAAATACAGGGAGCGAAAGGCTATTTACAATTTGTACAGAAACCAGATGTCACTTATAAGAGTTAAGGGGCACGAAAGGGAAGCAGTGGTTGGGAAGGGAGTGAGACAGTGTTGTAGCCCCTCTCCGATGTTATTCAATCTGTATATTGAGCAAGCAGTAAAGGAAGCAAAAGAAAAATTCGGATTAGGTATTAAAATCCATGGAGAAGAAATGAAAACTTTGAGGTTCACCGATGACATTGTAATTCTGTCACAGACAGCAAAGGACGTGGAACAGCAGCTGAACAGAATGTACAGTGCCTTGAAAGGAGGATATAAGATGAACATCAACAGAAGCAAAACGAGGATAATGGAATGTAGTGATGCTGCGGGAATTAGATTAGGAAATGAGACACTTAAAGTAGTAAATGAGTTTTGCTATGTGGGAGTAAAATAACTAATGATGGTCGAAGTAGAGAGGATATAAAATGTAGACTGGCAATAGCAAGGAAAGCGTTTCTGAAGAAGCGAAATTTGTTAACATCGAGTATAGATTTTAATGTCAGGAAGTCGTTTCTGAAGTATTTGTATGGAGTGTAGCCATGTATGGAAGCGAAACGTGGGCGATAAATAGTTTGGACAAGAAGAGAATAGAAACTTTCGAAATGTGGTGTTACAGAAGAATGCTGAAGATTAGGTGGGTAGATCCCATAACTAATGAGGAGGTATTGAACAGAATTGGAGAGAAGAGATATTTGTGGCACAACTTGACTAGAAGAAGGGATCGGTTGGTAGGAAATGTTCTAAGGCATCAAGGGATCACAAAATTGCTAATGGAGGGCAGTGTGGAGGGCAAAAATCGTAGAGGGAGACCAAGAGATGAATACACTAAACAGATTCAGAAGGATGTAGGTTGTACTAGGTACTGGGAGATGAAGAAGCTTGCACAGGATAGAGTAGCATGGAGAGCTGCATCAAAGCAGTCTCTGGACTGAAGACCACAACAACAACAACGTAGCAGGTCAGCAACTCGAAGCAGTTAATTCCATAAATTGTCTGGGAATAGGAAGTAGGAGTGAGTTAAAATGGAATGACCATATAAAATTAATCGACGGTAAAGCAGATGACAGGCTGAGATTCATTGGAAGAATCCTAAGGAAACGCAGTCCGTAAACAAAGGAAGTAGGTTACAGTACACTTATTCGCCCACTGTTCGAATACTGCTCACAGGTGTGGGATCCGTATCAGATAGGGTTGATAGAAGAGATAGAGAAGATCCAACGGAGAGCAGCGCGCTTCGTTACAGGATCATTTAGTAATCGCGAAAGCGTTACGGAGATGATAGATAAACTCCAGTGGAGGACTCTGCAGGAGAGACGCTCAGTAGCTCGGTACGGGCTGTTGTTGAAGTTTCGAGAACATACCTTCACCGAGGAGTCAAGCAGTATATTGCTCCCTCCTACTTATATCTCGCGAAGAGACCGTGAGGATAAAATCAGAGAGATTAGAGCCCACACAGAGGCATACCGGCAATCTTTATTTCGACGAACAATGCAACACTGGAATAGAAGGGAGAATCGATAGAGGTACTCAAGGTACCCTCCGCCACACACCGTCAGGTGGCTTGCGGGGTATGGATGTAGATGTAGATGTAGACGTAGAAGATCAGGGAAAGCAAATAAAACTTTTGAGAAATGTTGAAAACATTGCAATTCTGTCAGAGATGGGAAAGGTATTGGAGCAGCAATTGAACGGAATGGATATCGTCTTTGAAAGAGGTCATTAGATGAAGATGAACAAAAGTAAAAGATGGGTAATGGATTGTACTTTAATTATGTGACATGATGCCGAGGGAATTCCATTAGGAAGTGAGAAATAAGTTCTGCAATTTGGCCGGCAACATATCTGATGATTGCGGAAGTAGAGAGATTTAATATTTAAAAAAATTAAATTAAATAAAAGAAAATCGACCCCTAGGACGGGGAAGTAGAGAAGGGGGCATAATTTTTACATCAGTGAACATAAACTACGGGGCTGTTCAATAAAGAATGATCATAATTTTTTATGGTCATAATTTCTCCCGTTAAAATTTAATCTTAAGACATTCTGTCAGCTTAATGTGCAACAAACACGCCGTAGCAGTTTCTTTTTTGGGGCTCGTGGTTCCCGCCTGTGAGAGGCAGGCAAGGTCAGACATGTTCAGTATCGCCTACCGCTGCTATGGGGGCAACATGCGAGGAACAATATGCAGCTTTGAAATTCTGCTTTCGTCTCAACAAATCTTCAACTGAGGCCAGTACAATGTTACCGGAGGACTATGGAGAGTCTGTTCTTCCCTACAGCACAGCTCGAAGGCGGTTTAAAATGTTTAAAGAGGGGAGACAATCAATTTCAGTGGACGGTGGACCCGGTGCTCCAATTACTGCTCTTACGGAAGAAAACATCAACACTGCTGCTGTCATTGTGGGAGAGGATCGACGAATTACCTTAAGATCACTCTCTGAAATACTGAACATTTCATTGGGTGCCACCCACACGTTGGTGACAGAAAAATTACGCATGACACGTGTTTGTGGGCAGTGGGTTCCAAGACTGTCGATTCCCGAACAAAAGGACATTCTTGTGCAACTGTGCATGCAGTTAAAGTTGATGTTAGAGGAAGATTGGGAGTTTCTTTCAAATGTAATCACTGCTGATGAAACTTTTCTAACTCGTTTCAAGGTTAGGAAAAGACAGAAACAACTCACTAACGGTTGTCAACAATGACATTAAAGTTTCTACATTATTAATGGAAAGTAAACAAATTTACTTCTATAATACTCTTTGCTTCTGTGGATGTTCTGGAAAACTACTGCAGATACACGTCTGGGACATGTTTTATTAGATTCAACAGACCAATAACAACAAAATAAATAGAAATTGTGCTTTGCTTTAACCTCGTACAGTTGTGCGATGACTTCATACACTCCTGGAAATGGAAAAAAGAACACATTGACACCGGTGTGTCAGACCCACCATACTTGCTCCGGACACTGCGAGAGGGCTGTACAAGCAATGATCACACGCACGGCACAGCGGACACACCAGGAACCGCGGTGTTGGCCGTCGAATGGCGCTAGCTGCGCAGCATTTGTGCACCGCCGCCGTCAGTGTCAGCCAGTTTGCCGTGGCATACGGAGCACCATCGCAGTCTTTAACACTGGTAGCATGCCGCGGCAGCGTGGACGTGAACCGTATGTGCAGTTGACGGACTTTGAGCGAGGGCGTATAGTGGGCATGCGGGAGGCCGGGTGGACGTACCGCCGAATTGCTCAACACGTGGGGCGTGAGGTCTCCACAGTACATCGATGTTGTCGCCAGTGGTCGGCGGAAGGTGCACGTGCCCGTCGACCTGGGACCGGACCGCAGCGACGCACGGATGCACGCCAAGACCGTAGGATCCTACGCAGTGCCGTAGGGGACCGCACCGCCACTTCCCAGCAAATTAGGGACACTGTTGCTCATGGGGTATCGGCGAGGACCATTCGCAACCGTCTCCATGAAGCTGGGCTACGGTCCCGCACACCGTTAGGCCGTCTTCCGCTCACGCCCCAACATCGTGCAGCCCGCCTCCAGTGGTGTCGCGACAGGCGTGAATGGAGGGACGAATGGAGACGTGTCGTCTTCAGCGATGAGAGTCGCTTCTGCCTTGGTGCCAATGATGGTCGTATGCGTGTTTGGCGCCGTGCAGGTGAGCGCCACAATCAGGACTGCATACGACCGAGGCACACAGGGCCAACACCCGGCATCATGGTGTGGGGAGCGATCTCCTACACTGGCCGTACACCACTGGTGATCGTCGAGGGGACACTGAATAGTGCACGGTACATCCAAACCGTCATCGAACCCATCGTTCTACCATTCCTAGACCGGCAAGGGAACTTGCTGTTCCAACAGGACAATGCACGTCCGCATGTATCTCGTGCCACCCAACGTGCTCTAGAAGGTGTAAGTCAACTACCCTGGCCAGCAAGATCTCCGGATCTGTCCCCCATTGAGCATGTTTGGGACTGGATGAAGCGTCGTCTCACGCGGTCTGCACGTCCAGCACGAACGCTGGTCCAACTGAGGCGCCAGGTGGAAATGGCATGGCAAGCCGTTCCACAGGACTACATCCAGCATCTCTACGATCGTCTCCATGGGAGAATAGCAGCCTGCATTGCTGCGAAAGGTGGATATACACTGTACTAGTGCCGACATTGTGCATGCTCTGTTGCCTGTGTCTATGTGCCTGTGGTTCTGTCAGTGTGATCATGTGATGTATCTGACCCCAGGAATGTGTCAATAAAGTTTCCCCTTCCTGGGACAATGAATTCACGGTGTTCTTATTTCAATTTCCAGGAGTGTAGTATCGAAGTTGCTAAATTTCAGGCAAAATCTTTTATTAGCCGTAACTCCGTAATGAGACATCTGCGGATCTATGTTTATATGAACTTTTTTCTTTAGTTTGACTTGTAGAATAACATATTAAAATATTTTGATATCTTCATGGCTCACCCTCCGTATGAGGTAAGTTCTAGTTGTCGATTGTAATTTTTGTTATACACCGCAGTTGTTCTAGAGAGCAATTACAAATGTAGAAATGCCATTACGTTTCAGTGCATGCAACTCCTACAAAAGTAATTTACAGACGAACCATGGAGTGGCTGGAATGGGTAACTGGAATTTACATATATAGGTCAGTTCTAGTTATCGATTCCAGTATTTGTTATTTTTTGTGGTTTTTCATTAGCTGTGTATTGGATTTCCTTTTGGAACTCAGTGTGTCGGTTTCTCCACATTTCGTGCTGCTGTGTCATATTTGTTGTCGTTCATGTCATTTTCTCGTTTATTTGTTACATTTTAGTTTTTCCCCGCCAAAAACCCCAACTTTCCTGCGCGTCTCCCGTTGGATTCAGTAACTGTTAGTAGAATTAACGCTGTTTTACACCTTGGGCTTTACTGTAATGGAATTTAAAGGTTCTCTGTGCTTTTCTACTCGCATAAACTACGAGAATACTTCTTATCAAACACGAATTAATTATGGTTCTTGATTAATTTCGTTATTTTCCGTTAGTTTCGATATAATTCATGAGTTAGTAAATGACCGAGAACATAACTGTAATTTTATCGTATGCTACATTCGTTTGTTTACGAGTATGATCCGTGGCTTTCACAGATTGCCTACACGTAGCGTCCTCGCTTTAGGTATGACGTCATTGCTCAAAGCCGACGAGGCCGGCGTATCTATGGATTTTAGGCATTACACTCTCGTTTAGGGGTGGTTCTCACAGAGGCGAAATAATATGCGATAGGTTACGTAATGGGGCTAGTGATATGACGCAAAATCAACTCGCGTTGGTGGAGTGCATGGAAAAGTAGCTGAAGCGACTTAACTGGTTCGCCGGCCGCCGTGACCGAGCCGTTCTAGGCGCTTCAGTCCGGAACCGCGCTGCCGCTACGGTCGCAGGTTCGAATCATGCCTCGGGCATGGTTGTGTGTGATGTCCCTAGGTTAGTTAGGTTTAAGTGGTTCTAAGTTCTGGGGGACTGATGACCTCAGATGTTAAGTCCCATAGTGCTCAGAGTCATTTGAACCATTTACTGGTTCAAGCTGTAATGAGACCGAGATGGCACGGACACATATAGACAGGCGTCCTAAATTAAAGCAACGAACGGAAATTTTGCAAGGTTGCGTTTATTTTGCCACAGAACAGTAGAAACAGGTGACAGTAAAGTAGAAACAATGTGAAGGATACAGAACGTAATGACCTGCAACAAGTGTAACGGTAGAGAAAAATGTTCTTTGTCTTTTTCCAACTTCACCGACTTGTACACACATTCCGACAACTGGTTAATGTGCTAAGTACGGAATGTGGCCACCTATGGCAGCAATACAGGTCTGACAACGATCTGCTGTCAAGTCTTTTAGAGTGGTTGGTGAATGCTGGTGGTGTGACTGTGAAATGGAAACGCGAAGGAAGATACACTATGTCCACAGTAGTATCCGAACACCTGGCTGAAAATTACTTACGAGTTCGTGGCACCGTTTATCGGTAATGCTGGAATTCAGTATCGTGTTGGCCCACCCTAGGCCTTGATGACATCTTCCACTCTCGCAGGCATACGTTCAGTCAGATGCCTGGGGGGTTTCTTGGGGGATGGCAGCCCATCCTTCACGGAGTGCTGCACTGAGGAGAGGTATCCATGTCGGTCGGTGAGGCCTGGCAGGTTCCAAAACATTCCAAAGGTGTTCTATAGGATTCAGGTCATGACTCTGTGCAGGTGAATCCATTACAGGGATGTTATTGTCGTGTAACCACTCCGCCACAGGCAGTGCATTATGAACAGGTGCTCGATCGCTTTGAAAGATGCAAACGGCATCCCCGAATTGCTCTTCAACAGTGGGAAGCAAGATAGTGCCACGCAAAACAACAAGGCGTGCAAGCCCCTTCCATGAAAACACGACCACACCATTACACCACCGCCTCCGAATTTTACTGTTGGCACTGCCTGCACACTGGCGAATGACGTTCACCGGGCATTCACCATACCCACACACTGCCGTCGGATCGTCACATTGCGTACAGTGATTCGTCACTCCACACAACGTTTTTCCACTGCTCAATCGTCCAATGTTTACGCTCCTTAACACCAAGCGAGGCGTCGTTTGGCATTTACCGCCGTGATGTGTGGCTTATGAGCAGCCGCTCGTCCATGAAATCCAACTTTTCTCACTTTCCGCTTAATTATCATAGTACTTACAGTGGATCCTGATGCAGTTTGGAATTCCTGTGAGATGGTCTGGATAGATATCTGCCTATTACACATTACGACCCTCTTCAACTGTCGGCGGTCTCTGTCAGTCAACAGACGAGGTCGGCCTGTACGCTTTTGTGCTGTACGTGTCCCTTCACGTTTCCACTTCAGTATCACATCGGAAACAGTGGACCTAGGGATGTTTAGGAGTGTGGAAATGTCGCGTACAGACGTATGACACAAGCGACATCCAATCACCTGACCACGTTCGAAGTCCATGATTTCCGCGGAGCGCCCCATTCTGCTCTCTCACGATGTCTGATGACTACTGAGGTAGCTGATATGGAGCACCTGGCAGTAGGTGGCAGCACAGTGCACCTAATATGAAAAGCGTATGTTTTTGGGGCTGTCCGGATACTTTTGATCACATAGTGTACGTGAGTGGTAGCTATGCTCTACATGCATCCTGTTCACCTCCCTGTCTTGCAAGCTGGTGCACTGTACATTATACTACAGAGGCAGCTGTACTATCGAATTTCACCATCTGGAAATATTCCTTTCTTCATTAAACACGGTATTAGAACTGAATACTATATTCTTCAGTTTTAGAAATCTGGGAAACAGTTACTAATAGAATCTACTACTGGCGACAAATGCTGACTACTGCAAATCAAATAAACAGGAGGGTAAAAAGGATTTTAGGTTTGTGGCGGTACTTGATTTTCCTAGGAAAGAAATACTCTGTGTTCTTTGCTTCCATCACTGTCTCACTGCTGGCCTGCATGAAAATTAATTGTAGGTCTGTTAAATGGTGGCTCATGATGCTGGAATATAATATAAACAAATTAACTACTGAACAAAGGGATCCCTAGTAGACTTTACCATTTAGAAAAGAGTGGAAGGAAATTCGAATGACCTTCCAGTCCAAGTTCGAATACTGAAGGTGTACATTTATTGACGTGTTATTATCATGGTTGTATCCTGGGGCACAGTAAAACATTTGTTATCAATGAGAAAAATGCATGTTCATTCCTTTAAGAACATATAACATCCACGAAAGTTATTGGCTGCAATTATCCTAAGACATTCACATTTCCACATGCCATTCCTACAGCTAAACATGTACACTCCTGGAAATGGAAAAAAGAACACATTGACACCGGTGCGTCAGACCCACCATACTTGCTCCGGACACTGCGAGAGGCCTGTACAAGCAATGATCACACGCACGGCACAGAGGACACACCAGGAACCGCGGTGTTGGCCGTCGAATGGCGCTAGCTGCGCAGCATTTGTGCACCGCCGCCGTCAGTGTCAGCCAGTTTGCCGTGGCATACGGAGCTCCATCGCAGTCTTTAACACTGGTAGCATGCCGCGACAGCGTGGACGTGAACCGTATGTGCAGTTGACGGACTTTGAGCGAGGGCGTATAGTGGGCATGCGGGAGGCCGGGTGGACGTACCGCCGAATTGCTCAACACGTGGGGCGTGACGTCTCCACAGTACATCGATGTTGTCGCCAGTGGTCGGCGGAAGGTGCACGTGCCCGTCGACCTGGGACCGGACCGCAGCGACGCACGGATGCACGCCAAGACCGTAGGATCCTACGCAGTGCCGTAGGGGACCGCACCGCCACTTCCCAGCAAATTAGGGACACTGTTGCTCCTGGGGTATCGGCGAGGACCATTCGCAACCGTCTCCATGAAGCTGGGCTACGGTCCCGCACACCGTTAGGCCGTCTTCCGCTCACGCCCCAACATCGTGCAGCCCGCCTCCAGTGGTGTCGCGACAGGCGTGAATGGAGGGAGGAATGGAGACGTGTCGTCTTCAGCGATGAGAGTCGCTTCTGCCTTGGTGCCAATGATGGTCGTATGCGTGTTTGGCGCCGTGCAGGTGAGCGCCACAATCAGGACTGCATACGACCGAGGCACACAGGGCCGACACCCGGCATCATGGTGTGGGGAGCGATCTCCTACACTGGCCGTACACCACTGGTGATCGTCGAGGGGACACTGAATAGTGCACGGTACATCCAAACCGTCATCGAACTCATCGTTCTACCATTCCTAGACCGGCAAGGGAACTTGCTGTTCCAACAGGACAATGCACGTCCGCATGTATCCCGTGCCACCCAACGTGCTCTAGAAGGTGTAAGTCAACTACCCTGGCCAGCAAGATCTCCGGATCTGTCCCCCATTGAGCATGTTTGGGACTGGATGAAGCGTCGTCTCACGCGGTCTGCACGTCCAGCACGAACGCTGGTCCAACTGAGGCGCCAGGTGGAAATGGCATGGCAAGCCGTTCCACAGGACTACATCCAGCATCTCTACGATCGTCTCCATGGGAGAATAGCAGCCTGCATTGCTGCGAAAGGTGGATATACACTGTACTAGTGCCGACATTGTGCATGCTCTGTTGCCTGCGTCTATGTGCCTGTGGTTCTGTCAGTGTGATCATGTGATGTATCTGACCCCAGGAATGTGTCAATAAAGTTTCCCCTTCCTGGGACAATGAATTCACGGTGTTCTTATTTCAATTTCCAGGAGTGTATATCAAATAATTCGTATATATATATATATATATATATATATATATATATATATATATATATATATATATATATATTGTAAGGTCGCTATAATTTCGCACCTTACAAGCACTCATTCACATACTTTGCCGTGAACTACAACCACAATTAGGCAACATTTGATAGGTTGTACAACATATACAGGGTGTTACAAAAAGTTACAACCAAACTTTCAGGAAACATTCCTCACACACAAAGAAAGAAAATATGTTATGTGGACATGTGTCCGGAAACGCTTACTTTCCATGTTAGAGCTCATTTTATTACTTCTCTTCAAATCACATTAATCATGGAATGGAAACACACAGCAACAGAACGTACCAGCGTGACTTCAAACACTTTGTTACAGGAAATGTTCAAAATGTCCTCCGTTAGCGAGGATACGTGCATCCACCCTCCGTCGCACGGAATCCCTGATGCGCTGATGCAGCCCTGGAGAATGGCGTATTGTATCACAGCCGTCCACAATACGAGCACGAAGAGTCTCTACATTTGGTTCTGGGGTTGCGTAGACAAGAGCTTTCAAATGCCCCCATGAATGAAAGTCAAGAGGGTTGAGGTCAGGAGAGCGTGGAGGCCACGGAATTGGTCCGCCTCTACCAATCGATCGGTCACCGAATCTGTTGTTGAGAAGCGTACGAACACTTCGACTGAAATGTGCAGGAGCTCCATCGTGCATGAACCACATGTTGTGTCGTACTTGTAAAGGCACATGTTCTAGCAGCACAGGTAGAGTATCCCGTATGAAATCGTGATAACGTGCTCCATTGAGCGTAGGTGGAAGAACATGGGGCCCAATCAAGACATCACCAACAATGCCTGCCCGAACGTTCACAGAAAATCTGTGTTGATGACGTGATTGCACAATTGCGTGCGGATTCTCGTCAGCCCACACATGTTGATTGTGAAAATTTACAATTTGATCACGTCGGAATGAAGCCTCACCCGTAAAGAGAACATTTGCACTGAAATGAGGATTGACACATTGTCGGATGAACCATTCGCAGAAGTGTACCCGTGGAGGCCAATCAGCCGCTGATAGTGCCTGCACACGCTGTACACGGTACGGAAACAACTGGTTCTCCCGTAGCACTCTCCATACAGTGACGTGGTCAACGTTACCTTGTACAGCAGCAACGTCTCTGACGCTGACATTAGGGTTATCGTCAACTGCACGAAGAATTGCCTCGTCCATTGCAGGTGTCCTCGTCGTTCTAGGTCTTCCCCAGTCGCGAGTCGTAGGCTGGAATGTTCCGTGCTCCCTAAGACGCCGATCAATTGCTTCGAACGTCTTCCTGTCGGGACACCTTCGTTCTGGAAATCTGTCTCGATACAAGCGTACCGCGCCACGGCTATTGCCCCGTGCTAATCCGTACATCAAATGGGCATCTGCCAACTCCGCATTTGTAAACATTGCACTGACTGCAAAACCACGTTCGTGATGAACGCTAACCTGTTGATGCTACGTACTGATGTGCTCGATGCTAGTACTGTAGAGCAATGAGTAGCATGTCAACACAAGCTCCGAAGTCAACATTACCTTCCTTCAATTGGGCCAACTGGCGGTGAATCGAGGAAGTACAGTACATACTGACGAAACTAAAATGAGCTCTAACATGGAAATTAAGCGTTTCCGGACACATGTCCACATAACATCTTTTCTTTATTTGTGTGTGAGGAATGTTTCCTGAAAGTTTGGCCGTACCTTCTTGTAACACCCTGTATATGAATATTTAAAGGAGACTGACATTGTCACGTACGCCTTGTAAATAATTGTTAACGGATATTGCATGAAAGGTGACGGAGTGTCTTTATTAATAGAGCGGCGTAATGAGTGAATGCCTATACTAGTAGAGGTTGGAACGCCAGTGGAGATGAAACGGCAGGCGGAACTCAAGCTCTGGGTGGAAGACCCACAGAGGTGTGTTGGTCCTGCTTAAACACAGGAAGTAGCCAGACGGACGTTGTGGCACCTGAGCTCTGGAGCACAGTAGGGTGACGGCCGGCCGCTATTGTAGTAGGGGCCGGAAGGGTAACCAGGACCTCTGCAAATCTTGGACGCAGATGAGAGGAACGAAGAAGCGGCACCTCGGAAACCACTCAGGCTGGGTTATTTCCAAGGATTTTTACTCGCCGTAAACTTTCATGCTGGACGACAAAAGACTAAAATATGGTTGGTCGGGGTTCGGAAGAATCTGTTGAGAGGGAGACTATTCCGTGGTTTCGGGAATATGATTCGTGTTCGGAATTACGAGGGTGGGGAGCCGAGCCTCGCTGGGAGGCCAGCGGTGGAGAGACGAGAAGTCTTCCGTTGTGAGCTCCCCTGTGTGACGGTCGCCTCATATCAGCTTTGTTGGTACAGACGGACTTGATGTCTTTGCTCTCAGGAGAGTTTACAGTCAGAACAGTTAGGCGCTGTACTGTTGCGAACGTATACGATTCTGGACTTCGCCTCCGGGTTGGAAGTCGTCGTTGAGTACGCATTGTTCAGTAATTGAGAGCACTTCCTCTGCCTACACTTACGTTGAGACGTTATCTGAAGTCCGTCCCTGTGGCTGGGAGTTCGCGTTTCTCGTCTGTAGAACACAGAGAGGAGAAGACAGTATAACAGTGTATTAGTCAGAGGACCGCCTTTTGCCGTGCTAGTGTTTGAAAGAGTTTATTTTGTGGCTGGAGTTCTTCCATCGTTGCAGACGTGTACGACAACCATCACTTCGACGCACCGGACGCAGTAGATACGGTGATACCGCAAATTGCTTCGGCTAATTAGGGCTATAAAAGCTAAACAGCTGTGATCGCGTTAGTTTATTTCCCCTGAGGTTCCACACCACCGTAGATCATCTTTGAAAGTAGCGTCTTCTAGTGTTTGGTACGTAGATGATGTCAGTCATCTCGCGTTAGTGATATTACACCGCGCAGTCATACGTTTCGGCAGAGTTGGGCAATTTATTAATAATTTTAGTTAGGAAATATAGACAACTGTACTTAAAGGGTTGATTTCAATCTATAATAAATATATTGAACAACAACGTTTATCATTTACTAGTATTAGTTGCCTTCATCATTCATCTATGTTCAGATTGTAATTTATAGATAAAAAAGAGCATTAAGAGATCCTATAATCTGCTTCAGGGCCAAATCATCATTTTAGCGTTTATTATTTTCCGTTGCGCACATTCATTTTTACACCCGCCTGGAGTAGCATCTTGGTATGTATATATTACAGGGTGGTCCATTGATCGTGATCGGGCCAAATATTTCACGAAGTAAGCATCAAACGAAAAAACTACAAAGGACGATACCCGTCTACCTTCAAGGGGGAACCACATGGCGCTGTGCTTGCCCCGCTAGATGGCGCCGCCATATGTCAAATGGATATCAACTGCGTTCAATAGCAATCCCCATTTTTTATTACATATTCGTGTAGTACGTAAAGAAATACAAATGTTTTACTTCGACCACTTTTTTCGCTTTTCTGATAGATGGCACTGTAATAGTCACAAACGTATAAGTACGTGGTATCACGTAACATTCCGTCGGTGCGAACGGTATTTGCTTCGTGATACATTACCCTGTTAACATGGACCGTTTACCACTTCCGGAAAAGTTCGATATCGTGTTGATGTATGGCTATTCTGATCAAAATGATCCTCCTTCAAGCTAGACGAGTTTCGTTCTTTGTAGTTTTTTCATTTGATGCTTATTTCGTGAGATATTTGGCCCGGTCACTATAAGTGGACCATCCTATTTTTAATAATCTAGAGTTTTACCAAACCATAATATAATAATGAAAGGGAAGCAATGATTGGAAAGGGAGTGAGACAGGGTTGTAGCCTCTCCCCGATTTTATTCAATCTGTATATTGAGCAAGCAGTAAGGGAAAGAAAAGAAAAGTTCGGAGCAGGTATTAAAATCCATGGAGAAGACATAAAAACTTTGAGGTTCGCCGATGACAGTGTAATTCTGTGAGGGACAGCAAAGGACTTGGAAGAGCAGTTGAACGGAATGTCCAATGTCCTGAAAGGAGGGTACAAGATGAACATCAACAAAATCGAAACGAGGATAATGGAATGTAGTCTACTTAAGGCGGGTGATGCTGAGGGAATTAGATTAGGAAATGGGACACTTAAAGTAGTAAAGGAGTTTTGCGATTTGGGGAGCAAAATAACTGATGATTGTCGAAGTAGAGAGGATATAAAATGTAGACTGGCAATGGCAAGGAAAGCGTTTCTGAAGAAGAAAAATTTGTTAACATTGAGTATAGGTTTAAATGTCAGCAAGTCGTTTCTGAAAGTATTTGTATGGAGTGTAGCTATGTATGTAAGTGAAACGTGGACGATAAATAGTTTAGACAAGAAGAGAATACAAGCTTTCGAAATGTGGTGCTACAGAAGAATGCTGAAGATTAGATGGGTACATCACATAACTAATGATCAGGTATTGAATAGAATTGGGGAGATGAGGAGCCTGTGGCACAACTTGACTAGAAGAAGGGATCGGTTGGTAGGACATGTTCTGAGACATCGAGGGATCACCAATTTAGTATTGGAGGGGAGCGTGGAGGGTAAAAATCGTAGAGGGAGACCAAGAGATGAATACACTAAGCAGATTCAGAAGGATGTAGTTTGCAGTAGGTACTGGGAGGTGAAGAAGCTTGCACATGATAGAGTAGCATGGAGAGCTGCATCAAACCAGTCTCAGGACTGAAGGCCACAACAACAACAATATAATCGTTTTAGTTTTTGCCCCTCCTGACAAACTAATTTTGCCCCCAATGGGTAAATAACTGTAGGATGGGAGTCACAGAGGAAGTAGGTACTGATTAGTGAGAATCACTAACCAGTCGGCTCAGACCGTGTGATGAGCTTTGAAAATGAATTTACCTCACAAACTTGTAGGGTGAGAGGCCCTCCGCCATGCGCCGTACGGTGTTTTGCAGAGTGCGTATGTGGATGTTGACGTAGATGTAGAAGAAGTCAAGTCCAATCATAGCAAAAGATCCATCTGTTTCTCCAGCAGGCTCTTCGGTCGACGAGGAAACGGAAGCTCGGGCCTGACTCGCCACCAGCGGACCTACACCACCCCCACCTCCACGATCACGATCACGAACACCACCTGCACGATCAAGATCGTGACCAGCACCACCACGATCACGAGCACGACCACCACCACCAGCACCACGAGCACGAGCACGACCACGAGCAGCAAGCAGAGGGCGTGACGAGCCCCGGGTCCCCATCTCAAGACCACGGAGTGGACTCACCTACTGGACTCCATTCGGCGGACCACGACATCCATCTGCAGCAGCAGGGCGTGGCGGGACTGCATCACCAGCACCACGACCACCACCACCACCACCATCACCACCAGCACCACCACCACCAGCAAAAGTCCTCATCGGGTAGCAGGAGGTCAAAGTCGGCCCAGTCTCTGCAGGTAATTCTACGATTCTACAATAAGACCAGGAATTTTCTACTGCTGTCCAGTTCTGTTTTAGTATTTAGAAGAAAAGCATTTCTGTTTGTACCGAAAGTAACACACACACACCTTGTTATTAGAGCAGCTTTAACCAAACAGTCGGTGCAGTTTAATTTATTGCATTGGCCGTTAAGTCTACATGGGATTGCTCCTTTGTGTACAACGTAACAGCTGCCAGTCTGCAATGTGGTGGAGTTGAACTTCCAGAGAGCGATATGAGAGAAGGCACCAAAACCATTTAAAAGAAGTGGAATATGTCGTCATGGTTCTGACGATTATTCGATGGACATATTCTGTTCCTTATCGTCTAATGGCAGGAAACGAAGAGCAAGTTGGGATTACAGAGAGTGATAAAAAGATTGGAGACAGTCGTCTAACAAAGTAGACTCAGCCAGAAATTTCTACGGCAGAGCTACACACATCACAAAAAGTTTGGCATCACCTCGATTCCGAGAGTTCCGCAACCTGTAGAGGAAATTGGGAAAGAGTTCAACATCAACATCATTTCCACCCTTTTTATTGCTCATGAAAACCACACATTGCATTCTGCGCCTCCATACAGCAAGAACTTCAGTTGTGGTGGTCCAGACCGCTGTACACACCAGTACCTCTAATACCCAGTAGCTCGTCCTCTTGCATTGTACAGAAAATTGGGATAGAGATCAACATCAACATCATTTCCGCCCTTTTTATTGCTCATGAAAACCACACATTGCATGTTGTACCACCATACAGCAAGAACTTCAGTTGTGGTGGTCCAGACTGCTGAACACATCGGTACCTCTAATACACAGTAGCTCGTCCTCTTGCATTGTACAGAAAATTGGGACAGAGATCAACATCAACATCATTTCCACCCTTTTTATTGCTCATAAAAACCACACATTGCATTCTGCGCCTCCATACAGCAAGAACTTCAGTTGTGGTGGTCCAGACTGCTGTACACACCAGTACCTCTAATACCCAGTAGCTCGTCCTCTTGCATTGTACAGAAAATTGGGATAGAGATCAACATCATTTCCGCCCTTTTTATTGCTCATGAAAACCACACATTGCATGTTGTACCACCATACAGCAAGAACTTCAGTTGTGGTGGTCCAGACTGCTGAACACATCGGTACCTCTAATATACAGTAGCTCGTCCTCTTACATTGATGCATGCCTGTATTCGTCGTGGCGTACCATCCACAAGTTCATCAAGGCCCTGTTGGTCCAGATTGTCCCACTCCTGAACGGCGATTCTGCGTAGATCGCTCAGAGTGGTTGGTGGGCTACGTCGTGCATAAACAGCCCTTTTCCATCTATCCCAGGCATTCACGATAGTGTTCAGGTCTGGAGAACATGCTGGCCACTGTAGTAGAGCGATGTCGTTATCCTGAGGGTAGTCGTTCACAATATGTGCACGGGGCGCGAATTGTCGTCCGCGAAGACGAATGCCTCGGCAAGATGCTACCGATATGGTAGCACTAACTGTCGGATGATGGCATTCACGTATCGTACAGCCGTTACGGTGCCTTCCATGACCACCAGCGGCGTATGTCGGCCCCTACATAATGCCACCCCAAAACAGCAGGGAACCTCCACCTTGCCGCACTCGCTGGACAGTGTGTGTAAGGCGTTCAGCCTGACAGCGTTGGCTCCAAACACGTCTCCGACGAGTGTCTGGTTGAAGGCAGTTGTGACACTTATCAGTGAAGAGAACGTGATGCCAGTCCTGAGCGGTCCATTCGGCATGCTGCTGGGACCATCTGTACCGCGCCGCATGATGTCGTGGTTGCAAAGATGGACCTCGCCATAGGCGTTGGGAGTGAAGTTGCGCATCGTAGAGCCTATTGCGCATAGTTTGAGTCGTAACACGACGTCTTGAGGCTGCACGAAAAGCGTTATTCAACATGGTGGCGTTGCTGTCAGGGTTCCTCCGAGCCATAATCGGTAGGTAGCGGTCATCCACTGCAGTAGTAGCCCTTGGGCGGCCTGAGCGAGGCATGTCATCGACAGTTCCTGTCTCTCTGTATCTCCTCCATCTCCGAACAACATCGCTTTGGTTCACTCCGAGACGCCTGGACACTTCCCTTGTTGAGAGCCCTTCCTGGTACAAAGTAACAATGTGGACGCGATTGAACCGCGGTATTGACCGTCTACGTACGGTTGAACTACAGACAACACCAGCCGTGTACCTCCTTCCTGGTGGAATGACTGGAACTGTTTGGCTGTCGGACCCCCTCCGTCAAATAGGCGCTGCTCATGCATGGTTGTTTACATCTTTGGGCGGGTTTAGTGACATCACTGAACAGTCAAAGGGACTATGTCTGTGATGTAATATCCACAGTGAAGGTCTATCTTCAGGAGTGAAGGAAAAAAATTTTTGATGTGTGTAGAAGTCACTGCAGCAGTCGCACTAGTGCATACGTCCGTTTCTGACATCTGCCCCCAGCTAGAATTGTAGCCAGTCGACAGAACAAAGTGTATGGACTAAAAATGGGCTGGTGGACAAAGCTCTCGATCTGAAAGAGAAGAATAAGGAGAAGAAGGAAAACGGAAGACAGAGTGGAAAAGTAAACAGGATCTTCTAGATCACAGAAGAACCTCATTCTGTAAAAACGAATCTGCTCGTAGCTCTTCAGACAAAAATAAAAAATAAAAGAATGTGCCCAGAGTGTGGATATGATTTTGATGATGACTGGATACAGTACAGTAAATGTGAAAAATGATGGGCTGGCATGTGGGCTGTGTGGATTATGAAGGTGTTGCATGTCATCTCTGTGATCGTTTCTGGACAATTCCATGTATCAATACTTGCTGATTCAATGCGTAGTCCCATATGCCTGTGTGAGTAAGAGTACACAGTTAAAGATTTCTACCCTTGCCTTTATTTTGTCTGTCTTGGGAATGAAAGTGTATTAATTTCAACTATAATGAAAATGTAGGAGCTTAAGTGACAGGCTGGTATATCAGCAGTTGCTGCTGTGGTTATCAGTCCAAAGACGCAGCTGTCCAGGACACTTTGTCCTGTGCAAGTATTTCCGCCTTCACCCACTTGAGCCTGTTTACTGTACTAATCTTTTGGTCTGCTTAACAATTTTTGCTGCCCTCACGTCCTTCCATAGCCAACGGCGTTGTCGCCGTAGTAACACCGGTTCCCGTTAGATCACCGAAGTTAAGCGCTGTCGGGCTGGGTTAGCACTTGGATGGGTGACCATCCGGTCTGCCGAGCGCTGTTGGCAAGCGGGGTGCACTCAGCCCTTGTGAGGCAAACTGAGGAGCTACTTGACTGAGAAGTAGCGGCTCCGGTCTCAAAAATGGTTCAAATGGCTCTGAGCGCTATGGGACTTAACATCAGTCCCCTAGAACTTAGAACTACTTAAACCTAACTAACCTAAGGACATCACACATATCCATGCCCGAGGCAGGATTCGAACCTGCGACCGCAGCAGTCCCACGGTTCCGGACTGTAGCGCCTAGAACCGCACGGCCACCGCAGCCGGCGCTCCGGTCTCGTAAACTGACAAACGGCTGGGAGAGCAGTATGCTGACCACGTGCCCCTCCATATTCGCATCCAGGGACGCCTGTGGGTTGAGGATGACACGGCGGCCGGTCGGCACCGTTGGGCCCTGTTGGGACGGAGTTTCTTTCACGTTCTTCCATTAACAACTTTGCTACTCCTTGATACATCAGAATGTGACCACTTGTAACACTTCCACTGCAATATTACCGACACTGCTACGTCACTCCTCTCCATATCCGATTCTCTATTATTATTTCTCAATCGGCAGATCATAAAGACTAGAGTGATTCAGTTTATCGATTTAGTCAAATAATGATCTACGTGTTCCTATAGTAGCGAATTAAGATTTTGCGAATAAGGTCTTTAAGGGGGAATGTAACGGAAACTGTAAACATTTATTTAAAAAATCATTGCAACCATATTTATTAATGTACAAATCTAAAATTTTGCATGTGTAAAGTAAAAGAGCTAAGTTTTAAGTAAAAAGTACAATAAAATATGCAGGATTAATACTTTTCCAGAAATTTGAATTTTTAATTTTTTGTTTTTTTTTGTGAAGAGCAGTAACTCAAACTCTAATCATGCAATTAATCTGAAAATTTTATTGTAGTATCCTGAAAAGGTTATAAGACCACTGAACTACAGTTAATTTATGGTACAAATTATATCCTTAATAGAGTTTTTAATTTTGTACATCAAAAATTAACTTTTTAACATACATTCATCTAAAAATCAGAATGTAATTCCAGGGCCTCGTATTTTCGTAGTTCCAGGCAGACAGCAACACGTTGCTAACAGTTCTTGAACATTTCATAGCATTAGCGCGTATACTTCTTGAGAAAAGGCTTCTAGTTAAGTAAAAATTGTAAAAAAGAGAAAATGAGGTTCAAAAATTTTTCTTCTCATACTTCTACATGTCACAAGCTTAGCTCAATTTTAAAATCCTCCAAGTTGATACTCCTCATCCTCCAGGTTTCTCTTCTCTCCTCTTCGAGTCTACCTGGCCTGTATTTGCAGGTAAGACGCTGATGTGTTAGCTTTCTTGACCCTGCTCTCGTCGGTGGTGTAAAATGCTTTTGCTGTAAACACACCAAGATCTATACCAACTATCTTCAGCACTTCAATTCTGTCATTATTTCCGTTGTTGTAACGTAAAACTGCATCATAGACACCTATTTTGAGTACTTCAAGTTCACAGAATGACTTGTTTGAGCATCTAATCCAAATTAAGTTACTGAGGCTTTCATTCGCATTTTGTGTCTTTACGTGAATACACTTCCTCAGTAAATCAGTGTTTGCAAGAAACCTGAATGTGGGCTTAATTGCATTCATAACAGGCTCTGGTAACAAGTGCTTATGTGAATACGTCTCACTTCTGTTGATGAACTTACACTAATCGTCTTTGGGACACAGATTGTGCATTGGTGTTTGGTCAGTGGGTAGTTTGTGGGAAAAAATTGCCCACACAGCACGCCTCATTGCCTCTAAATTACGTGTGTTTTTCCTGATAGCTCTCCTGTAAAATAACTGAACAGAATCAATTTCTTTCAGCGTAAGCCTGCGTTTTCCTCCTAGTGGTTCTCCATTCTCAAGTACTTCACCTTTCTTCTCTTTCAGCCAGCGACAAAGTCTACCAGCAAGCCCCTTTTGGACGTGGCCAACACGTTCCAACTTTCCTATTGTTGTAGTGTACGGATTTTTATCTGTTACAGCTTTGAACGACGAGGAGTCCCCATCTCCAAGGTATATAGTACATCTAACACCATACTGGTCCTCAGATCTGGAGAACATCTCCACAACTGCAGCAGCCTCCATGGCCCCACTTGAGCCACTATAATTTTTAGATCATGCTACTCCATGGTTTCCTTGCCACTGTCTTCATTGTTGGACATTTTCCTTGTTGCACACTGGTGGCAGTATTTAGACATAACTTCCCCTCCCGTCGGCGGTTCGAGTCCTCCCTCGGGCATTGTTGTGTGTGTTGTTCTTAGCGTTAAGCTGGTTTAAGTATTGTGTAAGTCTAGGGACTGATGACCTCAGCAGTTTGGTCCCTTAGGAATTCACACACATTTGAACATGATTTCCACATCCAAAACTTTACTTCAGTCAACACCAATAACAGATGCAACCCCACACAGAGATGTGTGACCCCTTTTCATCCAGGTCCCATCTACAGACACACACTGGTCAGTAACATTTGCAGGAGATTCACTGTCATGAATATCTACCCCGGGATCTATTTCTTTTTGGTTTACTTGCACTAATTCCTCCACTGCTTTCTTCATAGAAACTTTGGCAGTATCGCATACAGCATCAGACACTTCTTTATTTATTTTTTTAACCTTGCACAAGGTGGAGGCATGTTCAGAAAACCACACAATTAATTACCTCCTTCGTGCCCTGTCCAAGGCATCTCAGAGCATATGCTAACCTAAAATTGCTTTCACAGGTACCAGTGTCAGTTTCTTTTTGGAGGAGGAAAATGAAAATTCATAGCCACACGAATTACAAATTAATTTAAAATCACGAGCTATACCCACTCTTCTTTCTTCAACAACAATCATGCATTCGGTATTTTTGCAGCTAACACATGAACATGAAAACCTTATAGCCTGGCAGAGAAGCTCTAAATCAATAAGTCTGAATCCACTGGAATCCATATCAACATCATTCACGCACCCGCACAATTCTCCAGTCCTAAGTTTCGATGCTGCAACTGAGAGCTTATGTTCTTCATTTCGAGAAGCTTCCTCTTTTTTGTTGGTAAACCGATGTCCATGAAATCTCAGTTTCCTGAACGCAGTTTTTCCAATACCCATTATGCATAAATCTTGACTTGCACGTAAATATTTGTGAATTCAACCTTTCACCTCCTAACAAGGTTACTAAATAATAAGGTTGGGCAGTAAGCGATCTGCTCTGCCATTGGCTGGCCTAGTGACGTCAGCGTGGAAGCAAGCAGACGACACGGCATGCGCGTTTACGTCAAGTTTTTGGCGGAAGATTTTGTTTATACCAGAAATGCAGTGTCTAAACTGCTTTTCTGCTGCTAAAATATTACAGTTAAAACTGACGAGTTATATTCTTTCGCAGCTTATGCCTCACACATCGGTAAAATGTCAGATCACAACCACACTGACACACACTTGAAATTCGAAACCTCGGCTCAAATAAATCAGAAACTATTCATTTAATCGCATTGAAATGAATTTACTTAAGAGCTCGAAGTTGCACACACTTGTTTGTAAGAACAGCATTTCTTCTTTCTAAAGCCGCTATAGTATTCATCAAAGTAACTTTATCTGAGTCTGAAAAAAAAAACTGTCATCTGTACATGTGCTCTTATTACGATGTTTCTTATTTGGTGACAGCTTTTCCAGAGTTTCCAGAGATTTCTTATGTAGTTCTCGTTCCTTATACCGTTTGGTTCTGTCTCCTGTTGCGGGTGACACATTGACAGTCGCACTACTGCACGGCAAATTGCGCGAAGGAACTGCATCTGGCTTGAGCATTCTTTTTCGGGGCAAATTAAGCAATTCAGACTGTAAATCCCTTAAGTAATCTGTTTCTGCGAAATGGCGAGAACATATTCTTGCATGCGCAACATTTACACTGTCTTTGCTACAACATTTCGACAACCACAGTTTTTGTAATGTTTCATTCCGCGGGAAACTGTGATACATTACGTCAGTTCCCTTTGTGCTCCAGTTGTAGGAAAAACAGACCGTTACAGCACAGCCTGGCATTGTAAAAATTAATTTTCTCACTCACTTGTAGATTCTCCAAAAAGAATTTCACAGGACGAACCATAAACTATAGAGCTGGCGAACACAATGTTGATTCCGCTGTCCACTATCGCTAACTATTTCAGTTCCGAATCAAATATCAGTTACAGCAAAAACCGTTAACACTCCCGAATTCCGAATGTTTCCGCTGTTGATTGAGTACCTCAGAAGAAAGAACTCAATCAAAATACTCCTTCAAACACAAAACAACACAAGAAAAACAATCACACACAATTCGAACTGTGTACTGTTTGGCACAGCTGCTTCCACCGTGACGTCATGCGCACAACTGAGAAAACACGTTGCTTTCTGCGCATAGCTTTCTGCGCCCCCCTGCCTCATAATGTGTCGGTATTGTCAAAAGAAATAAACCACATGAAAGTTTTCAGGCAAAGATATAGATGTCAGCCAGAGATATAGATGTCAGTCAAAGATATCAGAAGAAAATAGCCTTCACACTGACAAAAATTCTGCTGAAGCAATCAGTTTCCCAAATGTCGGAAAAGGTGAGAGTGGCCACCATTGCAGAGTTAATCATTTAATCAGTTAAACAATTTAAAGGCATTTCTATAGTTGCTATCACGATAAAATTCACACACAACTGTATAGATGAAGAAAATAATATTTTTGAAAAATCGATTTTTTGCACCAAAATTTATTACATACCCCCCCCCCCCTCAACAATTAATCAGGAATCGCAGACTGTGTTGATGAATACAGGTCAAAGAAATGTATTAAAATTTATACCATGACCGGGATGCAAAACTGGGTCTCTTGCTCACTTGGCAGATGCGTTAACCACTGCACCACCCTGCCTAGTGAGCAGGCGACACAAGTTCGAATCCTGGTCATGGTATAAATTTTAATTCATTTCTTTGACCTGTATTCATTATCATAGATGAAATTGAGACTTAATCTATGTCTCTGGAACATAAAATTTATCCGATTAATTCTGTTGTTTATCGTTACTATTGTACTGTTTACAAAAAAATTCAAGCTGCATGTTTCATTCAGAAAAATTCCTTATGCTGTAACAGACACTGAATCTCTCCTTGATTTCCTTTACTTCTTGATACACAGACTATTATGAACAGCCTCACTACCTTCTCGATTACTGCTTCCCTTTCGCGCCATTCGACTAATACGAGAGTAACTATGAATCGATATCATTCAGGCTGTAGAAAACCTGTCGGCCCTTTAGAATTCAAGGAGTGTATTCCACTCGCCGGCCGATGTGACCGAGCGGTTCTAGGCGCTTCAGTCCGGAACCACTCGACTGCTACGGTCGCAGGCTCGAATCCTGCCTCGGGCATGGATGTGTGTGATGTCCTTAGGTTAGTTAGGTTTAAGTAGTTCTAAGTTCTATGGGACTGATGACCTGAGATGTTAAGTCCCATAGTGCTCAGAGCCATCTGAGCCTTGTGAGAAAGCAAAGGAAGTGTAATGTAAGAGTTTTTCGCTTATAATTTTTTTCAGGCGATTTCCGTCCGCAAGCTGTGTAGTTTTGTCTCTATAGTCTGGGAGACGAGTCTTTGGTATTGACAGCTCGGTAGCGTCTTTCCGTTGCCTAGCGACCGCAGGCAGGCAGCCAATGACGGCCTCACTTTGAGCGGGTAGCAAGGGCCACATTGCCGCTCTGAAACTTACCAGTGTCCCGCGTGCAGGCGGTGCGGTCGTTCGTCGTTTGTCTGAAGTTGAATTTGCAGTTTATTTCGTTTTTGTTGTTTTTAGTGTTTCTTTGTTTACGTTTCGTTGTAAACAATGTCTAGTGCGGCGGGTAGTACCAGCCCAACACAAGAAGTGAAACGGAGGAAGAAAAGTGTGCTACACACCCAGGCCCGTGAATTCGTGTGCTCTGTGAGGGATTACTTTGAGAAAGAAAAGGACAAAGGTGGGCCCTTAATTCCTGTTGTTCAGGTTGTGAAGAGAACTGCAGCAGCATTGAAAATAAGTAAGAACACTGTTGTAAAGATAGGGAAAGAACAGTATAGTGTAGATTGTGACGAGAGTGGCACAACAAAGCTGCACACACCAGGAAAGAAGCGACCGAGAAGTAAGCAGGTGGCAGCTTCGGACGATTTTCAGAAAGACGCTATTCGTCATCATATATACAGCTATTATAAGAGAAGGGAACATCCCACTCTATCTAAATTACTGGTGTCGCTTCAGAAAGACGATCTTTTTAAAGGGAGCAAATTTTCATTGCTTACAGTGTTGAAAGACATAGGCTTCAGCTATTCACTGTTTAACGGACGCAAAATATTAATGGAAAGGACAGATGTAGTTGCATGGCGGTGCAGATTTCTGCGCAGGATCATGGGTGTGGAATTCGAAAGTATAGTGTGGTCAGATGAAACTTGGGTCAATGCCAGCCATTGTTTACGTAGAGGCTGGAATGATGGAACGCCCGAGGGGACAATGGCAGTGCCTGTTGGCAAAGGAGGGCGTATTATTGTCTTACATGCAGGAACATCGAAAGGTTTTGTGCCAAACTGCTTGAAAATGTTTCGGTCAAAAAAGACGGGAGATTACCACGAAGAAATGAACAGTGTAGTATTTCAAGAATGGTTCGAGACATCGCTTATGACGAATCTGACAAGTCCATCAGTGATTGTTATGGACAATGCGCCTTATCATTCCGTTGTTCACGATAAGGCACCAACCTTGGCAACAAAAAAAGACGATATCATTCAGTGGTTGAAACGGCGAAAAGTAGATTTCAGAGAAGATTTAAGGAAGGCGGAACTGCTCGAAATTGTGGCACAAAAGAAACCCCAATTTCCGACATATGTAATTGACGAGATTGCTAAAAGGCACGGGCATGAAATCGTTCGGCTTCCTCCATACCACTGTCACTTCAATGCAATTGAAGGAGTGTGGGCGCAGATAAAAAATTACATTGCTGCAAACATAAAAAATTCACGATCTCTGAAGTGGAAACTCTCCTTCCAGCAGCTATCAATAAAGTGACAATTCGAGACGTGGGCTAAAATTGTAAACAGCAGTGCAAGTGCCATCAGAGAGGCGGCCAAAACCGAAGGGGTTGTGGAAGAATGCATCGAAAATTTAATTATACATCTGGGAGAGAGCAGTGATAGTCCGAGTAGTGCTGAGGAAGACAATGTCAAATCAGATTCTGACAATGGTGTGAGTGGTGTTTTTCCATTACAGTAACTACAACGTATTCAGGAATGTAAGAAAGGAGTTTGCTATCGATCTACAACCAGATCATCATATTGTGAGTACTTTCTTCAGATTATAACTCTTAATACACTGACCAATTATTCTGTAGCTTGTAGTAGAACAAATTAATAATGTAATACTTAACAATGGAAACCAAAACTGCTAATATTCAACAACTTGCGAAAATAGTTTTCATTTCAGTTGTGAAGTTTAACAGATAACTTTATTATGTTTCAGCATCTTAGATACTTGTACTAAATAGCTCTTATCGGTTTTCGAGTTAATATATTTCAAGCATCAACTTTAGATAAATTCACGCGTACCAATACGACTTGTATTTTGTCTCGCTTTTATTTCTGCTGCTAGAGAATGCGTGTAGCAGACAGGGCGCCGCGTGCTGTGAGCCACGTTCGGCAACGGCGCCGTCTGCCCGCCGGAACTGTCAGTACCAATCACTCGTCTCACGGACTATAAGGAAATGCAGGTCATTTCCCGCAACACGCACATGAAATATAATGTCAAACATGTACCCGACTCATACGAGTATACACTCGTCAAAAAAAGTTTTGCATCACCTCGGTTCCCAGGGTTCCGGAACCTGTACAGAAAATTGGGATAGAGGACAACATAAACATTATTTCCGCCCTTTTTATTGCTCATGAAAACCACATATTGCACGTTGTACCACCATACAGCGAGACCTTCAGAGGTGGTGGTCCAGATTGCTGTACACACCAGTTCCTCTAATACCCAGTAGCACGTGCTCTTGCAGTGATACATGCCTGTATTCGTCGTGGCATACTATCCACAAGTTCATCAAGGTACTGTTGGTCCAGATTGTCCCACTGCTCAACGGCTTTCTCACAAGGTTCAAATGGCTCTGACCACTATGCGACTTAACTTCTGACGTCATCAGTCGCCTAGATCTTAGAACTAATTAAACCTAACTAACCTAAGGATATCACACACATCCATGCCCGAAGCAGGATTCGAACCTGCGACCGTAGCCGTCGCTCGGTTCCAGACTGTATCCTCACAAGGGAAACTCTCCATCACATCCCCGTCAGATTTAGTCCAAATCGTTCAAATGGCTCTGAGCACTATGCGACTTAACTTCTGAGGTCATCAGTCTCCTAGAACTTACAAGGGAACCTCCCCATCGCACCCCCCTCAGATTTAGTTATAGGTTGGCACATTCGATAGGCCTTGAAAAACTGAACACAGATCAATCGAGAAAACAGGAAGAAGTTGTGTGGAACTATGAAAAAACGAGCAAAATATACAAACTGAATAGTCCATGTGCAAGCAACATCGAGGGTAAACCGAGCTCAGGAGCGCCGCGGTCTCGTGGTTAGCGTGAGCAGCTGCGGAATGAGAGGTCCTTGGTTCAAGTCTACCCTCGGATGAAAATTTTTACTTTCTTTATTTTCGCAAAGTTATCTGTCCGTTCGTTCGTTGACGTCTCTGTTCACTGTAATAAGTTTAGTGTCTGTGTTTTGCGACTGTACCGCAAAACCGTGCGATTAGTAGACGAAAGGACGTCCCTCTCCAATGGGAACCGAAAACATTTGATCGCAAGGTCATAGGTCAACCGATTCCTCCACAGGAAAACACATCTGATATGTTCTATACGACACTGGCGACGGCATGTGCGTCACATGACAGGAATATGTTGTCGACCCACCTAACTTGTACACTTGGCGAATGGGTAAAAAGATTCTTCTACCTTGTCCGATTTAGGTTTTCTTGTGGATGTGATAATCACTCCCAAAAAAGTGATGAAAACATAAGCGTTTGTCACATAAACTGAAAATTAAAAAGTTAATCTTTTCACCCGAGGGAAGGCTTGAACCAAGAACCCCTCTCCTTCCGCAGCTGCTCACGCTAACCACGGGACCACGGCACCCACGAGCTTGCTTTTTACTTGTAGTTGCCTATCTTTCACATGGACTACTTATTTTTTCATAGTTTCGCACAACTTCTTCCTGTTTTCTCGATTGATCTGTGTTCAGTTTTTCAAGGCCTATCCACTATGCCAACTTATAACTAAATGTGAGGGGAATGCGATTGGGAGGTTCCCTTGTTAGAACTACTTAAACCTAAATAACCTAAGGACATCACACACATCCATGCCCTAGGCAGGATTCGAACCTACGACCGTAGCGGTCTCTCGGCTCCAGACTGTCAGATTTAGTCGTAAGTGGACAGCTTGAACACAGATCAAGCATGAGAACAGGAAGAAGGTGTACTGGACTGTGAAGAAGAAAGCAAGATATAGACAGTGAACGGTCTCAGAACAAGAAGTACAATATAGAGCAGACACAAAGAGAAATGGCTGGCACACTTAGCTCAGCGTTGTTCGGTCAGAAGGTTAGCTGCCGTCTGTAATTAAAAAAAAAAAAAAAAAAAAAAAAAAAAAACTGAGTGAACGGGTCAACGATGAACTTTAACAGGTGTCATGGAACGTCCACCCCGAACAAATGTAACGAACACTAAGGAACAAAATGAGATTTAAAAAAAGAAACCCATCGTAATAAAAATAATGAAAGTGGTTAAGGTGCTAAGCTGCAAAAGTGGCGAGCCGTATTCTAACATTACCCCCCCACCCCCTGGCCAATTTTATTTCCTCTTTCTTCAAGTTTGTGTCTATGTAGTGGGGTAACGTCCGTTTGAAACTGCGAGGTGTAAGGTAGGGACGTATAATGTCAGTTGATTTTGCACAGTGGGGGATTAGCCGAGCGGCGTAAGGTGCTGCAGTCATGGACTGTGCGGCTGGTCCCGGCGGAGGTTCGAGTCCCACAGGGGCTCAGTCGTCCTTTGTCGGCTCCGCATTGGCCACTCCCGGCTGACACACAGTTATTTACTGCGCCGGGAGGACCCTCCTGTATGTCGCTGCTGTGCAGCTTTGACGGTGGCCCACATTTTGCTGGCCTGCCCCCTTTTAGCTGTGGTCAGGCAGACATTTGCGCTGCCTGATACGCTCCCTGCCCTTTTATCTGATGACCCTGTTATGGCTGGCTTAGTTTCACGTTTTATTCGGGCAGGGGGTTTTTATCGTTTAATCTGAGCGTTTGTTATGTCCTTTTGTGTTGATTCAGGTCTCTGCCCTGCGATTTTAGTCTGACTTTTTAATGTGTTCCTAAGTGGTTGGTTTTTCCTTTTCTGTTTCTATGGTCGGCCAACCACCGTCACACTATGTGATTTTAGTTCGTTTTGTATGGTCTATGTCTAAGTTTCTCTTGTTCTGTGTCGTCTGTGATCTATTCTGTTACTCTTTTTTATTCTCTGTGGGTGTTTTTAGTATTTGGATAGAGGGACCGATGACCGTAGCAGTCTGGTCCCTTTAATCCCACAAACCAACCAACCAATCCTCCCTCGAGCATGGGTATGTGTGTTTGTCCTTAGGATAATTTAGGTTAAGTAGTGTGTAAGCTTAGGGACTGATGACCTTAGCACTTATGTCCCATTAGATTACACACACATTTGAACATTTGATTCTGCACAGCTAGTCTAATGGCAGCCGACAGGAAGTGTCTCTCGAATGGGAAGCACAAACGTTTGATGACAAGGCGACAAGTGAACCGAATCGTCCACCGGAAAACACGTCTGCTGTGTGAGACACGGCATTAGTGACAGTACGTATGTCACATGATAGGCACCTACTTTGTACGACTGGTAAATGAGTGAGATGTGCCTGTTTGACCGATGTAGGTATTCGTATGAATGTGAATGTGATTACTCCAAAGAAAATTGTGAAAACGTAATAGTATGTCACTTTTTTTTTTTTTTTTGTGTCATCAGTCTACTGACTGGTTTGATGCGGCCCGCCACGAATTCCTTTCCTGTGCTAACCTCTTCATCTCAGAGTAGCACTTGCAACCTACGTCCTCAATTATTTGCTTGACGTATTCCAATCTCTGTCTTCCTCTACAGTTTTTGCCCTCTACAGCTCCCTCCAGTACCATGGAAGTCATTCCCTCGTCTTAGCAGATGTCCTATCATCCTGTCCCTTCTCATAAGCTGCAACAAATGAACGCAGTAGTTTCAGAATCACACACTTTCTCTGTGCTCTGTCAAAACATATGTTTTTAACTTTTTTGAAGTTCCGTTCCCTTTTGGAAATCTTGACTCTTGAATGCCTTTGTTGTAACGTAGTTCACACCCGTTTATTTGTTGTTTTTGTTGTGACTTGGCAAGACAGCCAAGCCACTATGATTGATAGCCGAAAGGCACGGCCGCGGTGGTCTAGCGGTTCTAGGCGCTCAGTCCGGAACCGCGCGACCGCTACGGTCGCAGGTTCGAATCCTGCTTCGGGCATGGATGTATGTGATGTCCTTCGGTTAGTTAGGTTTAAGTAGTTCTAAGTTCTAGGGGACTGATGACCACAGATGTTAAGTCCCATAGAGCTCGGAGCCATTTTTTTGAACCGAAAGGCACGCGTTAAGCTCACGCAGGCTGGCGTGAGGTCTGGAACCGTTATAGGAGTTTATAGTAGAAAGAAAAGTACGTAGCCTCTGGAATACTTAACTTTAATCCATAATTGGTGAAGATCGGTCTGACGGCACATGCATCACAAGATAAATAGCAAATGATAATGGCGCCTTGCTAGGTCGTAGCAAATGACGTAGCTGAAGGCTATGCTAACTATCGTCTCGGCAAATGAGAGCGTAATTTGTCAGTGAACCATCGCTAGGAAAGTCGGCTGTACAACTGGGGCGAGTGCTAGGACGTCTCTCTAGACCTGCCATGTGGCGGCGCTCGGTCTGCAATCACTGACAATGGCGACACGCGGGTCCGTCGTATACTAGCGGACCGCGGCCGATTTAAAGGCTACCACCCAGCAAGTGTGGTGTCTGGCAGTGACACCACAGTTTTCATCTCTGCGAGCCATCTGTGTGGTAATAATAATAAGAATAATAATAATAATGGCCGGTGGCGAGGGCCTCCCGTCGGGTAGACCGTTCGCCTGGTGCAAGTCTTTCGATTTGACGCCACTTCGGAGACTTACGTGTCGATGGGGATGAAATGATGATGATTAGGACAACACAACACCCAGTCCCTAAGCGGAGAAAATCTCCGACCCAGCCGGGCATCGAACCCGGGCCCTTAGGATTGACATTCTGTCACGCTGGCGACTCAGCTACCGGGGGCGGACATCTGTGTGGTATCTCGCCTGCTCTCACTATTCATATGTACTTGCGACGGTAACAGAGTCTTACCGCGTGAGTCGTATTCTACACTCAAGAGCGAAAGAAACTGGTGCACCTACCTAACATCGTGCAGGCTTACGCGAGCTCGCAGAAGTGCCGCAACACGACGAGCCACGGACTCGACTAATGTCTGAAGCAGTGCTGGAGGGAACTGACACCGTGAACCATGCAGGGCTCTCCATAAATCCGTAAGAGTATGAATGGGTGCAGAGCTCTTCTGAACAACACGTTGCAAGGCATCCCAGGTATGCTCAATAATGTTCATGTCTGGGGAGTTTGGTGCCCAGTGGAAAAGTTTAAACTCAGAAGAGTGTTTGTGGAGCCGCTCTGTAGCAATTCTGGACGTGTGGGGTGTCGCATTGTCCTGCTGGAATTGCCCAAATCTGTCAGAATGCACAGTGGACATGAATGGTTGGAGGTGATCAGACATGATGCTTGCATACGTCTCACCTGTCAGTCTTATCTCATTTATGAGGTGCATTCAAGTTCTAAGGCCTCCGTTTTTTTTTTCTCCGGACTGGAAGAGATAGAAACATGCGCATTGTTTTAAAATGAGGCCGCGTTCAGTGTCAATACGTCGCAGAGATGGCAGCACCGTACGGCAGATGGAATTTTACCGCCAGCGGCGAGAATGAGAACTGTTTTAAATACTTAAAATGGCGACGTTTTCCTTACTTGAACAGCGTGCAATCATTCGTTTTCTGAATTTGCGTGGTGTGAAACCAATTGAAATTCATCGACAGTTGAAAGAGACATGTGGTGACGGAGTTATGGATGTGTGGAAAATGCATTCGTGGGTGCGACAGTTTAATGAAGGCAGAACATCGTGTGAAAACAAACCGAAACAAACTCGGGCTCGCACAAGCCGGTCTCACGACACGATCGAGAAAGTGGAGAGGATTGTTTTGGGGGATCGCCGAATGACTGTTGAACAGATCGCCTCCAGAGTTGGCATTTCTGTGGGTTCTGTGCACACAATCCTGCATGACGACCTGAAAATGCGAAAAGTGTCATCCAGGTGGGTGCCTAGAATACTGACGGACGACCACATGGCTGCCCGTGTGGCACGTTGCCGAGCAATGTTGACGCGGAACGACAGCACGAATGGGACTTTCTTTTCGTCGGTTGTGACAGCGGATGAGACGTGGATGCCATTTTTCAATCCAGAAACAAAGCGCCAGTCAGCTCAATGGAAGCACACAGATTCACCGCCACCAAAAAAATTTCGGATAACCGCCAGTGCTGAAAAACTGATGGTGTCCATGTTCTGGGACAGCGAGGGCGTAATCCTTACCCATTGCGTTCCAAAGGGCACTACGGTAACAGGTGCATCCTACGAAAATGTTTTGAGGAACAAATTCCTTCCTGCACTACAACAAAAACGTCCGGGAAGAGCTGCGCGTGTGCTGTTTCACCGAGACAACGCACCCGCACATCGAGCTAACGTTACGCAACAGTTTCTTCGTGATAACAACTTTGAAGTGATTCCTCACGCTCCCTACTCACCTGACCTGGCTCCTAGTGACTTTTGGCTTTTTCCAACAATGGAAGACACTCTCCATGGCCGCACATTCACCAGCCGTGCTGCTATTGCCTCTGCGATTTTCCGGTGGTCAAAACAGACTCCTAAAGAAGCCTTCGCCGCTGCTATGGAATCATGGCGTCAGCGTTGTGAAAAATGTGTACGTCTGCAGGGCGATTACGTCGAGAAGTAACGCCAGTTTCATCGATTTCGGGTGAGTAGATAATCAGAAAAAAAATCGGAGGCCTTAGAACTTGAATGCACCTCGTACTTTCGACGGTAATGTATTCTTGCCACATGGCTTATATTCTATAAATAGCGAGTAGTGTGACATCTGCCAAGACTACCGAACTCTGTCCGAACAGGCCATGAAGGTTCAACGTTAGGTACCGGCCACCATGTCATCCCCAGCCCACAGACGTGACTGGATGCTGATACGAAGGGTCATGTGGTCAGCACACCGCTCTCCTGGCCGTACGTCACTTTACGAGACCGGGGCCGCTACTCCTCAGTCGAGTAGCTCCTCAGTTTGCCTCACAAGGGCTGAGTGCACCCCGCTTGCCAACAGCGCCCGGCAGACCGGATGGTCACCCATCCAAGTGCTAGCCCAGCCCGACAGCGCTTATCTTTGTCCTGCTGGGCTGGCACTTGGATGGGTGAGCATCCAGTCCGCCAAGCGCGAGAGAGTTTCGAACACGGCTGACCTGCTTGACAGTCTAACACCATCACCAATTACCCACGACGGCACTGCTATTTTGACTGCTCTTTATTTCACTTCTTGTTGTTGGAACGATCACTGTTTCCATTTTGCTTTTTTTTCTGTTCAGTGCACCTTCTTCCTGTTTTCATCCGTGATCTGTGTTTTCGACGGGCTATACGAGGTGCGGCTAGAAAAAAACTGGACTGATGCTGGAAAAAAACATTTATTTACAATTATTTACAATTTCATGTTATCTCCTTCAATGTACTCTCCTCCTCGGTCTCTACACCGCTCCATATGAATTTTCCAGTGTTCATAGCAATGCTGCAGATCATTTTCGGTAAGTCCATACATTACTTCCGTCGCTTTTTCTTTTACTGCTTCAACAGTCTCAAATCTAGTTCCTTTCAAAGCTGACTTGACTTTAGGGAAAAGAAAAAAGTCACAGGGGGCCAAATCAAGTGAGTAGGGTGGATGATCTAAGATGGGAATGTTGTGTTTTGCCAAAAACGTCTTCACTGACAACGCACTGTGAGCTGGGGCATTGTCTTGGTGAAGGATCCATGACTTTTTTCTCCACAAATCGTTCCGTTTTCTCCGTACTCGCTCACGTAGGGTAGCTAGGACGCTAATGTAGTAATGCTGATTCACTGTTGTCCCTCTGGTACCCAATGTGCACAATCCCTTTGATGTCAAAAAAAACAATCATCATTGCCTTGAATTTCGATTTTGACATTCGTGCTTTTTTTTGTCGTGGAGAACCAGGAGTTTTCCAATGCATCGATTGGCGTTTAGTTTCGGGATCGTAAGTAAAAAACCACGATTCATCGCAAGTAATAACATTTTGTAAGAAGGTGGGATCACTTTCAATGTTTTCCAGGATGTCAGAACAAATCATTCTTCGGCATTCCTTCTGTTCAATTGTGAGACACTTTGGAACCATTTTTGAACACACTTTGTTCATGTTGAAACTTTCATGAAGAATCTGCCTAACACTTTCCTTGTCAACTCCTGTTAACTCAGACACTGCTCTGATTGTTAAACGGCGATCTTGTCGAACAAGTTTACCGATTTTTTCAATGTTTGCATCAGTTTTTGCTGACAATGGTCTGCCAGTGCGAGTGTCATCACTGGTGTCTTCGCGGCCATCTTTAAATCGTTTAAACCACTCACACACTTGTGTTCGCGATAAACAATCATCGCCGTACACTTGCTGTAACATTACAAACGTTTCACTTGCAGATTTTCCTAGTTTGAAACAAAATTTGATGTTAACACGCTGTTCTTTCTGTACACTCAACATTTTCCGACGCACAGACAAAACGTCAACTACTTAAAACAGACGCCACGGGCAGACTGAGTGCAGGAGGCAGATGAAACTCGAGCAGTAGGCGGAGCGAGAGTCACGTGACAGGCCACGCGACTTTCAGCCTTATTGCATTCGTTTTATTGTTTCACCAGTACTAGTCCGGTTTTTTTCTAGCCACACCTCGTATGCTGGGCCGTCTTACTTCTGAATCTGAGGGGAATGCGATGGTGTGGCGGTAAAGAAGCCCTTGCAGAGGCCCACCCTCAGAATGATTGTTCAGTATGCTGTTCTTCTTCTTCTTCTACATGATCAGGTCTAGTGGACCGCACGCTGCTACGTTTCCTCCTCCACTGTATTCTGTCCATTGCTGCTACCCGCCATTCATCCACATCTATTGATGCATGGTTTAAATCTTCATGGAGACCATCCCCCCAACACTTCTTCGGCCTCCCTGGGGGTCTCTTTCCTGTAGGTGTGAAATCCATGAGCTTCCGTGGCCATCTGTGATCTTCCATCTGGGCCACACGGCCAGCCCACTGGATTCATTTGGCTTTGACAGTTCCTGCTATGTTGGGATGCTGGTATACTTCCTCATGCTCCTCAGCTTGTGTCTGATCCTCCATTCCCTTGTGTCCGAAGATCTTCGGAAGCACTTTCCTCTCAAAAACGCGGAGCTTATGTAAGTTCTGTTTCCGGATACTCCATGCCTCACAGCCATATAGAGCAACAGGCTCGATCAGAGTTTTGTATAGTCGAATCTTGAACTGTCTGGAGAGATATATGGAGCGACGCAGTTGTGCTAGGCCGTGGTAAGATCGGTTTCCTGCTTCTATTCTGGCATTGATCTCTGCTTCACATGATGTGTTTCTAGTGAAAAGTGCCCCTAGGTATTGAAATTCATGCATTCTCTTGTAGGACTGGTCTTCCACCTGTACTAATTGCAGATGACCAGCGGCCTGACCTTCACCACGCGTCATAACGAGGTACTCTGTCTTGGCTTCGTTTTAGCCCGAATTTAATGGCAGCATCCTTTAATACTCTCGTCATTTGCTCACAGATGTCGTCTGCAATGGTTAAGTATGCCAGTGTCTTTCCTTCGATTTCAATCCCTTCTTTCTCTTGGAAGGTCTCCCGTAGGACCATCTCGAAGGCAAAGTTGAACAGGACAGGGCGACAACCCATCTCCTTGCCTGAGGCCTGTGACAGTGTCAAATTTCTCAGTTACGTGATTTACATCTACATCTACATCTACATTTATACTCCGCAAGCCACCCAACGGTGTGTGGCGGAGGGCACTTTACGTGCCACTGTCATTACCTCCCTTTTCTGTACCAGTCGCGTACGGTTCGTGGGAAGGACGACTGTCTGAAAGCCTCCGTGCGCGCTCGAATCTCTCTAATTTTACATTCGTGATCTCCTCGGGAGGTATAACTAGGGGGAAGCAATATATTCGATACCTCATCCAGAAAAGCAGCCTCTCGAAACCTGGCGAGCAAGATACACCGCGATGCAGAGCGCCTCTCTTGCAGAGTCTGCCACTTGAGTTTGCTAAACATCTCCGTAACGCTATCACGGTTACCAAATAACCCTGTGACGAAACGCGCCGCTCTTCTTTGGATCTTCTCTATCTCTTCCGTCAACCCGATCTGGTACGGATCCCACACTGACGAGCAATACTCGAGTATAGGTCGAACGAGTGTTTTGTAAGCCACCTTCTTTGTTGATGGACTACATTTTCTAAGGACTCTCCCAATGAATCTCAACCTGGTACCCGCCTTACCAACAATTAATTTTATATGATCATTCCACTTCAAATCGTTCCGTACGCATAATCCCAGATATTTTACAGAAGTAACTGCTACCAGTGTTTGTTCCGGTATCATATAATCATACAATAAAGGATCCTTGTTTCTATGTATTCTATGTATTCGCATTTGTCTATGTTAAGGGTCAGTTCCCACTCCCTGCACCAACTGCCCATCCGCTGCAGATCTTCCTGCATTTCGCTACAATTTCCTAATGCTGCAACTTCTCTGTATACTACAGCATCATCCGCGAAAAGCCGCATGGGACTTCAGACACTATCTACTAGGTCATTTATACATATTGTGACAAGTAATGGTCCCATAACACTCCCCTGTGGCACGGCAGAGGTTACTTTAACGTCTGTAGACGTCTCTCCATTGATAACAACATGCTGTGTTCTGTTTGCTAAAAACTCTTCAATCCAGCCACACAGCTGGTCTGATATTCCGTAGGCTCTTACTTTGTTTATCAGGCGACAGTGCGGAACTGTATCGAACGCCTTCCGGAAGTCAAGGAAAATAGCATCTACCTGGGAGCCTGTATCTAATATTTTCTGGGTCTCGTGAACAAATAAAGCGAGTTGGGTCTCACACGATCGCTGTTTCCGGAATCCATGTTGATTCCTACAGAGTAGATTCTGGGTTTCCAAAAACGACATGATACTCGAGCAAAAAACATGTTCTAAAATTCCCGTCTTTACCTTTTGCATGCGTTTCGCTCATATAGATCTTTGTCAGATTGATAAGTTTCTCTGACATGCCAAACACCCTTAAACAGCTGAGCAGCCTCTTGCGATGTATAGAATCACAGGCTTCTTAAAATCAAGGAATAAAATGTGCAGATCTTTACCATATTCAGCCACCGTCTCAGTGAGCTGCCGGAGATTGAAGATGTGATCTACTGTTGACCGCCCTGGCCGGAAACCACCCTGGTACTCCCCAATCACCGATTCTGCCACTGGATGAATTCTAAGTATGAGGTAATACTGGAGAAGATACTGAAGAGGCACTACGTCTATACACGGTGGTCCATTGATAGTGACGGGGCCAAATTTCTTAGGAAATAAGCGTGAAACGAAAAAAACTACAAAGAACGAAACTTGTCAAGCTTGAAGGGGGGAAACCAGATGGCGCTATTGTTGGCCCGCTAGATGGCGCTGCCATAGGTCAAACGGATATCAACTGCCGTTTTTTAAACAGGAACCCCCATTTTTATTACATGTACGTGTAGTACGTAAAGAAATATGAATGTATTATTTTGGTAAACATATTTTGACTAAAGTTTAGTCTTGATCACTCATGTATGTTTTAATGATACAGGTAACCGGTTTCGGTTCTTTCTACAGAACCATCATCAGACCCATGGCTCCCTTAGGATGGTAGGCGGAGCTCTCCTCGCTGCTACGCAGTCAACTGCAGTTGACTGCGTAGCAGCGAGGAGAGCTCCGCCTACCATCCTAAGGGAGCCATGGGTCTGATGATGGTTCTGTAGAAAGAACCGAAACCGGTTACCTGTATCATTAAAACATACATGAGTGATCAAGACTAAACTTATGTCAAAATATATGAATGTATTAGTTGGATCACTTTTTTCGCTTTGTGATAGATGGCGCTGTAATAGTCACAAACGTATAAGTACGTGGTATTACGTAACATTCCGCCAGTGCGGACGGTATTTGCTTCGTGATACATTACCGGTGTTAAAATGGACCGTTTACCAGCAGCGCAAAAGGTCGATATCGTGTTGATGTATGGCTACTGGGATCAAAATTCCTAACGGGCGTGTGCTATGTATGCTGCTCGGTATCCTTGACGACATCGTCCAAGTCTCCGGACCGTTCGCCGGATAGTTACGTTATTTAAGGAAACAGGAAGTGTTCAGCCACATGTGAAACGTCAACCACGACCTGCAACAAATGATGATGCTCAAGTAGGTGTTTTAGCTGCTGTCGCGGCTAATCCGCACATCAGTAGCAGACAAATTGCGCGAGAATCGGGAATCTCAAAAACGTTGGTGTTGAGAATGCTACATCAACATCGATTGTACTCGTAGCATATTTCTATGCATCAGAAATTGCATGGCGACGACCTTGAACTTCGTGTACAGTTCTGCCACTGGGCACAACGGAAATTACGGGTCGATGACAGATTTTTTGCACGCGTTCTATTTAGCGACGAAGCGTCATTCACCAACAGCGGTAACGTAAACCGTCATAATAGGCACTATTGGGCAACGGAAAATCCACGATGGTTGCGACAAGTGGAACATCGGCGACCTTGGCGTGTTAATGCACGGTGCGGCATTATGGGAGGAACGATAATTGGCCCCCACTGTATCGATGGCAATCTAAATGGTGCAATGTATGCTGATTTCCGACGTAGTGTTCTA
The DNA here is from genome assembly GCF_023864275.1 of Schistocerca cancellata. Classification (NCBI taxonomy): domain Eukaryota; kingdom Metazoa; phylum Arthropoda; class Insecta; order Orthoptera; family Acrididae; genus Schistocerca; species Schistocerca cancellata. The sequence goes on along the minus strand of NC_064636.1, from coordinate 45,338,369 downwards.
GCGATGTTACTACAAGATGTTTCGCTTCATGACAGAATGGCGATACTTCCAACATGACGGATGTCTGGCACATAGCTCGCGTGCGGTTGAACCGGTATTGAATAGCATGACAGGAGGATTGGTCGTGGAAGCATCATACCATGGCCCGCACGTTCACCGGATCTGACTTCCCCGGATTTCTTTATATGGGGAAAGTTGAAGGATATTTACTATCGTGATCCACCGACAACGCCTGACAACATGCGTCAGCGCATTGTCAATGCATGTGCGAACATCACGGATGGCGAACTCCTCGCTGTTGAGAGGAATGTCGTTACACGTATTGCCAAATGCACTGAGGTTGACGGACATCATTTAGAGCATTTATTGCATTAATGTGGTATTTACAGGTAATCACGCTGTTTTTTTTTGTTTTTTTTGTGGTTTTAGGGCGCAAAACTTCAATGGTCATTAGCGCCCAGACTACGTTAGGAATGCACCGCCAGGCACAACACAAGTTTAAAACAGCAACTAAAAGGGAAAACACGATAAAAGACAGACTGACAGGCATAGGAGTAAAAAAAAAAAACAGCATAATCAAAGGTCTTTAGAGAGGTTGGTCAAGTTGATAAAATGAAGAACGCGAGCAGCTGCTCGTGGGTCGTCCGCTAAAATGGCATCTAGACTACAGGGCAGGCCAAGACCAAGACGCAGTGCGTTAACATCCGGGCAGGACGTTAACATGTGGCGGACCGTCAGCAATTGCCCACACGGGCAGAACGGCGCCGGCGCAGCCGTCAGCAGAGGGCGATGGCTGAACCGGCAATGTCCAATTCGTAACCGGGCCAAAACTACCTCCTCCCGCCGAGAAGGGCGTGAGGAGGACGTCCAAGCCACGGGAAGAGGTTTCAAGGCCCGAAGCTTGTTGTCTGTAAGTGCAGCCCAATCGGCATGCCACAGCGAGAAAATGCGCCGACAAATGACCCTGCTACAATCGGACGAAGGAAGCTGTCCGAGGCTGGAGGACCGCAGCCTTGGCCGCTGCATCTGCAGCTTCGTTCCCAGGGATACCGACATGGCCAGGGACCCACATAATCACGCTGTAATACCATGCGTTCTCAGAAATGATAAGTTCACAAAGGTACATGTATCACATTGGAACAACGGAAGTAAAATGTTCCAACGTACCTACGTTCTGTATTTTAATTTAAAAAACATACCTGTTACCAGTTGTTCGTCTAAACTTGTGACTATCACAGCTCCATCTACCAGAAAGTAGTGGTCCATCTAAAACAGTCGTATTTCTTTACGTACTACACGAATATGTAATAAAAATGGGACCACCCTGAACATGATCACGTCTTCGAAAGCTTTTGCAAAATTATGTTGAAAAAAAGAGGGGTCAGGGGAGCCCGTCTCTTTATTGGACACGAGATGCTTCTGAAATGTCTTCCTCGTGTATTTTTTGCAGGAGCTGCAGCAGCAGCGAGTGATGGCGAACGTGCGCGAGCGCCAGCGCACGCAGAGCCTGAACGAGGCGTTCGCGGCGCTGCGCAAGATCATCCCCACGCTGCCGTCGGACAAGCTGAGCAAGATCCAGACGCTCAAGCTGGCCGCCAGGTACATCGACTTCCTGTACCAGGTGCTGCAGCAGGCCGAGCACGACAGCGCCGGCGGGGGCGGCGGCGGCGGCGGGGGCGGCAGCGGGGGCGGCGGCGGGGGCGGCGGCAGCGGCGGGCCGGGGCTCGCCTGCCACCACGACGGCCCGCAGCTCTGCGACCCGGCCGTGGACAGCGGTAAGTACTCTCCGCCACGCACCGCAACGGCACAGCCCGTCCGCCCCTTGGGCGACAGCCCCTCGTAATCCGACGCCCCATACGTCATACCATTCATATCGGGGCCCACGAGACATACGGGATCCGCAACGACCTAGTCGCCGCGCCCAACATACACTACTGACCATTAAAATTGCTACACCACGAAGATGACGTGCTGCAGACACGTAATTTAACCGATGGCAAGAAGATGCTGTGCTACACAAACGATTAGCTTTTCAGAGCATTCACACAAAGCTGGCGCCGGTGGCGACACCTACAACGTCATGATATTAGGAAAGTTTCCAACCGATTTCTCATACACAAACAGCAGTTGACCGGCGTTGCTGGTGAAACTTTGTTCTGATGCCTCGTCTAAGGAGGAGAAATGCGTACCATCACGTTTCCGACTTTGATAAAGGTCGGATTGTAGCCCATCGCGATTGCGGTTTATCGTATCGCGACATTGCAGCTCTCGTTGGTCGAGATCCAATGACTGTTAGCAGAATATGGAATCGGTGCGTTCAGGAGGGTAATACGGAACGCCGTGCTGGATCCCAACGGCCTCGTATCACTAGCAGTCGAGATGACATGCATCTTATCTGCACGGCTGTAACGGATCGTGCAGCCACGTGTCGATCCCTGAGTCAACAGATGGGGACGTTTGCAAGACAACAACCATCTGCACGAACAGTTCGGCGACGTTTGCAGCAGCACGGACTATCAGCTCGGAGACCGTGGCTGCGGTTACCCTTGACGCTGCATCACAGATAGGAGTGCCTGCGATGGTGTACTCGACGACGAACCTCGGTGCACGAATGGCAAAACGACATTTTTTCGGATGAATCCGGGTTCTGTTTACAGCATCACGATGGTCGCATCCGTGTTTGGCGACATCGCGGTGAACGCACATTGGAAGCGTGTATTCGTCATCACCATACTGGCGTATCACCCGGCGTGATGATATTGGTTGCCATTGATTACACGTCTCGGTCACCTCTGGATCGCATTGATGGCACTTTGAACAGTGGACGTTACATTTCAGATGTGTTACGACCCGTGGCTCTACCCTTCATTCTATCCCTGCGAAACCCTACATTTCGGCAGGATAATGCACGACCGCATGTTGCAGGTCCTGTACGGGTCTTTCTTCATACGGAAAATGTTCGATTGCTGCCCTGGCCAGCACATTCTCCAGATGCCTCACCAATTGAAAACGTCTGGTCAATGGTGGCCGAGCAAGTGGCTCGTCACAATACGCCAGTCACTACTCTTGATGAACTGTGGTATCGTGTTGAAGCTGCATGGGCAGCTGTACCTGTACACGCCATCCAAGCTCAGTTTGACTCAATGCCCAGGCGTATCAACGCCGTTATTACGGCCAGAAGTGGTTGTTCTGGGTACTGATTTCTCAGGATCTATGCTCCTAAATTGCGTGAAAATGTAATCACATGTCAGTTCTAGTATAATATATTTGTCCAACGAATACCCGTTTATCATCTGCATTTCTTCTTGGTGTAGCAATTTCAATGGCCCGTAGTATATATAGGGTGTTCCAAAAGGTACGGCCAAACTTTCAGGAAACATTCCTCACACACAAATAAAGAAAATATGTTATCTGGACATGTGTCCGGAAACGCTTCATTTCCATGTTAGAGCTCATTTTAGTTTCGTTCTTCCACCTACGCTCAATGGAGCACGTTATCACGATTTCATACGGGATACTCTACCTGTGCTGTTAGAACATGTGCCTTTACAAGTACGACACAACATGTGGTTCACGCACGATGGAGCTCCTGCACATTTCAGTCGAAGTGTTCGTACGCTTCTCGACAACAAAAAAATGGTTCAAATGGCTCTGAGCACTATGGGACTTAACATCTATGGTCATCAGTCCCCTAGAACTTAGAACTACTTAAACCTAACTAACCTAAGGACAGCACACAACACCCAGCCATCACGAGGCAGAGAAAATCCGTGACCCCGCCGGGAATCGAACCCGGGAACCCGGGCGTGGGAAGCGAGAACGCTACCGCACGACCACGAGATGCGGGCTTTCTCGACAACAGATTCGGTGACCGACGGATTGGTAGAGGCGGACCAATTCTATGGCCTCCACGCTCTCCTGACCTCAACCCTCTCGACTTTCATTTATGGGGGCATTTGAAAGCTCTCGTCTACGCAACCCCGGTACCAAATGTAGAGACTCTTCGTGCTCGTATTGTGGACGGCTGTGATACAATACGCCATTCTCCAGGGCTGCATCAGCGCATCAGGGATTCCGTGCGACCGAGGGTGGATGCACGTATCCTCGCTAACGGAGGACATTTTGAACATTTCCTGTAACAAAGTGTTTGAAGTCACGCTGGTACGTTCCGTTGCTGTGTGTTTCCATTCCACGATTAATGTGATTTGAAGAGAAGTAATAACATGAGCTCTAACATGGAAAGTAAGCGTTTCCGGCCACATGTCAACATAACATATTTTGTTTATTCGTGTGTGAGGAATGTTTCCTGAAAGTTTGGCCGTACCTTTTTGTAACATCGTATATATATATATATATATATATATATATATATATATATATATATATATATAATATTAGTATTGAGCTGTACTTAATGTCATATTCATCTTGATGTTCTAGTCAACGTGTAAAATTGCTAACTATTTTGTCTTTACATGGGCTGTACCTGCCTTGATGTTATAAGTGACTGTTCGATAGCCAATTTTTTAACGCTCCTACGCGCACATTTATATTTATGGGAGAACTTAGTGTGTTTCCCTGCCTGTTGAACTTTAAGTATTGCGCAAAAAACTAAATCAGGTTTTTGTTATTGTTCTAGTGCTATTATCAAGTGTAACACGCGATATTTTCCTGGTGTGTCATCAAGTGTTACAATAAATGCAAATTTCAGTGAACCGATGCGCTATTTCAGTTGTTCCCCAGATTTCCTATCTCCGCATTTGTTAATCTGAACTCATAATATTTAATTGTTCAAATATCGGAGGGAGGTGCGTGCGTTCCACTACAGTTCTTCCGGAGTCAGCGTTTACAACGAACATCATCTACAAACGCTATCCGTCCGCTCAAGTTACCGCTTTAGTGTAACTTCTGTACTACGGGCTCCAGTGCATAATGACACTGTCGGTATTCCCTCCAGGCCCGCTATGTTACGTAGCAGTCTCTCCTTACTTTTCAATCAAACTTTCCGTAGAAATAATCTCATTAAATAATTCCCCCAGGGATATTATGATGACTTTTTCAAGTGAGAATATCGATTTCTTAGGGGTCACAAATTATAATTTCTTCTAACACTCAGTAAACGCTAGCACTTTTGATAACATTCAGTATTTCAGTCTACATGCCACGGTTTGCTACCGATTACTTCCACGACTTAAGGAACGGCCGATCGCTGCACGGACACGCTATAAAAGCATTAAGACGGCTGCCGAGCAGTGCCGAATATTCAAGCTCGTATCAAGATAGTAACTACAATGAAATGAACACCATTAGCAGCTTACAGGCAACTTACGTCAACGGGGACAGATGAAAATGTGTCCCCCGACCGGGTCATGTCCGAGAGCATAGATACCATCTTAGTATAAGATAGTAACTGTTCTCGAAAGGACAGATACCATTGATGACCGTGCAGCTTCCTAGAATAAATGATAATTAATTGAAACCATCAGCTGTCGACAGGTGTTGTTGATATACCTCGATGGGGACAGCTGAAAATATGTGCCCTAACCGGAACTCGAACCCAGGACCTCCTGCTTACGTGACAGACGCTCTGTCCACTTTATTTTTTTTTTTAAACCTCATTTTGTTCGGTTTCGTTAGTTTCATCTGTTCGATGCGGACGTCGCAAGACACCCGTTCCAGTTCGTTATTGATTGATTAACTCAGTTTTTTTTATTACAGAGGGCAGCTCACCCTCTGACCGAACACGCTGAGTTAACTTGCCGCCTATCTCAGCCACCGAGGACACAGATGAATAGCGCGACTGCAGGGACTTATCCCTTGCATGCTTTCCATGAGACCCACATTTCCAACTGTCCACAATCTACATACGTAATGTATATGATACTGCGAAAAGAGTTTGACAGAGCACTGAAAGACCTGAGTCGGAACAAGGCCCCGGGAGTAGACAACATTCCATTGGAACTACTGATAGCCTTGGGAGAGCCAGTCATGACCAAACTCTACCATCTGGTGAGCAAGGTGTATGAGACAGGCGCCGGCCGAAGTGGCCGAGCGGTTCTAGGCACTTCAGTCTGGAACCGCACGACCGCTACGGTCGCAGGTTCGAATCCTGCCTCGGGCATGGATGTGTGTGATGTTCGTAGGTTAGTTAGGTTTAAGTAGTTCTAAGTTCTAGAGGACTGATAACCTCAGAAGTTAAGGCCCATAGTGCTCAGAGCCATTTGAACCATTTTTATGAGACAGGCGAAATACCATCAGACTTCAAGAAGGAAATAATAATTCCAATCGCAAAGAAACCAGGCGTTGAAGGATGTGAAAATTACCGAACTATCAGTTTAATAACTCACGGCTGCAAAATACTAACGCGAATTCTTTAGAGACGAATGAGAAAACTGGTCGAAGCCGACCTCGGGGAAGATCAGTTTGGATTCCGTAGAAATGTTGGAACACGTCAGGCAATACTGACCCTACGACTTATCTTAGAAGAAAGATTAAGGAAAGGCAAACTTACGTTTCTAGCATTTGTAGAGTTAGAGAAAGCTTTTGACAATGTTGACTGGAATACTCTCTTTCAAATTCTAAAGGTGGCAGGGGTAAAATACAGGGAGCGAAAGGCTATTTACAATTTGTATAGAAACCAGATGGCAGTTATAAGAGTCGAGGGACATGAAAGGGGAGCAGTGGTTGGGAAGGGAGTGAGACAGGGTTGTACCTTCTCCCCAATGTTATTCAATCTGTATATTGACCAAACAGTGAAGGAAAGAAAAGAACAATTCGGAGTAGTAATTAAAATCCATGGGGAAGAAATAAAAACTTTGAGGTTCGCCGATGACATTGTAATTCCGTGAGAGACAGCAAAGGACCTGGAAGAGCAGTTGAACATGATGGACAGTGTCTTGAGAGGAGGATATAAGATGAACATCAACAAAAGCAAAATGAGTATAATGGAATGTAGTCGAATTAAATCGGGTGATGCTGAGGGAATTAGATTAGGCAATGAGACACTTAAAGTAGTAAAGGAGTTTTGCTATTTGGGGAGCAAAATAACTGATGACGGTCGAATTAGAGAGGATATAAAACGTAGATTGGCAATGGCAAGGAAAGCGTTTCTGAAGAAGAGAAATTTGTTAACATAGAGTATAGATTTAAGTGTCAGGAAGTCGTTTCTGAAAGTATTTGTATGGAGTGTAGCCATGCATGGAAGTGAAACATGGACGATAAATAGTTTGGACAGGAAGAGAATAGAAGCTTTCGAAATGTGGTGCTACAGAAGAACGCTGAAGATTAGATGGGTAGATCACATAACTAATGAGGAGGTACTGAATAGAATTGGGGAGAAGAGAAATTTGTGGCACAACTTGACTAGAAGAAGGGATCGGTTGGTAGGACATGTTCTTTAATTTATTTTTATTTTTTTAAGAAATCAGGGGATCACCAATTTAGTATTGGAGGGCAGAGTGGAGAGTAAAAATCATAGAGAGAGATACCAAGAGATGAATACACTAAACAGATTCAGAAGGATGTAGGCTGGGAGATGAAGAAGCTTGCACAGGATAGAGCGGCATGGAGAGCTGCATCAAACCAGTCTCAAGACTGAAGACCACAACAACAACATCAGTATGACAACGCACGCTATCACGTAGCAGCGTCTGCGAGGCAGTGTTCTGTGGACGGTGACACTCCTGAAATGGCCCAGACTGCTCAGAGTCACAACATGAACCCAGTGAAACACCTTCGCTCTAGATCTCTGCATGCAACATCACTATCTTCTCTCATTGTGGCTCTTGAAAAAGAATGGGCTCTGAATCCTCCACAGACATTTGGACACCTCACTGAAACTGACCCCATCAGAATTCAAGGAGTCACTTTAATGGCAAACAGCGGGCACAACACATACACTCCTGGAAATTGAAATAAGAACACCGTGAATTCATTGTCCCAGGAAGGGGAAACTTTATTGACACATTCCTGGGGTCAGATACATCACATGATCACACTGACAGAACCACAGGCACATAGACACAGGCAGCAGAGCATGCACAATGTCGGCACTAGTACAGTGTATATCCACCTTTCGCAGCAATGCAGGCTGCTATTCTCCCATGGAGACGATCGTAGAGATGCTGGATGTAGTCCTGTGGAACGGCTTGCCATGCCATTTCCACCTGGCGCCTCAGTTGGACCAGCGTTCGTGCTGGACGTGCAGACCGCGTGAGACGACGCTTCATCCAGTCCCAAACATGCTCAATGGGGGACAGATCCGGAGATCTTGCTGGCCAGGGTAGTTGACTTACACCTTCTAGAGCACGTTGGGTGGCACGGGATACATGCGGACGTGCATTGTCCTGTTGGAACAGCAAGTTCCCTTGCCGGTCTAGGAATGGTAGAACGATGGGTTCGATGACGGTTTGGATGTACCGTGCACTATTCAGTATCCCCTCGACGATCACCAGTGGTGTACGGCCAGTGTAGGAGATCGCTCCCCACACCATGATACCGGGTGTTGGCCCTGTGTGCCTCGGTCGTATGCAGTCCTGATTGTGGCGCTCACCTGCACGGCGCCAAACACGCATACGACCATCATTGGCATCAAGGCAGAAGCGACTCTCATCGCTGAAGACGACACGTCTCCATTCGTCCCTCCATTCACGCCTGTCGCGACACCACTGGAGGCGGGCTGCACGATGTTGGGGCGTGAGTGGAAGACGGCCTAACGGTGTGCGGGACCGTAGCCTAGCTTCATGGAGACGGTTGCGAATGGTCCTCGCCGATACCCCAGGAGCAACAGTGTCCCTAATTTGCTGGGAAGTGGCGGTGCGGTCCCCTACGGCACTGCGTAGGATCCTACGGTCTTGGCGTGCATCCGTGCGTCGCTGCGGTCCGGTCCCAGGTCGACGGGCACGTGCACCTTCCGCCGACCACTGGCGACAACATCGATGTACTGTGGAGACCTCACGCCCCACGTGTTGAGCAATTCGGCGGTACGTCCACCCGGCCTCCCGCATGCCCACTATACGCCCTCGCTCAAAGTCCGTGAACTGCACATACGGTTCACGTCCACGCCGTCGCGGCATGCTACCAGTGTTAAAGACTGCGATGGAGCTCCGTATGCCACGGCAAACTGGCTGACACTGACGGCGGCGGTGCACAAATGCTGCGCAGCTAGCGCCATTCGACGGCCAACACCGCGGTTCCTGGTGTGTCCGCTGTGCCGTGCGTGTGATCATTGCTTGTACAGCCCTCTCGCAGTGTCCGGAGCAAGTATGGTGGGTCTGACACACCGGTGTCAATGTGTTCTTTTTTCAATTTCAGGAGTGTATAAATGTCAACTAATATGTGTACCAATACATCTGATCAGATAATGTACTCCTTATTTGTGTAGTTTCTAATTTTACCCTCCCAACAATTCATTTTCGAAGGTACATGCAGGAAACTATGCTCCAAAGACAGGAGGCATGCCAAGGTGGCTTTTGCTATTTAATATGTCACAGAACTGTTGTTACAATGCCGGAGAGTTTTCTCTGGCTACAGGATGTGTTCACACCCTATCTTATAATTCGTTCTCTACAGGATGTCTCGGAAATGAGGCTCCAACATAGTAGCATAGTAGTCCCAATAGCGCCAAATACACATTGGCTCGAAAGTTCCCGACAACTGCTGCCTGACAAGTCCTTACGTCTAGGAATCAGTTGCAAGATGACTGCACCCTGCCGACGAGGTTGCTGCTACAGGCTGCCTAATAAGTGGTGACCCATGAGTGGCGAGTTGTCATTATTCTTGCTGCACATAGAGGACAGTCTGTGAATTAAAAAAGGAATAGTGCTCTGTAGGGTGTCGCGCAAGTATGGTCCCAAAAGTGCCAATTACACTCTGTCTCAAAAGTTCCTAACTACGTCCTGCCAGACAATACCTACTCTACAGTATTTCTAGGAAGTGTTGATCATATGTAAAATGACTACAGCCAGGGTCCCTAACAAGTTGTGACCTGTGTGTGGCAGCTTGTCAACGTTCTTGGTGAACACAAAGAATAGCCAGTGCATAAACAAAAAGAATAGTCCCAAAATTTCCAAATACACCCTGCCTCGATGGGCCCTAACTACATACTACCTAAAAAGTTCTTCTCTACAGGGTGTGTAGGACGTATTGCTCATTCATAAGTTGACTACACCCTGACCAGATAGTTTGCTGCTATAGGCAGGCACTTCAGTCCGGGACTGCGCTGCTGCTACGGTCACAGGTTCGAATCCTGCCTCTGGCATAGATGTGTGTGATGTCCTTAGGCTCGTTAGGTTTAAGTAGCTCTAAGTTCTAGGGGACTGATGACCTCAGATGTGTAGTTCCATAGTGCTCAGAGCCTTTTTTTCTTTTCTATAGGCACTCTAACAAATCGTGACCTGTTCTGGATGTCAACATTCGCATTCCTTCAAAAGGAGAGACAGCTCATTAAAAACAAATAAAATAAAATAAAATAAAGTAAAACAAAAAAGTATTCCACAGCACGACACAGAAGTATGGTCCCAAAAGTGACAATTACACTGTGTCTCGAAAGTTCCTAACTACATCCTGCCTAATAATTCCTACTCTACAGTACTTCTAGGAAGTACAGATCATATGTAAAATGACTACATCCTACGAATGAAGTTGGTTGTTACAGAGTCCCTAACAAGTTCTGACGTCTGTGTGGTAGCATGTCAAGAATCGTGTTGAAGGCAAAGCATAGTAAATACGCTTAAAAGAGAAAAAAAAAAGGACCCCACAGCTCGGTACTGAAGAATAGTCCCAAAGTGCCAAATACATTCCGTCTCAAAGGGGCCTAACTACACCCTGCTTAAAAAAATCCTCCACTACAGGGTGTGTAGGAAGTATTGCTCATGAATGATCAAAATGGTTCAAATGGCTCTGAGCACTACGGGACTTAACATCTGAGGTCATGAGTCCCCTAGAACTTAGAACTACTTAAACCTAACTAACCTAACGACATCACACACATCCGTGCCCGAGGCAGGATTCGAACCTGCGACCGTAGCAGTCGTGTGGTTCCGGACTGAAGCGCCTAGAAGTGCTCGCACGCTTCGGCTGGCGCTCATTTATGAGATGACTACACTGAGGCCAGATATTTTGCCGCAAAATTCTGTCTAAAAAATTGTGACCTATTTCTGGATGTCAACATTCGTATTGCACGCAAAGCAGAGACTGCTTATTAAAAAAATAAAAATAAATCTTCAATAGATGTAAGAATTAACAAAATGGAAAGAGCATACGGTTGGACCAAAAGTATTTACAACAAGAAATGTATATCTAGAAAAACAAAACTAAAACACTACACCACAGTGGTACGACCAGGATGTTTATATAGATCTGAATGCCTAACGATGAACTATAAGATGGACAAACTAGAGGTGCTGGAAAGAAGGATTATCAGAAAAATAATGGGTGCAATGAAAACTGCAGATGGTTGGAAAATAAGAAGTAATGAGGAGATCTACAAAAATATAGAGAAAATATCTGAAGTAATGGCCAAACGAAGATTAACCTTTTTTGGACATCTTTACAGAATGGACGGAAATAGACTAACAAAACAAATACTCCCTTATTTCTGGAAGAACAAATCGACAATAGCGTGGATTACAGAAGTAAGAAAAGATCTTGAAAGAAGCAACATCAAAGAATCAGAAATAGCAGCAAGAAACCGTTTTAAAAGTAAAATACTAAATTTGGAAGGCTTTCAAAGCAGAAGAAATAAAAAATCGGGAACAAGATGGACAGAAGAAAGGAAAAGACTTCATGGGGAGAAAATGAGGGAATACTGGAAGAATAGGAAACAACAACAACGGAAGAATAGGAACTGAAGTTGTTAACGTGATCCTAGTTGGTCAATACGATTGTAAAAGGGGAAAAAAATTTTAAAAAAAACCTTTACTCTACAGTATGATCCATAAGTATAGTACCAAAAGTGCCAACTACACCCTGTCTCGAAAGTTCTTAATTACAGCCTATATAACAGTTACTATTCTACAGTATGTCTAGGAAGTACTTGGTCATTAGTGATACGACTACACCCTGCCCACAAAGTCTGCAGCTTACAGGGTGCCCAACAAGCGGCGCCCGCTGGCTGGAGGTGTGTCAACATGTTGTGTTTTGTGCCGCTGTCGGTGCACAGGGGGCGCTGGCGGCGGCGGCTCGGGCAGCGGCGGCGGCGGCGGCGGCGGCAGCGGGGCGTGTTCTCCCGGCGCGCGGCTGGCGCTCATGTCGGCCGGCTCTCCCTGCTCCTACATGGCGCACGAGCGGCTCAGCTACGCGTTCAGCGTGTGGCGGATGGAGGGCGACTGGTCGCAGCACGTGTAGCGCCGCCCCAGGCCAGCCAGGTGGGTGCCGCGCCGCGCCGCGCCGCGCCGCGCCGCACATAAAGGATGGGGCCCCTCCACGTCCACACCAACGTGGTGACCAAACCAAAAGTCCTACTGTCACCTCCGTATAACATGTTAGTTTTTGAATCAGGATGCGGGCTGCGATGTTATCCATGCGTCTGGGTAAGATTACTCATTAACATGGTCCATCAGGAGATAGAAAGTGGACGAAAGCGATCGAAGGGTAGCGGTTGTAAGGGCAGAGGAAAGAAAGTGCCAAGGCAAGAGCCAAGGGAAAAAAACCTCTGCGACAGTAGGGCGGGTAGTAAGGGCAGTAGCGGCTTGCTATCCGCGACAGTGCATGCAGGGTGTGGTTATGTTAGTTCGAGGTATCGTGCATCGTTACCTTTGTCGTTGTTGGAACTCGTTGCGGCGCTTGCTGCAGTTGCTGCGTCCCTGCAATAGTTCAAGGTCGTTGTACGAGGAGCATTCAAGTTCTAAGGTCTCCGATTTTTTTTCTCCGGACTGGAAAGAGATAGAAACATGCGCATTGTTTCAAAATGAGGCCGCATTCATTGTCAATACATCCCAGAGATGGCAGCACCGTACGGAAGATGGAATTTTGACGCCAGCGGCGAGAATGAGAACTGTTTTAAATACTTAAAAGCCAGCCGCAGTGGTCTAGCGGTTCTAGGCGCTCAGTCCGGAACCGCGGGACTGCTACGGTCGCAGGTTCGAATCCTGCCTTGGGCATGAATGTGTGTGATGTCCTTAGGTTAGTTAGGTTTAAGTAGTTCTAAGTTCTAAGGGACTGATGAACACAGATGTTAAGTCCCATAGTGCTCAGAGCCATTTGAACCATTTGCAATACTTAAAATAGCGACGTTTTCCTTACTCGAACAGCGTGCAATAATTCGTTTTCTGAATTTGCGTGGTGTGAAACCTATTGAAATTCATCGACAGTTGAAGGAGACATCTGGTGATGGAGTTACGGAAGTGTCGAAAGTGCGACACGATCGAGAAAGTGGAGAGAATGGTTTTGGGGGATCGCCGAACGACTGTTGAACAGATCGCCTCCAGAGTTGGCATTTCTGTGGGTTCTGTGCACACAATCCTGCATGACGACCCGAAAATGCGAAAAGTGTCATCCAGGTGGGTGCCACGAATGCTGTCGGACGACCACACGGCTGCCCATGTGGCACATTGCCGAGCAATGTTGACGCGCAACGACAGCACGAATGGGACTTTCTTTTCGTCGGTTGTGACAATGGATGAGACGTGGATGCCATTTTTCAATCCAGAAACAAAGCGCCAGTCAGCTCAATGGAAGCACACAGATTCACAGCCACCAAAAAACTTACGGGTAACCGCCAGTGCTGAAAAAATGATGGTGTCCATGTTCTGGGACAGCGAGGGCGTAATCCTTACCCATTGCGTTCCAAAGGGCACTACGGTAACAGGTGCATCCTACGAAAGTGTTTTGAAGAACGAATTCCTTCCTGCACTGCAACAAAAACGTCTGGGAAGGGCTGCGCGTGTGCTGTTTCACCGAGACAACGCACCCGCACATCGCGCTAACGTTACGCAACAGTTTCTTCGTGATAACAACTTTGAAGTGATTCCTCATGCTCCCTACTCACCTGACCTGGCTCCTAGTGACTTCTGGCTTTTTCCAACAATGAAAGACACTCTCTGTGGCCGCACATTCACCAGCCGTGCTGCTATTGCCTCAGCGATTCTCCAGTGGTCAAAAGACTCCTAAAGAAGCCTTCGCCGCTGCTATCGAATCATGGTGTCAGTGTTGTGAAAAATGTGTACGTCTGCAGGGCGATTACGTCGAGAAGTAACGCCAGTTTCATCGATTTCGGTTAAGTAGTTAATTAGAAAAAAAATCGGAGGCCTTAGAACCTGAATGCACCTCGTAGATCGATCATAGATCGGCTCACAGACGCTGTAGGGGGTGTGTGTGTGGCTGGTTTGCGTGCTGTGTACAGTACGGTTTCCCTGCGGTTCCCTGCGGCTGGTCGAACATCTGGGGTTGCCAGTAGTAGCTGCGTTGCAGGGGCTCGCCAGTACTGTCGTGTTAGCGTGCTATGGATCATGGATGTTAAGTTCCTAGCCAGTAGCGTCTTTGGTCTGTTATGCTTCCATCTATGGTTGTGGTCGTAGTTACTCAGAGAAAGGATAAACGGGTTGCGCGAGTGTCTCGTGTTACTGTACAGTCGTGTGGAGAGTTTTTGGAATACCTGCAAGATAGTATCTAGCCGGTATTCCCGGTGAAGGTCCGCGATGCGTGTGTAGCGCGGAGCGTTGCTTATGATTTTAAGTACTTTGTTCTGTATGAGCTGCAGACGGCGCAGGCGAGTTGGCGCAGCGTCTCCCCAGACAGGAGCTGCATACGTCATCAGGGGTCTAATAAGTGTCGTGTACATGGACCTAGACACCCTCGTATTCAGTGTGCTACGCCTGTTAAGCATAGGGTAGAGTTGTTTGAGCCTCACGTTAGCTTTGTTGGTCACGTGTAGAATGTTGTCCCCCCGGAGTAGTTTCCTGTCCAGCGAGTCACCGAGGTACAGGGTTATTACAAATGATTGAAGCGATTTCACAGCTCTACAATAACTTTATTATTTGAGATATTTTCAAAATGCTTTTCACACACATACAAAAACTCAAAAAGTTTTTTAGGCATTCACAAATGTTCGATATGTGCCCCTTTAGTGATTCCGCAGACATCAAGCCGATAATCAAGTTCCTCCCACACTCGGCGCAGCATGTCCCCATCAATGAGTTCGAAAGCATCGTTGATGCGAGCTCGCAGTTCTGGCACGTTTCTCGGTAGAGGAGGTTTAAACACTGAATCTTTCACATAACCCCACAGAAAGAAATCGCATGGGGTTAAGTCGGTAGAGCGTGGAGGCCATGACACGAATTGCTGATCATGATCTCCACCACGACCGATCCATCGGTTTTCCAATCTCCTGTTTATGAAATGCCGAACATCACGATGGAAGTGCGGTGGGGCACCGTCCTGTTGAAAGATGAAGTCGGCGCTGTCGGTCTCCAGTTGTGGCATGAGCCAATTTTCCGCGGGCTACGCGTGAAACTTGCCCGCAAGCGTTCAACCGTTTCTTCGCTCACTGCAGGCCGACCCGTTGATTTCCCCTTACAGAGGCATCCAGAAGCTTTAAACTGCGCATACCGTCGCCGAATGGAGTTAGCAGTTGGTGGATCTTTGTTGAACTTCGCCCCGAAGTGTCGTTGCACTGTTATGACTGACTGATGTGAGTGCATTTCAAGCACGACACACGCTTTCTCGGCTCCTGTCGCCATTTTGTCTCACTGCGCTCTCGAGCGCTCTGACGGCACAAACCTGACGTGCGGCTTCAGCCGAACAAAACTTTATGAGTTTCTCTACGTATCTGTAGTGTGTCGTGACCGTATGTCAATGAATGGAGCTACAGTGAATTTATGAAATCGCTTCAATCATTTGTAATAGCCCTGTATTTCATCTTCTCGCGGAAACGTATTGGGCGTGTGTGTAGTGTTATTGGTCTGCAGTAGCGGTGTTTGCGCAGTTGCTTCGGTCTTCTAGTGAACAGAACGGCTTCGCACTTGCCGACGTTTACTCTAACACGCCATTTCACCAGCCAAGGCTCTGTCGTTCTGAGTGCAGTCTGTAGTCGTGAGTTAGACGGCTTCCAATCTTGCGCAAGGATGGCAGTGTCATCCGCGTAGATTGCTACCGTCGTGTTATGTGTAGCTGGGAGGTCGTTAATGTAGAGGTTAAACAGTACTGGCCCTAGGATACTTCCTTGGGGTACTCCTGCCTGTATACCATGTCGTGTCGATTGTTTGCCCTGCACGTCGGTGTCGAAACTCCTGTCCGTGAGATATGGGTGTATGAGACGTACGAGCCCGTCGGGGAACCCTGCGTCGCTGAGTTTGCGTATTAGGCCGTTGTGCCACAGACGATCGAAAGCCTTTTCGATGTCCAGGAACACCGCCCCAGTCAGTTTGTTTGTGTTGTGTCCGTGTGTTATGTATTCAACGACGCGGAGGAGTTGTTGTGTTGTTGAGTGGTGATTCCTGACACCGAATTGCTCCGGTCTCAGGGTGTCGTTTGTGACGCAGTGCCTGGTGAGTCGTTTTAGTATTACCTTCTCGACGACCTTGCTGAGCGCGTTCAGCAGGCTGATGGGTCGGTAATTTTGTGGGGGGGAGTGGTCTTTCCCCGGCTTCCTGAACCTCAGTGGTGGTGGTTAGTGTTTAACGTCCCGTCGACAACGAGGTCATTAGAGACGGAGCGCAAGCTCGGGTTAGGGAAGGATTGGGAAGGAAATCGGCCGTGCCCTTTCAAAGGAACCATCCCGGCATTGGCCTGAAACGATTCAGGGAAATCACGGAAAACCTAAATCAGGATGGCCGGAGACGGGATTGAACCGTCGTCCTCCCGAATGCGAGTCCAGTGTGCTAACCGCTGCGCCACCTCGCTCGGTATCTGAACGTCAGGACCTTGGCCGTCTTCCAAAAGGCGGGGAAGTGTTGGTGTTTGAGTATGGCATTCGTGATGTGTGTTAGGTAGTCTACAGCTTTGTCCGTGAACTCCTCGAGGACACGGTTTTGAATGCCATCGTGACCAGGGGCCTTCCTAGCGGTGGTATGCATGATGGCCGATTCGAATTCTGCTGTGCTAGCTTGTCGGAAAAAATTTGGAGTAGGTATTAAAATCCATGGAGAAGAAATAAAAACTTTGAGGTTCGCCGATGACAATGTAATTCTGTCAGAGACAGCAAAGGACTTGGAAGAGCAGTTGAACGGAATGGACGGTATCTTGAAGGGAGGATATAAGATGAACATCAACAAAAGCAAAACGAGGATAATGGAATGTAGTCAAATTAAGTCGGGTGATGCTGAGGGAATTAGATTAGGAAATGAGACACTTAAAGTAGTCAAGGAGTTTTGCTATTTGGGGAGCAAAATAACTGTGATGGTCGAAGTAGAGAGGATATAAAATGTAGACTGGCAATGGCAAGGAAAGCGTTTCTGAAGAAGAGAAATTTGTTAACATCGAGTATTGATTTAAGTGTCAGGAAGTCATTTCTGAAGGTATTTGTATGGAGTGTAGCCATGTATGGAAGTGAAACATGGACGGTAAATAGTTTGGACAAGAAGAGAATAGAAGCTTTCGAAATGTGGTGCTACAGAAGAATGCTGAAGATTAGATCGGTAGATCACATAACTAATGAGGAAGTATTGAATAGGATTGGGGAGAAGAGAAGTTTGTGGCACAACTTGACCAGAAGAAGGGATCGGTTGGTAGGACATGTTCTGAGGCATCGAGGGATCACCAATGTAGTATTTGAGGGCAGCGTGGAGGGTAAAAATCGTAGGGGGAGACCAAGAGATGAATACACTAAGCAGATTCAGAAGGATGTAGGCTGCAGTAGCTACTGGGAGATGAAGAAGCTTGCACAGGATAGAGTAGCATGGAGAGCTGCATCAAACCAGTCTCAGGACTGAAGGGCACAACAACAACAGCTTGTCGGATGATGCTGCGCGCTGGTTGGGCCGAGATGCGGGTGACCTCCTGGTCCGTAGCAAGTGTGGACGCTCGGTCTGAGGGATCCAGGTTCGGTGTGAATGACGCTGCGAGTGCGAGGGCCATCAGTTCGGCTTTTTCTTCCGCGGAGTATGCTGGTCCGTCGGGCCCTTGTAACGTGGGGGTGTACAGTTGAAACGTCCCATTTGAACAATTATACATGACTGTGCTTAAACTGACACACAATGTTTTTAGCGCAACGCAATCTGACTATCAAAGATCCCTGCAAAAGAATGGCCCTGACTAACATTAAACTATACCTTTCAGAAATCACTTACCTCACAAAAATCTTCATTACTCGAACTACTGCAATACAGCGAGCGCCACTACTGCCAGCTAAATAAAAGATTCAAACTACTGAAGGCACTAACTACTGATGGGCATAGTTAACAAATGTAAGATTTTAATAGAGAACAAACAACGTATTTACCTTAATAGTCATAATATATATAGCAGTTCATGACATCCAGTCTAACAAATTTCAAAACTCCGCCATCTCTCTCCCCACATCCACCACTGCTGGCGGCTCACCTCCAACTGCGCAACGCTACGCGCTGTTCACATCCAGCTGCCCAACACTACAATGGCAGACAACAATGCAAACTAGCCACAGGCTGCACACAGCACAGCCAGTGATTTTCATACAGAGCGCTACATAACGTTGCCAATAAGAAAATATAAACAGCCTACTTACATAGTTGCCAATAAGAAAATATAAACAGCCTACTTACATAGTTGCCAATAAGAAAATATAAACAGCCTACTTACATAGTTGCCAATAAGAAAATATAAACAGCCTACTTACACAGTTTCTCCCTGGTGAAGTGTCGGGCCAGCTGCCACACGCCATGTCGCGTGGTGTCCAGCCGTTCGAGTTTCTGGTCCCACTGTTGTGTCTTAAATGTTTGTATTTTGTCCCGGATTGTTCCCTGCAGCCTGTTCATCTGCTGTTTGAAGTGCTGTCGCCTGGTACGCTGCCAATGTCTCCTGAGGCGGTTCCTCATTGAGATTAGGCCCGGGATCTCCTGGGGCAGGGCAGCACTGTGTTGTTGTGGTGTGCGGACCGGTATGGTGTCGGCTATTGCGTCTTGGACGGCGCCGGTTTGGGTTTCGACTGCCTCGTCAATTTGGGCTGTCTCGTTAATCGCGTGGGTGGCTGGGGATGCGACTGTCAAGCGTTTCCTTCAACTGGGTCCAAAGCGCGCGCCTGTAGTCTAGCATCCTGCGCTGTTCCGTGTGCTGCAGCGCTTCTTCAATGTACTGTATAACGGGTTGGTGATTTGAGGGCAGATCGTTTTCAACGCGCAACGTTGAGTGTCGTTGTTGTGCCCTTGATGAGGGCCATGTCTAACACGTCTGGCCTGTCCCCTCCGGTAGGGAATGTCCGTCGGTTCGGTCGGCGCTAGTGTGATGCAGTTTCGTCCAAGTGCGTGTTCGTATACTTTCTTGCCGCTGGAGTTTCGTATTCGTGAGTTCCAGTCCGGGTGTTTTGCGTTAAGATCTCCAGCGGCGATTACGCGCGGTGATGTGTTGAGTATTGTGCTGATGTCGCGTGTTTTTAGGGCTGTTGTATATTGACATCAGTGTAGTGTAGGCTCCGTTGAACATGACCCTGGCGGCGATTGCCTCTAGTTTTTCAAGTTCAGGCAGCACAATGTTTGTGTGTTCTATGTCTTTGTGTATGATGGTGGCTGTTCCGCCGTGACCGGAGCCGTCCGTCCGGTCGGTCGGTACGATAGACGCAGTAGCCGGTGAAGTTTAGTCGGTTGCGTCGTTTGAGCTTAGTTTCGCTCAGTAGTGCGATAAGGATACCCTTACGCGCCACGAGCGCGGGAAATTCCGCCCTTTTGTTGTTGATCCCGTCTGCATTCCAGAACAGGATCTGTGTCAGTGTTTGCGATGGGGCGGGGTGTGGCGTGTTATCCATGTATGGGTGTGAACAGTAGGGTGAGCGCTGTTTGTATGGCGGCCCAGTACTGCCCAGGTTGTCCGCATCTCGTGGTCGTGCGGTAGCGTTCTCGCTTCCCACGCCCGGGTTCGATTCCCGGCGGGGTCAGGGATTTTCTCTGCCTCGTGATGACTGGGTGTTATGTGATGTCCTTAGGTTACTTTAAGTAGTTCTAAGTTCTAGGGGACTGATGGCCATAGATGTTAAGTCCCATAGTGCTCAGAGCCATTTGAAACATTTGAACTGCCCAGGTTGAGCAGTCATGAGCCGTGTGACGAGTGTGGTGACGGCCGCCGCGAACTTGTCGTAGATCTGAGCGGTCGTGTGATCGGGGAATATTGTTGCCAATAAACGCTCAAGTGTTGTGTTGGTGTTGTGTGTGTCGGCCTGTGGCTCGGTTGTGGTGTTGGCGGACGCTGGTGCGGGTGTTGGCGTTATGTGTGGGCTGGCGCTTGTGTTGCACTTCTGTAGAGCATTTTGACATGCTTGTGTTTCAGATGCGGTGAGTGGTGGAGTAGTGTGTGTGTGCGCTGGTATCACTGGCTTGCTGACTGTGTGCGTGTGTGTCAGTGTTTTGTTGTTGTTGGGTACTTTGTTGTGGTGCTCGTGTGTTCCCACTCCTGTTACCTCGTGGTCGCCTACGCCTTCTCTGGGTTTTTGGTTCTGGGGGTCCTTGTGTAAGTGCGTCTTCCTCTGCGTCGTGTGTGGGTTCGCAGGCAGCGTCTTCAGAGGGTGGGGTCGTGTCGTTTTTGGGGACTGGTGTAGGTACCGGTGTGGTTGTGGTGTTGCGTGTTGGCTGAGACGGCTGTGTTGTTGTCGCAGCGGTTGTGTTAGGTGCGTGTGCTGGGTGCAGAGGTTCCGCTGCCTGCTCCGCTCCTCCAGGGCGTGTAGCCACGGCGGACGATACTCCCTTCCTGACAGGGTTTGGTGTAGAGATGGGCAAAACTGTTCTTTTCAGAGATCGGATCAGAACTGTTCACTCCCTGAAATGAACTATCTCTTTTTCATGACTCACCACTCATTCACAATAGAAAATAAATGGAAGCCACATTGCCCTTTAAACTTGGTTTATTCCAGTACTATACGTGTATTTCGATATTATTTGATCCTATTTTGAAGTAACACAGATAATGAGTAAGAATTTTGTATTGTTTATTGAAATTTCCACGATATGACAAAGTTTATGATTATTGATTTATTTTGCACTATCGTGGTTTTTTGGGTGATCGGAAAATGTTGTAACTTGAGATTTACATTAACAATATATTTGGCTATAATGTATTAAAATTTCATTAACCTCGTACAAATACATCGCTAGCCATATATTTTTAAAGTGAACGTTTCCTTCCGAAGACGCCTAAAATCCCAAAATCCGAACCAGAATAAGAAAAAATATATATAAATTTGACTGCAAAACGAAAATGCTGCATATAGCCTTACGCAGAATAAAACAAGGAAAATATTGGTGTATCACATTTTGTGATACGTTTATCGGTTCGCTCGTAATTAAAGCGTAAATTCGAGTGTCCATAATAAAAATTCTATAGTGAGAGGAGTCGTCAGGGACCTAATCTGATCAGTTTAAACAAATAAAAATAAAATAAAAACAAATGATGTATATATAACATAATAATGTAATATACATAGCGGTATTACTACGAAGAACAATATCCAGTAGAGACGAACTCCGATGCAGAGGCGCTGAGTCAAGTAGGTCGAGCCGCGAGCTGTATTACTGCGTGAGCTGAGACCGCAGAGACCAAAGTGACACCCGAGTCGCTTTGCTCAACGCTCTGGGTAGAGTCGAGAACGGTGGGGTGAGCGTCGAGCGGGCGAGTTCCGAGGGTGGGGGGAGTGGTGAACTCACCCGCTCCAAGACAAATCGTCCGTTCCCTTGCAAGCAGGTTGTTGCAAGTAGTTCCTATGTTCTCCACTACGAGGCTCTCTGTCCTGTTGCTCGCATCGACTGCCCAGAGGGCAGGACGTGCGACTGAAACGATCGCCGACAGAGTGCGATGCGAAGTTAAGCGGCAGACGACGCAAAGAGACGGCACGGCATATGTGAAACACAAAATCCAATGGGGCACTGCACAATGCAGGCAGCCAAGGGAGAAGCAGGGCAGAGGCCGGCGCCGGCTGTGTTGTGTGGCGTGCACTGTGCTCTGACCAGCAGAGGCGCTGCTGATATGCTCCGTCTCTCTCTCTCTCTCTCTCTCTCTCTCTCTGCTGTGGGAAACGTCTGGAGGTACCGTTCTTTTTTTCTGAATCATTGATTGTTCACTCCTTTGAAAGATTCAACTCTATGAATCTGTTCAGGAGCGGATCCCCCATCTCTAGTTTGGTGTGGGCCTAGGACGTGTTATGGCGCTGGGTGGCTTCAGCTTTTGATTTCTGCGCCTCTTTGTACACGTCGCAGCCCCTGTAGTTGGCCGCATGGCCTTGGCCACAGTTGGCGCAACGGCGTGTGTTTTCGTGGATTTGTGTGCAGGCGTTGGATGCGTGTGTGCCAGCGCATCCGCGGCAACGTGTTGCCAGGCCGCAGCGGAGGGCCGAATGACCGAACTGCTGGCAGTTGTTACATGTTGGGGGACTTGTGGTGGTTCGGATATCTCTACCCTTACGTCCATCCGCAGAAGGCTTTTTACCTGCAGAAGGCCGCAGGTAGTGTCGTAGACGGTGGTGGGAGCGGAAGCCCGTCATCCTGGAATCACCTTTGCAGTCGAATCCTAGGAAGTTGAGCGCCGCTTGTACTGTAGTGTTTGGGGTATTGGGGTCCACTCCCTTTACCACGTACTGCTGTGTTCGTCGTTCAGCTGTCCTGTACGTATAGTTTCGATACCCTTTTCTTTGAGGAAGATACGGAGATCTTTATATTCGTTGTTAGTTTCTAAACATTCTGCGAGGTGTCTGTCTGTTCTAAGTCGTGTCCCCCTACCACTTTCGCGCAACGACGCTCTGAGCGTGTTTTTTTAGGGAATTGACTAGTTTGAACCTGGGACCTGTTGCTGGTAAGGAGACGCCAGACCACACATGACATGTAGAGTTCAGAAGAGTTCAGTGAGACTAGCGATGATATAACCAAATACTCAATGATTTCAGCGTCAGCTCCACTGCACTCGCTCTAAAAGAATCTTAATACTAACTAAATTTAGTGGAAGCGGTTCAAGGCTTGCCTATTTTTAGTTAGCTGGTAAAATAACGTCGAAAAAGCAGTTAAGTTTACCATTGGAAGTTTTATTCTACTCACAAAACATCGTTTATAAATTGCACTAATGATAAAAGGAAATGTTTTAATACAGGATGGTAAAAACCCACTGCGTTCAACAAAAATGTGAACAAATATTCCCTGAATGGGTTTCCAAATTCTACAATGGATCGAAGGATGACCTATGCCATATCTCATGTATAATCTAGTTTCACAAAAGAGAAAACTATCAAAATGGTCTACAGTGACCCTCAATTATCTTTAATTATTTATCTAACTTGTCGTGAATTACAGTGGCTGATGTGGCTTCTCAATAACTATATAACAGAAAAATCATCGCGTTTCAGATTTTTACTTCAAGTGGCAAATGTGAACACCATGAGCTTTAATTGACGATCGACACTAGTATTACGCAAAGAGGGGTTGTAACAGATGAGACTTCTGCAGTTCTGAGTGAAGCCTTATGCGCTCAAAAATGCGGCATCGCGTGCGTTCATTACCTTGTCGGTGTTCGTCAGGGGGCGGCAGCCGGCACAGCTCCGCTCACCTCGCCGTCTCGGAATCAACTCTCTCCTAACTTCTCCTTACTACAATTTACCGAAGTCGGTTTAAAAAAAACTATCTGGCTGTGTTTTCATCTGACCAATCAGGGTCTCAATGTTAACCTTAAGCTCTGCCTACAAAAATTCTGTCTATCCAGTGAGAAACGTTATACTTTTCGTGGTGCGGCAATGTTTTTAAAGTTTGCAACGTAACAGAGACGCGAAAAAGTCTCACGCTAAAACTTGCAGCTGGTGTGGTCCTTTTAGTGTTATCGTAAGATCTATACTGTTCTTCTGCAGGGCTCTAGCTTTTAACATTGGCTGGGGTGGTGGTCTTGACGTAACAGAGACGTGAAAAAGTCTCACGCTAAAACTTGCGGGTGGTGTGGTCCTAGCGGTTAGCTGGCGACGTGGGTGTCCGTCCCTCATCGTAGGGCCTTCCAGCTTAACACGGTTCTGCTCTCGGCTTCTGTTCTCGTTTCTCCCCTCGGAACTGCGTCTGCCCTATGGTGGGAAGGTATGAAATGCATTTAGGCATTCTTGTGCTAGTCTGTGGTATTCCATTTGCTCACTCGTTACTCGTATTACTTTGGTTAATTTAATGTCACGATTTATTCGGAGCTATGTGACATACTACTGGATTTGCTTACCATGTCAGGGTTTTCATGAAAGGTGTTGGATGTGCCTGACACCTTACAAGGAAGATAAGGAGATCTTTATATTCGTTGTTAGTTGAGACGTCCAGTGAGGCCCTATCCCCAGAGTACTTCGTGCGTAGCGGGTAGGGTGTGTGCCTTTCCGCAAATGATGTGTTGAGGACACTAAGGTCCCCGTAGTTTTGTATTACGACTGGGGCAAAACCAGTCTTCTGTTGTGCGGGCGTAGCTGCGGTTGGTGTTTCTGTGGTGTTGCTGACCGCAGGTCGGGTCGTGTTTGTTGTTGTGGTAGTGTTCCTAACCGGAAGTGTGGGTTTCGGTGTAGAGCTTGTCGCGCGTCCCCATCCAGTCACAGTCTCGCCCCAGACACGCCTGTGTAAAGTGGAAAAGGCCACTAGATGGCTCGGAAGGCAGGCTCGCCAGTATCGAAGGAAGTGGGGGTCATTGTCAGTAGAGAAGCAGTGACAACACAATGGTTCAGTCCAGAGAACTCAGTGACTTTGAATGTGGCGTGGTCATTAGATCTGACCTGAGTAACAAGGGAGATCATACGTAAATTGAAGATGTAGATGGGAAGAAACAGAAGGAAAGGCAGGCGATCGTTGCAGTCAGCTGCATCGGGACATTAGACAGAATCAAGGGCGATGGCCGATAATGTGTACCGGACCGGGTTTCGAACCCAGGATCTCCTGCTTACAAGGGAACCTCTCCATCGCACACCCCACGGATTTAGTTATAAGTTGGCACAGTGGATAGGCCTTGAAAAACTGAACACAGATCAATGGAGAATACAGGAAGACGTTCTGTGGAAATATGACAAAAATAAGCAAAATATACAAACTGAGTAGTCCAAGCACAAGACAGGCAACATCAAGGATTGTTTGAGCTCAGGAGCGCCGTGGTCCCGTCGATAGCGTGATCAGCTGCGGAACGAGAGGTCTTTGGTTCAAGTCTTCCCTCGAATGAAAAGTTTAATTTCGCAAAGTTATGATCTGTACGTTCGTTCATTGACGTCTCTGTTCACTGTAATAAGTTAAGTGTCTGTGTTTTGCGACCGCACCGCAAAACCGTGCGATTAGTAGACGAAAGGAGGCAGTCTGCAATGGGAACCGAAAACATTTGATCGCAAGGTCATAGGTCAACCGATTCCTCCACAGGAAAACACGTCTGATACATTCTATACGACACTGGTGACGGCATGTGCGTCGCATGACAGGAATATGTTGTCTACCGACCTAACTTGTAAACTCGGCGAATGGGTAAAAAGATTCTTCTACCCTGCCCGATTTAGGTTTTCTTGTGGATGCGATAATCACTCCCAAAAAAGTGATGAAAACATAAGAGTTTGTCACATAAACTGCAACAAATGAATGCAACAGTTTCACAGTCGCACAGTTTTCCCGGCCGGCCGTAGTGGCCGAGCGGTTCTAGGCGCTTCAGTCTGGAACCGCGCGACCGCTACGGTCGCAGGTTAGAATCCTGCCTCGGGCATGGATGTGTGTGATGTCCTTAGGTTAGTTAGGTTAAAGTAGTTCTAAGTTCTAGGGGACTGATGACCTCAGATGTTAACTGATGACCTCAGATGTTAAGTCCCATAGTGC